>NC_090657.1:203333515-203668515 GCF_040937935.1 Hyperolius riggenbachi | reverse complement strand
CCTGCTTGCTTGGCAATTGGAATTATTTCCTCCAATGCAACGAGGTTCACAGACACCCAACTGTTATGACATCACATCGTGGGAGGAGTTTTACCACAAAACCAGCCATACAGATCCTGCTGATGAGCTATTTCAGAAAAGGTAATGATTTCTCATAGGAAAGGGGGTATCAGCTATCAGCCGAAGTACACAAATAGACTTAAAGAGACACTGAAGCGAAAAAAATATATGATATAATGAATTGGATGTGTACTATGAATAATTACTAGAAGCTTAGCAGCAAAGAAAATATTCTCATATTTTTATTTTCAGGTATATAGTGTTTTTTCTAACATTGCATCATTCTATAATATGTGCAGATTACACAACACTCAGCATTCAAAATGATTCTTTCAGAGCAGTCTGTGAACTAATGACCTCTCCTCTAACAGAGAAAAAGTAAATAGTTCAATAACAGTTGAGATAATAAAAGTCAGATAACAGCCCTCACCACGACTTTGAAAGTCGCAGAGCTTAATTGCTTTTTTGCATAGAGATAACAACTGGAGTTTCTTAACTCTTCCTGTACTGGAAACAATTAGACTGATGTATCTGATCTTAATGTTTTATTTCTTAGCTGTACTACACATACAAATCATAATATCATAATTTTTTTTCCGCTTCAGTGTCTCTTTAAGATCTGCTAACATTTTTTAGTGCAGTAAACTGCAACGTTTTTTTCATTTTTCTGAAATTGAACACAGTTTCCACTGCACACACAATCAAGCCTTTGTGACACATATTTTGCAGCATGTCTAATCGATCCCTTTCACCGACCTCAGATGAAAATCGATCAAAATGATCGATTGGGTAGCCATTTTGTGCTATTGATAACTGCCAGATTCTTTCACTATGGTTAAATCAGCCAGATATCGATGCTAAAGTAAATGCCCTAAGTAAATCAGGTCCTATAAGTGGTGAAATCCAAAGTGAGTGACTTGCTGCTGCATTTCTGAGAGTGTAAACCGAGAACTATTCACACATCCCCCCTCCTTCCTTCACCTCCCTCGTGCTTAAAGTGCAGATTGTGAAACAGTAGAGGAAAGGCTGAAAGAGTGGAATATTAGCAGATTACATACAGGTCACATTCTACAGCCGCAGAGCTGATAAAAGCAAGACCATGCTCTGCAATATGCCTTTATCATCTAGAGGGAGGAGCCTGACCACTATACTAGGATGACTTTGCACTATAGGTTGAAGCTGGAGCTCATATATTCTCCCTGCTTCCTGCATGTTGTGAAGTAGGAAGTACAAGCTCTCTTGAACAAGCGTTGATTCTACAAGCCCTGAAGCTTCTCTAGGATGGCAGCCACAATCTCTAGAATTGGTTTGTTGTTGTGGACTTTCTTCCTCACAACTGCACACGCTGGTAAGATACTTGTGGTGCCAGTAGAAGGAAGCCACTGGATTAATATCAAGATCCTTATGATGGAGCTGGTCCAAAAAGGACATGAGTTAACAGTCATTAGACCATCCAACAGCTTGTACATTGAAGAAACATCTGAATACTTCAAGGTGGAGAACATACCCATGTCTGAAACGCAAAAGCTCAGTCGGAAAGAGTTTGAAGAGTATGCACTCAATTGGATATTTAAACAAGCTTTTACCAAACATTCCTCTTCATTCACTCTGGCCTGGGAGTTCATCCAGGCCCTCAGGACTAGCCTTGAAATGGCTACAGTGACTCTTGGGGCATTATTTGACAACAAAGATGTTATGGATCATCTGACCAGTTCTGGTTTTGACTTAATCCTTGGTGACCCTTATAACGTGGCCAGTGTAATGTTAGCTCATCACTTGAGCCTTCCTGTAGTATTTTTTGGGAGATGGATGCCAACAGAAGACATACACTTTGCTATTGCCCCATCTCCACTCTCCTATGTGCCAGTGATCAACTCTCAAGTGACGGACAGAATGGATTTCCATGAGAGAGTAAAAAATTTTGCTCTGTATTATCTCTACCTGGCATCCAGCCACTTCTTCATATATCCTCATTATGACAGACTGGCACAGCGTTTCCTCAACACGGATGTTGGAATATTTGACATGTACAAAAGAGCTGACATCTACTTGATGAAAGTAGATTTTGTGTTTGAGTTCCCAAGACCAACTATGCCCAATGCTGTCTACATTGGAGGTTTTCAGTGCAGGCCAGCTAAACCACTTCCACAGGATATACAGGAGTTTATGAATGGCTCGGACCAAGGCGTGGTGGTCTTTTCATTGGGTACAATTGTTAAGAACCTTCCTATCCAAATTGCCACAGAAATTGCTGCTGGTTTAGCGCAACTCAAGGAACGAGTCATCTGGCGCTATGCTGGCGAACCTCTCAGCACGTTGGGTAATAACACAATGATTGTGGACTGGCTTCCTCAAAATGATCTCCTCAGTCATCCCAACACCAAGGCGTTCCTTGCACATGGAGGAGAGAATGGCGTCTATGAGGCTATTTACCATGGAGTCCCCATAGTTGGATTCCCTCTGTTTGGGGACCAGTATGAAAATCTTTTGCGTTTGAAGGTTAGAGGGGCTGCCATGTTGTTGAACATACAGGATATCACCTCCAAGGATATTTTCAATGCTGTTCGTCAAGTTGTAGATGACCCATCCTATAGCCAGGCTATGAAACATCTCTCAAAGTTGCACCGAGATACACCAGTGCCTCCACTGGATTTGGCCGTTTTCTGGACTGAGTTTGTCATGCGACATGAAGGAGCAAAACACCTGCAGCCTGCAGCAAATGACCTTGCCTGGTATCAGTACTACCTGATTGATGTTTTTGGGTTGCTTCTGTTCACAGTTTTCATCACTTCCTACATATCCATCAGATTTCTCCGAGCTGTGCTTAGGGCCTGTTGTTACCGGAAGCAGCAGAAACAAAAACAGAAGAGGTCATAAAATTGTTTTTACCTTAAAGGGGAACTGAAGTAAGAGGTATACAGAGGCTGCCATATTTATTTCCTTTTAATCAATACCAGTTGCCTGGCAGCCCTGCTGGTCTATTTCTCTGCAGTAGTATCTGAATAAAACGAGAAACAAGCATGCAGCTAGTCTTGTCAGATCTGACTTTAAAGTCTGAAACACCTGATCTGCTGCATGCTTGTTCAGGGGCTATGGCTAATAGTATTAGAGGCAGAGGATCAGCAGGGCTGCCAGGCAACTGGTATTAAGCAATGGAAATTAACACGGCAGCCTCCATATACCTCTTTCTTCAGTTCCCCTTTAAACTTGGCACTGGCAAAATTATTTCAGAAACCTTGCTGCTTTTGGTGAGAGGATCAATGTGTACACGTCTGGAACTGATTTAAGGGATAGTTCATTCAAAATAGGTATTTGAGTTTAGGGCCTCAGCAGCAACATTTCTCCATTGAAGTTCCCTCTTTTTCTCTTACTCTTTCTCATTTTGTCTTCTTCTTCTCCCACCTTCCTCCTCTCTCTTTCCCCTTCTACTTCCTTGTTCCACCAACGGACTTGGCCTACAACTTTCTAGGTGCTCTGCCTACCCTCAACAGACAGACCACCACAGTTCTGTAACACACTAGTCCTTCTCTGGTCGGACTGGTTCCCTTGTTACTATTATAACTACTCTAGACAGTAGGCTACAGTCCTCTGGAGCATAAATAAAGCTCTCATTAGCTCTCATTTCCCCAATCCTTGTTAACATTTACACGTTTATATGCATTTTACTGCTATTACTTGAGATTGTTGTATTTGATGATACTTCACTGCAATACTTGTTATGCTTACCAAGTTAGGTTGTTAAAACAAAAACAATAAAAACTTTTGAAACACAAAAAGTCAGTTGAAATAGTGTCCAGGCAGCTACGTATGCATGTAAAAAAGTTAAATCATTTGGCAGTAGAAGTCAGCAGGAGAGATTGACCTTTAACTAAGGAAAGCAGACACCCCAAACGGTCCGTACCCACAATACGATTTTCTGAATGATTTTTTTTCACAACAAACATTTTTTTTTGCAATATATCGCATGACGTCATTTAAAGAAAATTTGTTAACTGATGTTTCACGACGCAGGCCACTCGCGATGAT
Source organism: Hyperolius riggenbachi (assembly GCF_040937935.1). Lineage (NCBI taxonomy): Eukaryota > Metazoa > Chordata > Amphibia > Anura > Hyperoliidae > Hyperolius > Hyperolius riggenbachi. The sequence goes on along the minus strand of NC_090657.1, from coordinate 203,664,429 downwards.
TGTTCGTTTTTAAACAACCATGGCGGTTTAGGGTCCAACATGGCGTTGGATCATTCTGTGGAGGATTGTTCCGATCCCCATTGACTTAATGCGGTCATTTGCTGCGATTGTGTAAACAATCTTTACAGAATCATTAGTTTCCACGGTTGCCGATGACACTTGCAGATTCACCCAGATGGAAAGATCGTTTGTCGGCGGAGATCCCCAGTCTTGCTGTCCGTGGGTACATAGCTTAAAAGAATCACACTCGAAAGAACTCATAAAATCCAAAACTATAAGGCTGGTTTCACACCGCTAACCAGCGGTTTTAGTGTGCAAAAAAACCCAGCCTTCGGGGATTACCGCGTTAATACGGCAGCAGGCCAAGCAGGAAATGAGGCTCTCTAGCGCTCACTTCCTGTGGCCGAAGAAAGGAATTGCACGGAAGTGCTAAAATAACCGAGCATGCTCGCCGTAACGTAACGCCGTAACGCTAACGCAAGAATTTTTTTAAATATGCGCTTCGCCATAGACCTACATGACTTCCAGTCTGCCTCATGTCGCTCAAGACGCCCGTTAATATAGGTATGTTCTCGCATCAGGGATGAAGTGAAAACATCACTTCCATTGCTTTGCAACGCACCGCGTCAGGATGTCATTGGCGTGGAGTTGGTCTGCGGCGAAACCAGGCCAACGCATTGCTTCTGTGTGAAAGGGGCCTAAGAGTTCGCAAGTGTCTAGCGCTCATAAATGTAGATTGTTGTACAAGAAAACTGAAATAGAGTGACAGTAAATTCATGATGGAATTCAGCGTTTTGGGAGAGTTATGATTAATTTCCAGAATGTGATGACATGACTATATTTGAATAAATGTTTTTTTTTGTTCTATAATAAATGTGAACTGTTTTTCATGGAAAAATAAGACATCCCCTGAAAATAAGTCCTAATGCAACTTTTGGATCAAAAATTCAAAACTCAGTGGAGCAGAGGAATGTTTGTCTGTTGCTAAGCTTTAAAGGATAAATTAATTTAATGAATATAATATAAAAGAGAATGCAGGTCTTACCATGCAAATGTTCTATTATGCGGTGGAGGTACTTTAGATGTATTTTAGCTCATTCATATATTTGGGTGGAGCAATAGCACAGCACATCCATATACCTGGGGGGGTGGGGGGGACCAGTTACAAATGCACATAACCAGGGCTGGTTCTAGACTCTTTGCTGCCTGAGGCAAATTTATGAGAATGCCCAAAGATTTGGAATGATCGCACGGCACCTGACAATTTACGCTGCTGCATTCAATGTTCTCACATGATATGCTGCAGCTCAACACAATAGCACACTGACTGGCTGTAAGTCTGTGACAAACTGCTGCTCACCCTCAGCCACTCCATTCCTCCTCAGTCAGGACAGCAATGCCACTCCTTCTGCTGTGCAAGTCAAATGAAACACTGCTGCTCTCCTGCCTCCACCCTCCTTATTAACTGTCAGACCCCTCACACAGCACAACAAGCTGCTTTTCCCCAATGATGACCTCTTCACCTCGCTCACTATCCTCTCGCGTCTCCTCCTACTCTGACTGCATGCTGTAAGTGTAACCCCAGTACAAACATGCTGCCCCTATAATCTATGCTGCCCCTATAATCTCTGCCGCCTGATGCAAATGTTTCACCTTGCTTCATGAGAGAACCGTCTCTGCACATAACTAGATGTGTATTGCAGTGACAGTGAGCATATCATGTACATGGGTGAACTGATCAGTGGCACAAGCATATACATGTGTGGATAAGGCAGTGACACATGCATATACAGTACAGGGATGAATGGGGAAGTGGCATATGCACTGACCTGGGAGGTAGAGCAGTGGTACATTGATACTTAGGGCAGCACGGTGGCGTAGTGGTTAGCTCTCTCGCCTTGCAGCGCTGGGTCCCTGGTTCGAATCCCATCCAGGGCACTATCTGCAAAGAGTTTGTATGTTTTCTCTGTGTCTGCGTGGGTTTCCTCCGGGCACTCTAGTTTCCTCCCACATTCCAAAAACATATGGATAAGTTAATTGGCTCCCCCTAAAAAAATTAGCCCTAGACTACAGTACTTACACTACATAATATAGACATATGGCAATGGTAGGGATTAGATTGTGAGCTTCTTTGAGGGACAGTTAGTGACAAGACAATATATATATAAACACAGTACAGCGCTGCGTAATATGTTGGCGCTATATAAATACTAAATAATAATAATAATAATAATAATGCATACACATGGCTATGGCAGTGACACATGCATATATCTTGATGGGTGAGGCAGTGACACACATGCATATATCGTGATGGGTGGGGCAGTGACACATGCATGTACATCATGGGTGCATGGAAAGGGACTGATGCATATCTCTTCTCCATTATTTTTTGATTATATTAGTCACCATCACATTTCTGCTGTATAAAACCTCGGTACACCTATCTTTGTGTATTACTTTGTGTAGTGCTGCAGAAGATGATTGTACGGCTGCGCTGGGCCAGCGGTGCGCGTCTTCGATCGCGCGCCTGTTCCCGGGCACTTTATGCGCATTTGTGTGACGTCACGCTCATGTGCAGAGAGTGCCCGGCAATAGGCGTGCGATCGAAGACGCGCACCGCTGGCCCAGCGCAGCCGTACTACTATGGGTCATAGCGACCCGGAAGTAGTACATCAACATAGAGATTCGAGGGCGAACTGTTCGCTCACATTTCTACTGGTGACGCCTAGTCTTCTTAGCGTTCCCGTTCACAATAGTGCTATTGCAGACAGGAACACATAGGAGGAGATGTGGGGCCAGGCCTGCGCAGCCTGCAGGGGGCTGGTAGAAGCCCCAGGTGAGTAAAGATGATTTTTTTTTTTTGGCAGGATTAAAGAGGAACTTCAGCCTAAACAAACATACTGTCATTAAGTTACATTAGTTATGTTAATTAAAATAGATAGGTAATATAATCTCTTACCCACCCTGTTTTAAAAGAACAGGCAAATGTTTGATTACATGAGGGCAGCCATCTTTTTGGTTGAAAGGAGGTGACAGGGAGCATGAGACACAGTTCCAACTGTCCTGTGTGCTGATCTCCCCTCCCAGTTGCTAGGTAACGTGAATAGCAACATAGGAAATCCAATCATGCTTTGCACAGCATCAGGGGAAAAAAGCCCAGGCAGTTTTCTTTGATGCGTGGAGCTTAGCTAAAAATGATGCTTTGGTAAGAAAAACAAAGTTCTGATGCTGTGAAACAGTTAAAGAAACACCAGGCCTTTTCAGTTCTGCTGAGTAGATTTTAGAGGTTTACTTTTACCTCTTTGCCGGTTATCCCGAGCTCAGCTTAGGGTAACCTGCGCAGAAGGATTTCTCAGGCCCCACTGGGCCGATTTGCATAATTTTTTTTTTGTTACATGCAGCTAGCACTTTGCTAGCTGCTTGTAACATCCGATCGCCGCTACCCGCCGCGCCGCCCCCCCCCTCCAGACCCCTTGCGCAGCCTGGCCAATCAGTGCCAGGCAGCGCTGAGGGGTGGATCGGGATTCCCTCTGACATCCCGACGTCCATGATGTCGATGACGTCATCCCGCCCCGAAGCCTAGCAGGAAATTCCGTTCTGAACGGGATTTCCTGCGTGGCTGCGGAGATGCCGCTACTCAGAGGCTATCATGTAGCGAGCCCTGGGCTCGCTACATAATTTAAAAATAAGTAAATAAATAAAAAATGCTCTGTTGCCCCCTTGCCGCGGGAATTGGACCGGCAAGGGGGTTAAGAATTCCTCTAAGGGCCCTTTCACACCAGAGGGATTTTTCGGCGTTTTAACGCCACGGCCAAAGTTGACGTTTTGCTAGGTAAAAGAAAGTCCATAGACTTTCATTTTACCTTTCACATCTAACTCGGCGTTTTGGAGCGTTGCGTTTCAACGCTCCCAGGAGCTTTTTCAGGGCTGTTTACAGCCGAAGTTGGCTGTTGGCGTTTCAATGATAGTCAATGGAAAACGCCAACTTCAGCGTTTTCAAAGCCTTTTCAAAGCGTTTTACAGCTAACTTGTTCACTTATTTTTATAGAAGAAAAAAAAAGGACGTTTTCATATGAGCTGTAAAACTCTTTCAAAACGCTTTGAAAACGCTATGTATTGGCGTTAAGCAAAAGGCTGACTTTCAGCCTTTTCTACCGCAGCCTCTAGTGTGAAAGAGCCCTAAGACACGCGCCTGCCACACCTCTAACCACACCCCTCGTCATGCATAGCACACAGAATCAAAGGATGTAGCTTTACCATTCAAGCCACGCTGGTCATCATTAGCTTTCCTTCATTTTAACATTTGAAAATAAGAAATATATCAATTAAATTAATTGGAATAAAGTCAATCAAATATATTTTTCAGTAGAAAATACATATATCAACACAGATCTGTACATCAGTCTTGAAAGAATTGGAGTGAAGAGGAGGCACACCTTCTTAATTGATATGAGACGTGCCTTGGCAATCCGGTAACCATCCGGGACATTCAGTAGAAGAGAGAAGCCGGCACCGTCTGTAGATATGCTCTTTTATTTTGAATAATCATCAATGAAGACTGTCACACATAGTGCGACGTTTCGGGGCGATGCCCTTTCTCAAGCTTGTAACAGTCTGGACAATATAAACATTACAACACACACATGTATATATAGTCACCATGGTATAAGCCAATCAATGAGACAAGGCCAAATTGGCCAATCACAGATCCTGAAGCGCCAAGCGGACCTGATGGAAAACTAAATCTATGTAATAATGGCCAATAGGGGAATAGAGCTAACTCACCGCCATGTATGCCGCCATCTCCTCTCCACGGACATCAGCGCACGGACGCCAATCGCCATCTGCGGCCTGACCACGCCCACGGAGGTAGGCGAAGCCACCGCATTGGTGCGCGGCAGAGGGACGGCCCCACGTGACTTTTTCAGTCTTGAAAGAAGGACAAATAAGAAAGAAAGAGGGACAGAGGGATTTGGTTCCCAAAGAGGGACTGTCCCTCCAAAGGAGAACCAGTTGGGAGTTATGGGGTTGGGTTGGTGGAGTAGTGTCTCAAGTAAACAACAGTGACATGTGCATATACCGGGGTGGGTGGAGCAATTGCACATGCATGTATCTTGGTGAGTACAACCAGAGCAGGATCAACCACCATGCAACCTAGGCAGGTGCCTGGGGCCTAATGGGTGTCAAGGGGCCCATCAGCTACCTTCTCTGATCTCTTTCCAATTCAGCTTACCAAATAAACCAGCTCCTAATCTACTACCTTGCCTAGGGCCCCATTACATCTTACTCCATCTCTGAGTGCAACATTAGCATACTAGAGTGGATGGAGCAGTGGCGCATTCTTATACCTGGGTAGGGGTAGGTGTAGCAGTGGCACATTCATATACCTGGGTAGGGGTAGGCGGAGCACTGGCACATTCTTATACCTGGGTAGGGGTAGGCGGAGCAGTGGCACATTCATATACCTGGGTAGGGGTAGGTGGAGCAGTGGCACATTCTTATACCTGGGTAGGTGGAGCAGTGGCACATTCTTATACCTGGGTAGGGGTAGGCGGAGCAGTGGCACATTCTTATACCTGGGTAGGGGTAGGCGGAGCAGTGGCACATTCATATACCTGGGTAGGGGTAGGCGGAGCAGTGGCACATTCATATACCTGGGTAGGGGTAGGCGGAGCAGTGGCACATTCATATACCTGGGTAGGAGTAGGCGGAGCAGTGGCACATTCATATACCTGGGTAGGGGTAGGCGGAGCAGTGGCACATTCATATACCTGGGTAGGGGTAGGCGGAGCAGTGGCACATTCATATACTTGGGTTGGCGGAGCACTGGCACATTCATATACCTGGGTAGGGGTAGGCGGAGCAGTGGCACATTCTTATACCTGGGTAGGAGTAGGTGGAGCAGTGGCACATTCTTATACCTGGGTAGGGGTAGGTGGAGCAGTGGCACATTCATATACCTGGGTAGGGGTAGGCGGAGCAGTGGCACATTCTTATACCTGGGTAGGGGTAGGCGGAGCAGTGGCACATTCACATACCTGGGTAGGGGTAGGAGGAGCAGTGGCACATTCTTATACCTGGGTAGGGGTAGGTGGAGCAGTGGCACATTCTTATACCTGGGTAGGCGTAGGTGGAGCCGTGGCACATTCATATACCTGGGTAGGGGTAGGTGGAGCAGTGGCACATTCTTATACCTGGGTAGGGGTAGGTGGAGCAGTGGCACATTCATATACCTGGGTAGGGGTAGGTGGAGCAGTGGCACATTCATGTACCTGGGTAGGGGTAGGCGGAGCAGTGACACATTCATGTACCTGGGTAGGGGTAGGCGGAGCAGTGGCACATTCATGTACCTGGGTAGGGGTAGGTGGAGCAGTGGCACATTCTTATACCTGGGTAGGGGTAGGCGGAGCAGTGGCACATTCATATACCTGGGTAGGGGTAGGCGGAGCAGTGGCACATTCTTATACCTGGGTAGGGGTAGGCGGAGCAGTGGCGCATTCATATACCTGGGTAGGGGTAGGCGGAGCAGTGGCACATTCATATACCTGGGTAGGGGTAGGCGGAGCAGTGGCACATTCATATACCTGGGTAGGGGTAGACGGAGCAGTGGCACATTCATATACCTGGGTAGGGGTAGGCGGAGCAGTGGCACCTTCTTATACCTGGGTAGGGGTAGGTGGAGCAGTGGCACATTCTTATACCTGGGTAGGGGTAGGTGGAGCAGTGGCACATTCATATACCTGGGTAGGGGTAGGCGGAGCAGTGGCACATTCTTATACCTGGGTAGGGGTAGGCGGAGCAGTGGCACATTCACATACCTGGGTAAGGGTAGGCGGAGCAGTGGCACATTCTTATACCTGGGTAGGGGTAGGTGGAGCAGTGGCACATTCATATACCTGGTTAGGGGTAGGTGGAGCAGTGGCACATTCTTATACCTGGGTAGGGGTAGGTGGAGCAGTGGCACATTCATATACCTGGGTAGGGGTAGGCGGAGCAGTGACACATTCATGTACCTGGGTAGGGGTAGGCGGAGCAGTGGCACATTCATGTACCTGGGTAGGGGTAGGTTGAGCAGTGGCACATTCTTATACCTGGGTAGGGGTAGGCGGAGCAGTGGCGCATTCATATACCTGGGTAGGGGTAGGCGGAGCAGTGGCGCATTCTTATACCTGGGTAGGGGTAGGCGGAGCAGTGGCGCATTCTTATACCTGGGTAGGGGTAGGCGGAGCAGTGGCGCATTCATATACCTGGGTAGGGGTAGGCGGAGCAGTGGCACATTCATATACCTGGGTAGGGGTAGGCGGAGCAGTGGCACATTCATATACCTGGGTAGGGGTAGGCGGAGCAGTGGCACATTCATATACCTGGGTAGGGGTAGGTGGAGCAGTGGCACATTCTTATACCTGGGTAGGAGTAGGTGGAGCAGTGGCACATTCATACACCTGGGTAGGGGTAGGTGGAGCAGTGGCACATTCATATACCTGGATAGGAGTAGGTGGAGCAGTGGCACATTCATATACCTGGGCAGGGGTAGGTGGAGCAGTGGCACATTCATATACCTGGGTAGGGGTAGGTGGAGCAGTGGCACATGCTTATACCTGGGTAGGAGTAGGTGGAGCAGTTGCACATTCTTATACCTGGGTAGGGGTAGGTGGAGCAGTGGCACATTCTTATACCTGGGTAGGGGTAGGTGGAGCAGTGGCACATTATTATTCCTGGGCAGGGGTAGGTGGAGTAGTTGCACATTCTTATACCTGGGTAGGGGTAGGTGTAGGTGGAGCAGAGGCACATTCATATACCTGGGTAGGGGTAGGTGGAGCAATGGCACATTCTTATACCTGGGTAGGGGTAGGCGGAGCAGTGGCACATTCATATACCTGGGTAGGGGTAGGTGGAGCAGTGGCACATTCTTATACTTGGGTAGGGGTAGGCGGAGCAGTGGCACATTCATATACCTGGGTAGGGGTAGGCGGAGCAGTGGCACATTCATATACCTGGGTAGGGGTAGGTGGAGCAGTGGCACATTCATATACCTGGGTAGGGGTAGGTGGAGCAGTGGCACATTCATATACCTGGGTAGGGGTAGGTGGAGCAGTAACCTATTTTATGTAACTGGCTGGGTGGCACAGTAACGTATTGGATGTAAGTGGTTGGGTGGGATTTGCACACAGTTAGGTCCATAAATATTTGGACACAGACAACGTTTTTTCTAATGTTGGTTCTGTAAATTACCACAATTAATTTTAAATGGAACAACTCAGATGCAGTTGAAGTGCAGACTTTCAGCTTTAATTTAGTGGGATGAACAAAACGATTGCATAAAAATGCAACTAAATTACAACTAAAGCATATTTTTAACACAATACCTTTTCAGGAGCTCAAATGTAATTGGACAAATTAAATAACTGGAAATGTTCAGTTCTAATACTTGGTTGAAAACCCTTTGCTGGAGTTCCTCCTCCTTTCTAATGCTCTGCCAGGCCTTTACTGCAGCGGCTTTCAGTTGCTATCTATCTGCTAGCCTTTCTATCTGAAGTTTAGTCTTCAGCAAGGGAAATGCATGCTCAGTTGGGTTAAAGGGGAACTGAAGAGAGAGGTATATGGAGGCTGTCATGTTTATTTCCTTTTAATCAATACCAGTTGCCTGGCAGCCCTGCTGGTCTATTTCTCTGCAGTAGTATCTGATTAAAACCAGAAACAAGCATGCAGCTAGTCTTGTCAGATCAGACTTATAAGTCTGAACCACTGAAACACCTGATCTGCTGCATGCTTGTTCAGGGGCTATGGCTAATAGTATTAGAGGCAAAGGATCAGCAGGGCTGCCAGGCAACTGGTATTGTCTAAAAGGAAATAAACATGACAGCCTCCATATACCTCTCTCTTCAGTTCCCCTTTAAGATCAGGTGACTGACTTGGCCATTCATGACTTTTCCACCTTTTTGCATTAACCTGCTGAGCGGTCTGGACGAGCTCAGCTCGTCCAACACCGCCAGAGGCTGCCGCTCAGGCCCTGCTGGGCCGATTTGCACCAAATAAAAAGCAGCACACGCAGCCGGCACTTTGCCAGCCGCGTGTGCTGCCTGATCGCCGCTGCAGCGCGGCGATCCGCCGCGTGCAGCGGCGAAAGAGGGTCCCCCCAGCCGCCCGAGCCCAGCGTAGCCGGAACAAACAGTTCCGGCCAGCGCTAAGGGCTGGATCGGAGGCGGCTGACGTCAAGACGTCGGCTGACGTCCATGACGTCACTCCGCTCGTCGCCATGGCGACGAGGGAAGCGAAACACGGAGGGCCGCTCATTGCGGCCTTCCGTGTTATCTCTTGCCGCCGGAGGCGATCGGAAGATCGCCTCCGGAGCGCCCTCTAGTGGGCTTTCATGCAGCCAACTTTCAGTTGGCTGCATGAAATAGTTTTTTTTTTATTTAAAAAAAACCCTCCCGCAGCCACCCTGGCGATTTAATCAGAACGCCAGGGTGGTTAATAATTTCCTGTGTTGCTGTGGCTGTATGTTTTGGATCATTGTCCATCTGTGTCATGGAACACCACCTAATCAATTTGATTGTATTGAATTTGAGCAGACAGTATGTCTCTGATCACCTCATAATTCATTTGGCTGCTTCTGACTGCATCTGAGTTGTTTCATTTGAAATTCATTGTGGTAATGTCCCGAACCAAAATTAGAAAAGCGTTTCCTCTGTCCAAATATTTATGGACTAACTGTATACCTGGATGAGTGGAGCAGTGGTACATGCATACACCTGGGTAAGGTTAGGTGGAGCAGTGACATATGCATATACCGGGGTGGGTGGAGCAATGGCACATGCATGTATCTTGGTGAATGCAGCAGTACAATGCTCACATATTAGAGTGGGTGGAGTATTGGCACATTTATATACTCACGTGTGTGGAGCAGGGAGACATACATATGCCTGTGTGGAGCAGTGAGACATGCATATGCCTGTGTGGAGCAGTGAGACATACATATGCCTGTGTGGAGCAGTGAGACATGCATATGCCTGTGTGGAGCAGTGAGACATGCATATGCCTGTGTGGAGCAGTGAGACATACATATGCCTGTGTGGAGCAGTGAGACATGCATATGCCTGTGTGGAGCAGTGAGACATGCATATGCCTGTGTGGAGCAGTGAGACATGCATATGCCTGTGTGGAGCAGTGAGACATGCATATGCCTGTGTGGAGCAGTGAGACATGCATATGCCTGTGTGGAGCAGTGAGACATGCATATGCCTGTGTGGAGCAGTGGGACATGCATATGCCTGTTTGGAGCAGTGAGACATGCATATGCCTGTGTGGAGCAGTGAGACATGCATATGCCTGTGTGGAGCAGTGAGACATGCATATGCCTGTGTGGAGCAGTGAGACATGCATATGCCTGTGTGGAGCAGTGAGACATGCATATGCCTGTGTGGAGCAGTGAGACATGCATATGCCTGTGTGGAGCAGTGAGACATGCATATGCCTGTGTGGAGCAGTAAGACATGCATATGCCTGTGTGGAGCAGTGAGACATACATATGCCTGTGTGGAGCAGTGAGACATGCATATTCCTGTGTGGAGCAGTGAGACATGCATATGCCTGTGTGGAGCAGTGAGACATGCATATGCCTGTGTGGAGCAGTGAGACATGCATATGCCTGTGTGGAGCAGTGAGACATACATATGCCTGTGTGGAGCAGTGAGACATGCATATGCCTGTGTGGAGCAGTGAGACATGCATGTGTGGAGCAGTGAGACATACATATGCCTGTGTGGAACAGTGAGACATACATATGCCTGTGTGGAGCAGTGAGACATGCCTGTGTGGAGCAGTGAGACATACATATGCCTGTGTGGAACAGTGAGACATACATATGCCTGTGTAGAGCAGTGAGACATGCCTGTGTGGAGCAGTGAGACATACATATGCCTGTGTGGAGCAGTGAGACATACATATGCCTGTGTGGAGCAGTGAGACATGCATATGCCTGTGTGGAGCAGTGAGACATGCATATACCTGTGTAGAGCAGTGAGACATGCTTGTGTGGAGCAGTGAGACATGCATATGCCTGTGTGGAGCAGTGAGACATGCATATACCTGTGTAGAGCAGTGAGATATGCCTGTGTGGAGCAGTGAGACATGCATATGCCTGTGTGGAGCAGTGAGACATGCATATGCCTGTGTGGAGCAGTGAGACATGCATATGCCTGTGTGGAGCAGTGAGACATGCATATGCCTGTGTGGAGCAGTGAGACATGCATATACCTGTGTAGAGCAGTGAGACATGCCTGTGTGGAGCAGTGAGACATGCATATACCTGTGTAGAGCAGTGAGACATGCCTGTGTGGAGCAGTGAGACATGCATATGCCTGTGTAGAGCAGTGAGACATGCATATGCCTGTGTGGAGCAGTGAGACATGCATATGCCTGTGTGGAGCAGTGAGACATGCATATGCCTGTGTGGAGCAGTGAGACATGCATATGCCTGTGTGGAGCAGTGGGACATGCATATACCTGTGTAGAGCAGTGAGACATGCCTGTGTGGAGCAGTGAGACATGCATATACCTGTGTAGAGCAGTGAGACATGCCTGTGTGGAGCAGTGAGACATGCATATACCTGTGTAGAGCAGTGAGACATGCCTGTGTGGAGCAGTGAGATATACAGAACTACCAATAATTATTCATATCCCTGGCAATTGTTGATTTAAAGTTATTTTTATTCAACCAGCAAGTCATTTTTGATGGGAAATGACATAGGTTTCTCCCAAAAGATAATAAGACGATGTACAAGAGGCATTATTGTGGAAAAATAACATTTTTTTCAGCTTTTATTTACATTTGAGCAAAAAGTGTCCAGTCCAAAATTATTCATACCCGTCACAAACTGTCACAGTATGTGGGTAAATACAAAGTTCTATACCATTCCAAATAGTCCGAGCTGTTCTAAAGTATCCTAATTACCCTAATTGGGAACAGCTGTTTTAATCAACTCAACAGGTGAAAAACAGCAGCTCTCTGCAGTTGATTTGTGGACAGTCATGGCTAAGACAAAGGAGCTCAGTGAGGGCCTGTGGCTGCGCATTGTGGCTGCTCACATGTCAGGAAAGGGCTACAAGGCCATTTCTGGCTGTTTTCAAGTTCCAGTGGCTACAGTGCAAAGTATTATTAAAAAATACAAGATGTTCCACACTGTGGATAATCTTAGAGGAGGTGGTCGGAAGCCAAAAGTGACACCTGTGATGGCCAGGAAGATAGTGAGAGAAGTGAAAAAGAATCCAAGGATTACCACCAAGGCCATCCTGGTGAATTTGGGCTCTGCTGGTGGCAAGGTCTCAAGGCAAACAATTCAATGGACACTGCACACTGCTGGGTTCCACAGATGCAGACCAAGGAGGACGCCACTTCTCCAGATAAGGCACACAAAAGCTTGCTTGGCCTTTGCAAATGCTCATCTGGACAAAGAAGACGACTTCTGGTCTTCTGTGCTATGGTCAAATGAAACAAAAATTGAATTGTTTGGTCACAATGATGTTTCCTTCATTTGGCGTAAAAAAAGGAGAAGCCTTCAATCCAAAGAACACCATCCCCACTGTCAAACATGGCTGTGGGAACCTAATGCTTTGGAGGTGTTTTTCAGCCAAATAAACCAGGGAACCTACACATTAACGTTTTGGAGTGGCTCAGCCAGAGTCCTGAATTGAATCCAATTGAGAATCAGTGGAGGGAGCTAAAGAACAGGGTGATGGCAAGAAGACATCCAACCTGAAATATTTGGAGCTCATTGCTAAAGATGAATGGGCAAAAATACCTGTGGAGACATGCAAAAAGCTGGTCTGCAATTATAGGAAGCATTTCTGTGTTCTCCCCAGGCTCTTTTAGCCGGGTGATCCACCCGGCTAGTTTTGGTGAGCACCCGGCTGTCATCGGCTCACCACCTCCTATGCTGTAAGCATAGTTGCTCACAGAAGCACTGGCCCTGCATTCTCTCATCTCGCCCCACCTGGCTACTTTTTAAGCCACCGGGCTACTGCTTAATGCCAACCGGCTGGAAAAAACTTCAGGAGAGAACACTGCATTTGATTGCTGTAATAGCCAATTGTCACAGGAGCCCTGGTGGCTGACCGCACTTAGCCTTCTAGACGGTGCCAGCGCACAGATCGTGCGAACTCTGGTCGCAGTCAATGCGCAGGAACCATTAAGAATTAGCCGCAGACAAACCAGAAGGGAGCCTGTGAGATACGGGTGATTACAACTTCACACACTGGTTCAGGGTAGGTCTGCCACCACCGCGGTTACCATGGGACCGAGGAGCCCACTGACTGACTAATCCTGCGAATAAAACGGTTAAACACACGATATTCTGTCTAGCCAACAACAAACAAACAGTAGCGTATCTTCAGAGACCCGGGATCAGTTCTGTGTGTGCTGATAAGCAGGGTAGCGGACAGTGAATGACTTGGAGAAAGTCGTTTATTCACGCAATATAAATAATTAATATATACAGACAATTATTAAAATCACAATTATTAAGACAGTAATAGCCAGTATGAAATAAAAAGGGAGAAAATACTTATGGTTTGTGGAAATATGTCCTTTTGTGGGAAAATCATAAAGTTCAAGCAAAACGGTTTCAAGTTCTTAAAGCTCTTGGTTTCAATCAAAGTTCAGCAGAATTCTTTGTTCCAGGTTACAGAAGATGCCAATCAAGATGGCCGCTAGCACATGTGTCCTTTGTTTCAGATGGGTCAGCAAAATGGCCACCAGCCCTATGTCCTCTGGCTGGCAGCAGGATGTTCTCAGATGGGTGGAATGGGAGGACTCGCAGCCCGCCTGCTGGCCAGGTGCTTTTGATGAAGCTGGTTTGGGGGTGTGGCAATGCCGGCCCCTCTGAGTCACCAACCAATGCCAGTCCATTCCCTCTGAGAGATTTTAGGGCTAAACTTATGAAATGCTGTAACTCCTGAACCATACACATTATATTTAGGGGGGTAACAGCTTCATACTTGGTGGAAAATACAGATTAATATGATATCCGACATGGCTAGTGCAGCAGATCAGGGTCCTGGGTAGATTCATACCTGGGTTGTAGGGGCCCCGGGCCCCTCTCGACTGGTATCAAGAGATCCAGCATGACCCTACGGATCCAATGATACCGCTCTCATAACCACCCTATTTATTGTATTCTGTAAATGGGCAAAAGATTATATAGTACATTCATTTCTTCCTGCTAAGGCTGGAGCCAGGCTGACTGGAGTCCAGCTGTGTCTGCTTCTTGGGATCTCCCTCTATGAAAGGCCCTGTTGGCTCCTTCAATTAACATCTGAATGTGAGATCAGCTTAGACAAACTTTGAGTTTACACCTCTGGCTTAATCAGCAGTCACAGGGCCAGTCTTCCTGCCAGCTGCTAACAGGGGAAAAAACTGCCTATTTAAAAAACCAGGAATGTCAGTCTCTAAATCGCTGGCCTGACTACACTCACGGGCAATCGGCGCAATAAACCGATTGCGTTCTCGTTTCTCACGGCTGTTCCGTGACACCTCCCCTTCCTGACGCTGTGTAGGGGTTGTCAGCAAGACATCCGCCGTAGCAGCCATTGGCGCTGTCGGGTCTAGTTCCCCCTGACACCGGGACAGCCCATCGGCGTTCCGGTGTCGGCCAACCTGGCTGACGGGTCTCGGGTTGCCGGTGCGGCGGGAAAGCCTATTGGAGCCTGTGGCTCGGTTCCCCTGGACCGGTCGCGGTCTGCTACCCTCAGGGTTGACCCGACATGGACCGTTCTGGACAGGGCGTTTGCGCCACTGCAGTCGGACGTGGTGTCTGCCGGGACTGCCGACAACGGGCAGTGGGTTGGTTAGGTCAACAGCCAGCCCACGCAGGGTTCCCCTGCTAAGTGGCTGTGGACCCAAGGGAACCCCGCGGGAATCCCTGGACCTTCCCAGCTCCTGACAGACGGCACATGCCCTGCAGTAGTTCGCTACATCCCTGTTCATCCGGGGCCAATAAAACTGTTTCCGAATACCGGCAAGTGTCTGCCGGACACCCGAGTGCCCTGTCAGAGGATTACCATGTGCGGATTTCAGCACATGTCCCCTGAAGGCACTCGGGACCACAAGCCATTTGGTATTCGCGTGGGATCTACCTGTAGGGGGCTGTACAGTCTCACTGTACAGTCTCCCACCTTCCCAGTACACCTTGAAAGCGGCCCCGTCTGCGAGGGGCTCAGCAGCTTGCTGCCTGAGCACCTCCAGGCTTGGGTCACTTTGTAGTGCGGCTGAGAATACGGCGCTGTCCGTTTCAGCCAACTGGCTCATGTCACACGAGGCCAGCGGCTGAAACGTCTCATCCCTGCGGTCAGAGGAGGGGGAGGAGGCCGGAACCCCCTCCACCTGTTCTGAGCTCGGGTTCTGAGCAGTGCAGCTGCGCGGTACTGCTAGCACAGGTACACTGTCAGAATGGCACAGACGGACATTACTCAAATCATCATTGCATGCAGTAATGACATTGACAGGTATAGACATTTTTTCATTACAGACAGGTTGTACAGTAAACTCAGGTACAGTTACAGCATCATCACAACAGACAGTCTGTAAATCAAACTCAGGTGCCTTTGAAGCAGGCACTGTTGAACCGGGTACCCTTGAACTGGGCACATTCAACCCACCTCCCCCTGGTGCTCCCCCAAGTGTATAAAGTACCTGGTGGTGGGTGGAGAGTCCGTCTCCTTCCGTGAGCGACAAGGCGGTCGTGGCAGGTTCATAGTAGGACACAAGCTTGTCCAAATCAGTCCCCAGCAACACAGGGACTGGGAGATCCTTCATAACCCCAACAACCCTTTCTTGGACCCCTCCTCCCCAATCCAGCTTCACTCTCGCGTGGGCTATGTGAAAAAGGGTGCCCTCTACTCCAGTAAGGGCAAGGGATCGGCTGGAGCTGATGCTCTCCTTTGGCACAAGGTGTGAGTGAACTAACGTGATATCAGCTCCGGTGTCCCGGAATCTGGTGACAACTTTGTCGTTCACTCTAACAAGTTGCTGCTGGTCGGTTCGGTCGCGGATTTCCTTTCCGCGGGCAAACAGGACAAAATCTGATGATCCAGGCTGTGGTTCGCTGGCGGGTTGCCTCTGCTGTGGGTGAGGTACAGGTGATGCAGATGATCCAGGTGCTGGTGGTGTCTGTCTCCGCTCCGGACAGTCGAATTTCATGTGTCCGGGCTGGCGGCAGTAGTGACAGGTGACCTCTGCAGGCGCTGCAGGCCTGGGTGCAGCAGCTGCGCTGGGTGGCCTCTGTGGCTGACGGCTCACAGGGGCAGGAGAGTCTGCCGAGGTATTGGGCTGACCTCCTCTCCAGCTGGATGGGACAGTTCTGCGTGTATCAGACACCCGGGAAGTTGCGAAAGTCTCAGCAAGGTCTGCAGCAACAGTTGCTGACGCCGGCTTGCGTTCTAGCACAAACTGTCGTACATCGGCAGGGCAAATGTTCAGAAATTGTTCCAGGACTATCAAGTCCTCCAGGACATCATAAGACCCTTTGGTGAGGCCTCGAGTCCACTGGCGGAGTGTGGTGAGCAAGCTGCTGACCACATCTCGGTACGAATCAGAAGACTTTTTCTGCCAGGCCCTGAACTTTTTCCGATAGGCTTCTGGCGTCAGCTGGTACTTAGTAATGATAGCTTCTTTTATAGCAGCATAATCATTATCCTTCTCCGCAGGCAATTCTGCGAAGGCATCAAGTGCTTTGTAGCGCAGCAAAGGTGTCAGATGTCTGGCCCACTGGTCTTGGGACAGACGATACTGACGGCATGCTTTTTCAAAAGACCGCAAAAACAAGTCAATGTCTGTGTCTTTCTCAATATTAGCAAATTTAAATTTTGCACTTACGGGTGCTACAGCTCCTTCAGCAGGGAGGCTGGGCGGTGAGCTCCGGCTGGCCTGTTGCACTTTTGCCATGTTTAGCTCATGCTGTCGTTGACGCTCCCGTTCTCGCTCAGCGGCATCCCTCTCTGCGTGGCGTTCAGCAGCAGCAGCAGCAGCAGCAGCAGCAGCTGTGCGTTCCGCAGAT
Organism: Hyperolius riggenbachi; assembly: GCF_040937935.1. Taxonomy (NCBI): domain Eukaryota; kingdom Metazoa; phylum Chordata; class Amphibia; order Anura; family Hyperoliidae; genus Hyperolius; species Hyperolius riggenbachi. The sequence continues at coordinate 203,647,375 of NC_090657.1, read as the reverse complement.
TGGGGCTCCTCACGCATGTACTGCAGGTACTTGTCCAGGTCAGTGTCCATCAGCTTTTGTAATGCCTGCTGCATTAGCGGATCAGTACAAACGGACAGTCCAGTACTGGCCGGTTCCAGGCGAGTACTTTCAGAAACTCTGGGATTGGGGTCCATACTGACAGTCTCTGGCGTAACTGTTGCAACAGGGCCCGCAGGATGCTCAACCTCTGTACGCCTAGGATCTTCAGCCTCTGGTTCCCCTTGCCTTAAGTCAGATGGGTCAGCGTCTACCTCAACAGACACATCCAGCTCCCGCAGTTGCTGGGTATCCCATTGAAACAAGTCATTTACCATGTCCTGTTTGTTCCTGCGGAGGGTGTCAATGCCCCGCAGCTGACAAAGATTTTCCAGGTCGGATACGGCCATGAGCTTGTAGTTCCCGGACATTTCCACGCCAAATAAAATAAAACTTTTGGGGAGGGGTACTGGCTACACAGTCTCTCTGTATATATAAAAAATATATTGCCCTCCAGCTACACCAACGAATTAGTTCGTTTCTTGATAGTGCTAGCGCTATCTTAGATACTTTCATCACAACACAGATCCCAACCGCTGCCTAACACTGTCACAGGAGCCCTGGTGGCTGACCGCACTTAGCCTTCTAGACGGTGCCAGCGCACAGATCGTGCGAACTCTGGCCGCAGTCAATGCGCAGGAACTGTTAAGAATTAGCTGCAGACAAACCAGAAGGGAGCCTGTGAGATATGGGTGATTACAACTTCACACACTGGTTCAGGGTAGGTCTGCCACCACCGCGGTTACCATGGGACCGAGGAGCCCACTGACTGACTAATCCTGCGAATAAAACGGTTAAACACACGATATTCTGTCTAGCCAACAACAAACAAACAGTAAAGTTCAGTCGTAATGCTGCGCTCTCCAGACCTAAAATAAAAAACAAGCTCCACATAGGGTAATATTGTTCAATCAAGCACATTAATCCTCTTCCACATCACCCGTGTTCTGTGTGACCAAAGTGCCACTCCAATCAAATTCCTCCCCCTTCTGACTAAATGCTCACCAGATATGCACCACCTCAGCTTGTCAGGTGGGTCTTAAGCCAAATGCTGGAACACCAGCTCAACCTTGTCTCTGTAGAGGGAAAGAATTTCTCCACATAGGGTAATACAGTTCAATTAAAATTGCTTATAACTATGAATGCTGTGTCTCCCTCTTAACACCATGTGAATGTGCCACAATCCACACTGCATGCCATACTTCTCACCAGATGTTCCCCACCCCTTCTATGCGGGTGGAAACTGCGCTTTTTTAGAGGGTTGTAATCACGACTCCACTGACTTTAAAACTGGCCTCTTGCAAGGTCCTTCCAATTTATTCCAGAGTAAAAATTCTCAATAAAACAAATATAAAACAAAAAGAAACCACATAGCGTAAAACTGTATAAAGGTTACTTCTGTGCGCAATAATCAATGCACTTACGCCTCCAGAAGTTCAATTCGCATATAACAGACGCTTAGTGCCAATGCCCATCCGTCTGGTGCAGGGTGCGTCTCTCCCGTCCACGCTAGCCCGCTAAGCCGCCTCTCTCGTTCCCAGGGTTTACAGATAGTGCGCCTATACTCCGACCGGCCGGTCTATGCGCTTCCTGGTCAGTGCTACAAACAGTAGCGTATCTTCAGAGACCCGGGATCAGTTCTGTGTGTGCTGGTAAGCAGGGTAGCGGACAGTGAATGACTTGGAGAAAGTTGTTTATTCACGCAATATAAATAATTAATATATACAGACAATTATTAAAATCACAATTATTAAGACAGTAATAGCCAGTATACTTATGGTTTGTGGAAATATGTCCTTTTGTGGGAAAATCATAAAGTTCAAGCAAAACGGTTTCAAGTTCTTAAAGCTCTTGGTTTCAATCAAAGTTCAGCAGAATTCTTTGTTCCAGGTTACAGAAGATGCCAATCAAGATGGCCGCTAGCACATGTGTCCTTTGTTTCAGATGGGTCAGCAAAATGGCCACCAGCCCTATGTCCTCTGGCTGGCAGCAGGATGTTCTCAGATGGGTGGAATGGGAGGACTCGCAGCCCGCCTGCTGGCCAGGTGCTTTTGATGAAGCTGGTTTGGGGGTGTGGCAATGCCGGCCCCTCTGAGTCACCAACCAATGCCAGTCCATTCCCTCTGAGAGATTTTAGGGCTAAACTTATGAAATGCTGTAACTCCTGAACCATACACATTATATTTAGGGGGGTAACAGCTTCATACTTGGTGGAAAATACAGATTAATATGATATCCGACATGGCTAGTGCAGCAGATCAGGGTCCTGGGTAGATTCATACCTGGGTTGTAGGGGCCCCGGGCCCCTCTCGACTGGTATCAAGAGATCCAGCATGACCCTACGGATCCAATGATACCGCTCTCATAACCACCCTATTTATTGTATTCTGTAAATGGGCAAAAGATTATATAGTACATTCATTTCTTCCTGCTAAGGCTGGAGCCAGGCTGACTGGAGTCCAGCTGTGTCTGCTTCTTGGGATCTCCCTCTATGAAAGGCCCTGTTGGCTCCTTCAATTAACATCTGAATGTGAGATCAGCTTAGACAAACTTTGAGTTTACACCTCTGGCTTAATCAGCAGTCACAGGGCCAGTCTTCCTGCCAGCTGCTAACAGGGGAAAAAACTGCCTATTTAAAAAACCAGGAATGTCAGTCTCTAAATCGCTGGCCTGACTACACTCACGGGCAATCGGCGCAATAAACCGATTGCGTTCTCGTTTCTCACGGCTGTTCCGTGACACCTCCCCTTCCTGACGCTGTGTAGGGGTTGTCAGCAAGACATCCGCCGTAGCAGCCATTGGCGCTGTCGGGTCTAGTTCCCCCTGACACCGGGACAGCCCATCGGCGTTCCGGTGTCGGCCAACCTGGCTGACGGGTCTCGGGTTGCCGGTGCGGCGGGAAAGCCTATTGGAGCCTGTGGCTCGGTTCCCCTGGACCGGTCGCGGTCTGCTACCCTCAGGGTTGACCCGACATGGACCGTTCTGGACAGGGCGTTTGCGCCACTGCAGTCGGACGTGGTGTCTGCCGGGACTGCCGACAACGGGCAGTGGGTTGGTTAGGTCAACAGCCAGCCCACGCAGGGTTCCCCTGCTAAGTGGCTGTGGACCCAAGGGAACCCCGCGGGAATCCCTGGACCTTCCCAGCTCCTGACAGACGGCACATGCCCTGCAGTAGTTCGCTACATCCCTGTTCATCCGGGGCCAATAAAACTGTTTCCGAATACCGGCAAGTGTCTGCCGGACACCCGAGTGCCCTGTCAGAGGATTACCATGTGCGGATTTCAGCACATGTCCCCTGAAGGCACTCGGGACCACAAGCCATTTGGTATTCGCGTGGGATCTACCTGTAGGGGGCTGTACAGTCTCACTGTACAGTCTCCCACCTTCCCAGTACACCTTGAAAGCGGCCCCGTCTGCGAGGGGCTCAGCAGCTTGCTGCCTGAGCACCTCCAGGCTTGGGTCACTTTGTAGTGCGGCTGAGAATACGGCGCTGTCCGTTTCAGCCAACTGGCTCATGTCACACGAGGCCAGCGGCTGAAACGTCTCATCCCTGCGGTCAGAGGAGGGGGAGGAGGCCGGAACCCCCTCCACCTGTTCTGAGCTCGGGTTCTGAGCAGTGCAGCTGCGCGGTACTGCTAGCACAGGTACACTGTCAGAATGGCACAGACGGACATTACTCAAATCATCATTGCATGCAGTAATGACATTGACAGGTATAGACATTTTTTCATTACAGACAGGTTGTACAGTAAACTCAGGTACAGTTACAGCATCATCACAACAGACAGTCTGTAAATCAAACTCAGGTGCCTTTGAAGCAGGCACTGTTGAACCGGGTACCCTTGAACTGGGCACATTCAACCCACCTCCCCCTGGTGCTCCCCCAAGTGTATAAAGTACCTGGTGGTGGGTGGAGAGTCCGTCTCCTTCCGTGAGCGACAAGGCGGTCGTGGCAGGTTCATAGTAGGACACAAGCTTGTCCAAATCAGTCCCCAGCAACACAGGGACTGGGAGATCCTTCATAACCCCAACAACCCTTTCTTGGACCCCTCCTCCCCAATCCAGCTTCACTCTCGCGTGGGCTATGTGAAAAAGGGTGCCCTCTACTCCAGTAAGGGCAAGGGATCGGCTGGAGCTGATGCTCTCCTTTGGCACAAGGTGTGAGTGAACTAACGTGATATCAGCTCCGGTGTCCCGGAATCTGGTGACAACTTTGTCGTTCACTCTAACAAGTTGCTGCTGGTCGGTTCGGTCGCGGATTTCCTTTCCGCGGGCAAACAGGACAAAATCTGATGATCCAGGCTGTGGTTCGCTGGCGGGTTGCCTCTGCTGTGGGTGAGGTACAGGTGATGCAGATGATCCAGGTGCTGGTGGTGTCTGTCTCCGCTCCGGACAGTCGAATTTCATGTGTCCGGGCTGGCGGCAGTAGTGACAGGTGACCTCTGCAGGCGCTGCAGGCCTGGGTGCAGCAGCTGCGCTGGGTGGCCTCTGTGGCTGACGGCTCACAGGGGCAGGAGAGTCTGCCGAGGTATTGGGCTGACCTCCTCTCCAGCTGGATGGGACAGTTCTGCGTGTATCAGACACCCGGGAAGTTGCGAAAGTCTCAGCAAGGTCTGCAGCAACAGTTGCTGACGCCGGCTTGCGTTCTAGCACAAACTGTCGTACATCGGCAGGGCAAATGTTCAGAAATTGTTCCAGGACTATCAAGTCCTCCAGGACATCATAAGACCCTTTGGTGAGGCCTCGAGTCCACTGGCGGAGTGTGGTGAGCAAGCTGCTGACCACATCTCGGTACGAATCAGAAGACTTTTTCTGCCAGGCCCTGAACTTTTTCCGATAGGCTTCTGGCGTCAGCTGGTACTTAGTAATGATAGCTTCTTTTATAGCAGCATAATCATTATCCTTCTCCGCAGGCAATTCTGCGAAGGCATCAAGCGCTTTGTAGCGCAGCAAAGGTGTCAGATGTCTGGCCCACTGGTCTTGGGACAGACGATACTGACGGCATGCTTTTTCAAAAGACCGCAAAAACAAGTCAATGTCTGTGTCTTTCTCAATATTAGCAAATTTAAATTTTGCACTTACGGGTGCTACAGCTCCTTCAGCAGGGAGGCTGGGCGGTGAGCTCCGGCTGGCCTGTTGCACTTTTGCCATGTTTAGCTCATGCTGTCGTTGACGCTCCCGTTCTCGCTCAGCGGCATCCCTCTCTGCGTGGCGTTCAGCAGCAGCAGCAGCAGCAGCAGCAGCAGCTGTGCGTTCCGCAGATTGGGGCTCCTCACGCATGTACTGCAGGTACTTGTCCAGGTCAGTGTCCATCAGCTTTTGTAATGCCTGCTGCATTAGCGGATCAGTACAAACGGACAGTCCAGTACTGGCCGGTTCCAGGCGAGTACTTTCAGAAACTCTGGGATTGGGGTCCATACTGACAGTCTCTGGCGTAACTGTTGCAACAGGGCCCGCAGGATGCTCAACCTCTGTACGCCTAGGATCTTCAGCCTCTGGTTCCCCTTGCCTTAAGTCAGATGGGTCAGCGTCTACCTCAACAGACACATCCAGCTCCCGCAGTTGCTGGGTATCCCATTGAAACAAGTCATTTACCATGTCCTGTTTGTTCCTGCGGAGGGTGTCAATGCCCCGCAGCTGACAAAGATTTTCCAGGTCGGATACGGCCATGAGCTTGTAGTTCCCGGACATTTCCACGCCAAATAAAATAAAACTTTTGGGGAGGGGTACTGGCTACACAGTCTCTCTGTATATATAAAAAATATATTGCCCTCCAGCTACACCAACGAATTAGTTCGTTTCTTGATAGTGCTAGCGCTATCTTAGATACTTTCATCACAACACAGATCCCAACCGCTGCCTAACACTGTCACAGGAGCCCTGGTGGCTGACCGCACTTAGCCTTCTAGACGGTGCCAGCGCACAGATCGTGCGAACTCTGGCCGCAGTCAATGCGCAGGAACTGTTAAGAATTAGCTGCAGACAAACCAGAAGGGAGCCTGTGAGATATGGGTGATTACAACTTCACACACTGGTTCAGGGTAGGTCTGCCACCACCGCGGTTACCATGGGACCGAGGAGCCCACTGACTGACTAATCCTGCGAATAAAACGGTTAAACACACGATATTCTGTCTAGCCAACAACAAACAAACAGTAAAGTTCAGTCGTAATGCTGCGCTCTCCAGACCTAAAATAAAAAACAAGCTCCACATAGGGTAATATTGTTCAATCAAGCACATTAATCCTCTTCCACATCACCCGTGTTCTGTGTGACCAAAGTGCCACTCCAATCAAATTCCTCCCCCTTCTGACTAAATGCTCACCAGATATGCACCACCTCAGCTTGTCAGGTGGGTCTTAAGCCAAATGCTGGAACACCAGCTCAACCTTGTCTCTGTAGAGGGAAAGAATTTCTCCACATAGGGTAATACAGTTCAATTAAAATTGCTTATAACTATGAATGCTGTGTCTCCCTCTTAACACCATGTGAATGTGCCACAATCCACACTGCATGCCATACTTCTCACCAGATGTTCCCCACCCCTTCTATGCGGGTGGAAACTGCGCTTTTTTAGAGGGTTGTAATCACGACTCCACTGACTTTAAAACTGGCCTCTTGCAAGGTCCTTCCAATTTATTCCAGAGTAAAAATTCTCAATAAAACAAATATAAAACAAAAAGAAACCACATAGCGTAAAACTGTATAAAGGTTACTTCTGTGCGCAATAATCAATGCACTTACGCCTCCAGAAGTTCAATTCGCATATAACAGACGCTTAGTGCCAATGCCCATCCGTCTGGTGCAGGGTGCGTCTCTCCCGTCCACGCTAGCCCGCTAAGCCGCCTCTCTCGTTCCCAGGGTTTACAGATAGTGCGCCTATACTCCGACCGGCCGGTCTATGCGCTTCCTGGTCAGTGCTACAAACAGTAGCGTATCTTCAGAGACCCGGGATCAGTTCTGTGTGTGCTGGTAAGCAGGGTAGCGGACAGTGAATGACTTGGAGAAAGTTGTTTATTCACGCAATATAAATAATTAATATATACAGACAATTATTAAAATCACAATTATTAAGACAGTAATAGCCAGTATACTTATGGTTTGTGGAAATATGTCCTTTTGTGGGAAAATCATAAAGTTCAAGCAAAACGGTTTCAAGTTCTTAAAGCTCTTGGTTTCAATCAAAGTTCAGCAGAATTCTTTGTTCCAGGTTACAGAAGATGCCAATCAAGATGGCCGCTAGCACATGTGTCCTTTGTTTCAGATGGGTCAGCAAAATGGCCACCAGCCCTATGTCCTCTGGCTGGCAGCAGGATGTTCTCAGATGGGTGGAATGGGAGGACTCGCAGCCCGCCTGCTGGCCAGGTGCTTTTGATGAAGCTGGTTTGGGGGTGTGGCAATGCCGGCCCCTCTGAGTCACCAACCAATGCCAGTCCATTCCCTCTGAGAGATTTTAGGGCTAAACTTATGAAATGCTGTAACTCCTGAACCATACACGTTATATTTAGGGGGGTAACAGCTTCATACTTGGTGGAAAATACAGATTAATATGATATCCGACATGGCTAGTGCAGCAGATCAGGGTCCTGGGTAGATTCATACCTGGGTTGTAGGGGCCCCGGGCCCCTCTCGACTGGTATCAAGAGATCCAGCATGACCCTACGGATCCAATGATACCGCTCTCATAACCACCCTATTTATTGTATTCTGTAAATGGGCAAAAGATTATATAGTACATTCATTTCTTCCTGCTAAGGCTGGAGCCAGGCTGACTGGAGTCCAGCTGTGTCTGCTTCTTGGGATCTCCCTCTATGAAAGGCCCTGTTGGCTCCTTCAATTAACATCTGAATGTGAGATCAGCTTAGACAAACTTTGAGTTTACACCTCTGGCTTAATCAGCAGTCACAGGGCCAGTCTTCCTGCCAGCTGCTAACAGGGGAAAAAACTGCCTATTTAAAAAACCAGGAATGTCAGTCTCTAAATCGCTGGCCTGACTACACTCACGGGCAATCGGCGCAATAAACCGATTGCATTCTCGTTTCTCACGGCTGTTCCGTGACCCCAATAAAGGCTTTTCTATTGATTCACGCTGGTCTACCACCCCTCACAAGTGCTCTAAACCCACAGCTGAACTCTGGTCCCCTACCTTTTGTGTCCCTACCTCTCCCTCTAGATTGTAAGCCTTTGGGCAGGGTCCTCCTCCTTTTGTATCCTACCTGATCATGCACCTCCATCACTGTGCACACTGTGGACTAATGTCCAGCGCTGCGTAATATGTTGGCGCTTTATAAATACAATAAATAAATAAATTGAAAAGGGTATGAATAATTTTGGACTGGACACTTTTTGCTCAAATGTAAGTAAAAGCTGAGAAATGTTTTTTTTTCCACAATAATGCCTCTTGTACATCGTCTTATTATCTTTTGGGAGACACCTAGACAAGACAAGACAAATAACATTTATATTGCGCTTTTCTCCTGGCGGACTCAAAGGGCCAGAGCTGCAGCCACTAGGACACGCTCTATAGGCAGTAGCAGTGTTGGGGAGACTTGCCTAAGGTCTCCTACTGAATAGGTGCTGGCTTACTGAACAGGCAGAGCCGAGAATCGAACCCTGGTCTCCTGTGTCAGAGGCAGAGCCCTTAACCATTACACCATCCAGCCAACCTATGTCATTTCCCATAAAAAAATTACTTGATGGTTGAATAAAAGTAACTTTAAGTCAAAATTTACCAGGGGTATAAATAATTATGGGCAGTACTGTACATATGCCTGTATGCAGCAGTGAGACATGCATGTGCCTGTGTGGAGCAGTGAGACATGCATATGCCTGCGTGGAGCAGTGAGACATGCCTGTGTGGAGCAGTGAGACATGCCTGTGTGGAGCAGTGAGACATGCCTGTGTGGAGCAGTGAAACATGCCTGTGTGGAGCAGTGAGACATGCCTGTGTGGAGCAGACATACATATGCCTGTGTGGAGCAGTGAGACATACATATGCCTGTGTGGAGCAGTGACTTATGTAGAGCAGTGAGGCCCCGTTCACACTGCACGCGTTCCCATCCACGTTTCGGAAACACGTGCAGGAGGCCGACACGCTCGACATCAGACAGTGCATAGACTGGAGCAGTGAGACCTACATATGCCTGTGTGGAGCAGTCAGACATACATATGCCTGTGTGGAGCAGTGAGACATACATATGCCTGTGCGGAGCAGTCAGACATACATATGCCTGTGTGGAGCAGTGAGACATATATATGCCTGTGTGGAGCAGTGAGACATGCATATGCCTGTGTGGAGCAGTGAGACCTACATATGCCTGTGTGGAGCAGTCAGATATACATATGCCTGTGTGAAGCAGTGAGACATACATATTCCTGTGTGGAGCAGTGAGACATGCCTGTGTGGAGCAGTGAGACATGCCTGTGTGGAGCAGTGAGACATGCCTGTGTGGAGCAGTGAGACATGCCTGTGTGGAGCAATGAGACATGCCTGTGTGGAGCAATGAGACATGCCTGTGTGGAGCAGACATACATATGCCTGTGTGGAGCAGTGAGACATACATATGCCTGTGTGGAGCAGTGACTTATGTAGAGCAGTGAGGCCCCGTTCACACTGCAAGCGTTCCCGTCCACGTTTCGGGAACACGTGCAGGAGGCCGACACGCTTGACATCAGACAGTGCATAGACTAGAGCAGTGAGACCTACATATGCCTGTGTGGAGCAGTCAGACATACATATGCCTGTGTGGAGCAGTGAGACATACATATTCCTGTGTGGAGCAGTGAGACATGCATATGTCTGTGTGGAGCAGTGAGAAATACATATGCCTGTGTGGAGCAGTGACTTATGCAGAGCAGTGAGGCCCCGTTCACACTGCACGCGTTCCCGTCCACGTTTCGGGAACACGTGCAGGAGGCCGACACGCTCGACATCAGACAGTGCATAGACTGGAGCAGTGAGACCTACATATGCCTGTGTGGAGCAGTCAGACATACATATGCCTGTGTGGAGCAGTGAGACATACATATGCCTGTGTGGAGCAGTGAGACCTACATATGCCTATGTGGAGCAGTGAGACCTACATATGCCTGTGTGGAGCAGTGAGACCTACATATGCCTGTGTGGAGCAGTCAGACATACATATGCCTGTGTGGAGCAGTGAGAAATACATATGGCTGTGTGGAGCAGTGAGACATGCCTGTGTGGAGCAGTGACTTATGTAGAGCAGTGAGGCCCCGTTCACACTGCATGCGTTCCCATCCACGTTTCGGGAACACGTGCGGGAGGCCGACAAGCTCGACATCAGACAGTGCATAGACTGCACTGTCTGATGTTCACACTGCATGCGCTCCGGACCTGTGCGGACCGGGAACGCATGCTGCACGCTTTTATTGCAGAAACGCGCGGCTGACCCATTCACTTCAGTGAATGGGATCAGCCACGCAACGCATACAAACGCGGATGGCGTGCATTCATATGCGTTGCGTTCTGAACGTACGGCCGTCTGCGTTTGCTAATGTGAACGTGTCCTAAAGGTACAGCGTCATATTTTGCATAGACATCCCGGAGTGTGACCATCTGCATTTAGCTAGAGATTTTTTGGCTAGTAGTGAATACTGGCTGTACACATATTTGTCAGATCTGCTAGTAGAGTGTAGGCACTGGCAGGGTGTGTTAGGCCAATATTTATTCTTCAATTCCTGTGTTTTACAGCCAGAGGAAGCAAAGAACAAATATTAGGTAGAGGAATTACTTTCTATAGATTCAGAGGTTATATTGTATCATTGTCCTGCCTGTAAACTGTGATGGGAATGGCTGCACATCACATGCCATAAGTGATTGTTGCATTTCGAGTCAGTGCTGTGTGTGTGTGTGTGTGTGTGTGTGTGTGTGTGTGTGTGTGTGTGTGTGTGTGTGTGTGTGTGTGTGTGTGTGTGTGTGTGTGTGTGTGTGTGGTGTGTGGTGTGTGTGTGTGTGTGTGTGTGTGTGTAATACACTTTAACCAGAGCATGGCAGCACATGGGACATTCAGCTAGATGAGTCCAGTGGCATAGCTAAGGAGCTTTGGGGCACAGTGCAAGTTTTACATTGCCCCCCCCCCCCCCCCAGCACTGTATACACAAGACATGATACGGTGCACCAAAACCTGCCAAGGACCACCACAGTATTAGGCCCGGTGCACACCAAAAACCACTAGCAGATCTGCAAAAGCTACCGGTTTTTTAAATGCCTTGTCTTATTTTTATGAAGCGTTTTAGCTAGCGCTTTGCGGTTTTGGGTAGCGTTTTTGGTGTAGTAGATTTCATATATTGTTACAGTAAAGCTGTTACTGAACAGCTTCTGTAACAAAAACGCCTGCAAAGCCGCTCTGAACTGGCGTTTTTTCAAAGCGGTTTGCGGTTTTCCTATACTTAACATTGGAGGCAGAAACGCCTCCGCAATAAAAAAAATGCCTCAGCCCGGGAGTATGCGTTTCAGCAAAACGCCTCCCGCTCTGGTGTGCACCACCCCATTGAAATACATTACCCTAGCGTATCCGCCGTAAAAACGCGAGAAAACCCCCTCGGTGTGCACCAGCCCTTAGAGGTGCAAGCAGCGGATGGGAAACAATTGGTTCATGATTACTACTGTCCAAAGCATCTATCGAAGTGAATATTAGCAGCACAGGACAAATAAAGAGCTAATACTGCAGTTGAGGGAGGGCCCCTTTGGCCCAAGGGCCCTGATGCTGTCGCAACCTCTGCATCTTCTATTGCTACGCCACTGGAGAGCTTATTAACCCCTTACATACCAGCAGTTTCTGGCCCCTTAAAGGTATGCCTAAGTCTAGAAAAAAATGAGTTTTACTCACCTGGGGCTTCTACCAGCCCCCTGCAGCCATCCTGTGCCCTCGCAGTCTCGATCGGATCCTCCTGTCCCCGCCAGCAGCTACATTTTCAGCGACAGGCCCGACAGACCTTGCCACGCGTCTGCTTCTTCGCCTTCCTGTACGCAATAGCAGGATAGAGGGCGCTATTGCGGACAGGAATGCGTAGAAGCAGACGAGTGGATCCCATCGAGACTGCGAGGGCACAGTATGGCAGATAGAAGCCCCAGGTGAGTAAAGCTAATTTTTGTTTCTATACTTAAGTGTCACTTTAAGGACCAGAGACTTCTGGTTACCGATGTCACGCCGCACTGACCTGCCACTACTGCCATTCACACCATAGTCCCGTCGCTGTAGCCCCCTCGCTCTCCCTATGACAGCAAAGCTCCCCGAGTCAGTCAGGAGCCGGTTTCATTGGCTCCTGACCCTGTCATCAATGTGAGGCAATGTGATTGGCTCACTGTGATCACGGGGTCAGGAGCCAATGAAACCAGCTCTTGACCGTTTCAGGGAGATCTGCGGTCATACCGGCAGGAGCGTGCAGCGGGGAGGGTTGAAATCCATGCCCTGGAAGAGATAATAGGTGCAAAACAGGGCGTAGATTCCAATTAGTGCAGTCCAGAAGCAGTTAATCAGTTTCAGCTGCTTTCATGTTCATGAAATAAACAACAGGTGCGCTAAGGAGCAACAGTGAGGCAACCAGCAAAACAGGAATGGTGTAAAGCAAATGTGAAATGAAGCTGGGAAAAAAGTGAGTTACTCCCCTATGGAGAGGGAAGCCTCTGGATCCTATAGAGCTTTCCAGGTCCTCTCTCTGTGCTCTCGGTCCACCACTGTCACTCGTTGAAATCCCGCACCATTGGGAGTCCACAGAAGGCTTCATAACTCAGCTATCATGTTTCCGAGTGCTTCCAAAGACAGGCGGCTCCATACTGGGCATTTGTGAGCACGCCCTCGCGCATGTGCAGATAGTACAGACCTGCTCATCTTTGTAAGCACTCCGTGTCAGCGGAGGACTCCATAGGTGAGAGTGACGGATTGCGGAGAAGCCACCGCGCGTTCTGGTAGTGAGGCGGCGGAATCCGCGCACAGAGTGGCGGTTTCCCCGCAGCAACATGCTTCTGGTTTGTCTGGACCTAGTAGTGCTCACAGATGGAGAGCTACGCGCTGCAAGACAGGCTCTTTATGCCAATAGGAGAAGGGTCAGCTGATCGAGGCGGTCAGCTGATCCCAGCTCAGCAGGTGATTGGTTGATGGGAGCTGGGCGGCGCTGTGGAGCGCTTTACTATATATATCTCTTGCTGTTCAGTTGCTGGTTGTCTGGCGTTGCGAATACCTATGTGTTAGCACTCAGACCTTAGTCAGATCCTTCAGTGTGGTGGAACCAGGAGGACCTGGGAATCCACACTTAGCCAGTTCACTGTATTATTATCTGTGTTATTCTCTAGCATAGTTCCAGGGTGTAGAGACCCCGGACCTCACACCCCAGACTAGGAATTGTATATCATCTGTGTTATTCCTTAGACCAGTTCCAGGGTGTAGAGACCACGGACCTCACACCCAAGACTAGGAATATTGTATATCATCTGTGTTATTCCTTAGACCTGTTCCATGGTGTGAGACCACGGACCTCACACTCAAGACTAGGCATCATTGGATATCTGTTTATGAATTGTATCTCGCCTGACTTCTCTTCTGTTTTCTGAATCGGTACCTTCGCACATCTGATCTACTGTTGCCGACCCTGCCTGTCCCTGGTTACCGAATCTGTCTCCTGTCTCTGTACTTTATCTGCCTGTGTGTTGCCGACCCGGCCTGCCCGACCCTTCTGGCTGTCACCCAACCTTTGGGTGCTCAGTCCTCCTGCAGGGGTCCCCTGCTCCTCAGAGGGGGGCCCTGCTGCAAGACCAGTCAGGGACTCTCCCTCCTGGAGCCCTTGACTGCAGTAGAGTCTTCTCTACTAATTGGACCACCTGCTACCCCGGTGGTTCAATTCCTACTGTTACACCAAACACTTACACGCTTCAGGTGTCTAGAGGTTAGTACTATATCTGTATTATTGGTGATTCTGCAGATCATCCATAATCAGGTATAGATCTGTATTCTTGGTGATACTGCAGATCACCAATAATCAGATTCTCTCTGGTTGCTGACACCCATCGTTACAGTGAGTATCTGTTTTTCTGGCTGGTTTCAGTTTTGCTTTGTCTCATGTGGTCCTACAGGACAAGCCCACACTGTAAATGAGGGAGGCACACGGACCCCCTATAATATAACTTTTATTAGTAAAATACTAAAAACCATATCATAATACTCAAAACCATAAAAGATAAGTCTAGAAAACTGATGTCTACCACTGAAAAGCAGTGTAAGTTTCACTTTGGTAGAGTGAGGGAGGGATCTTTGCTAATCCTTCCACTAGATGGGCCACTTGTAGCGTCAGCCCAAATAGGAATGTAGCTATCCACCCCCACAAGACAACACGTTCCACTCCCCTCAAACACCACTCCACGAAAACGAGTCAAGACCCAACAGCTGGACGGGCTAGTACAGATAGTGAGTGCTCATTATATACAGTGTTCACAAATAATTCTACATGTTTCGGCCAAAAACGGTCATCGTCAGGAGTAAACATACAGTGCAACAATTGTATCGGACATAATGGCCCTCCACCACATCAAACCAGCATCGTAACCCCCAGTACATGGCCTCAGAGTCAAGTCAAGTCAAATTTGATGGGACGCGGCTACGTGGCCGAGATCTACCCATCAGTCGGTCGCGATCTATCGGTAGATTGCGACCGACCTATTGAGCACCCCTGATGTTATATAGTATATCTGTGTTCAGATGGCTGATGTGTCAGAAAAAGCCCACAGGCCGAAAGGTTGTGCATTTTATGCTACGGTACTTTAAATAAAGAAAGTTGTAATTGCTGAAACCAAGGTGGAGACCTGGTCATCCTTGTCTTTTACATGCAACGTACACTCAGACCAGTTTGGGGCCTGGGGCTTGTGTTAGGCAGGGGACGCACTTTCCTGTTTTTGTGCGCATTTTCTGGACAGAAAAACTGAGAACACATGTTAATCAATGAGCTAGTTCACACTTGATGTGTTTTTCGCGCACAGGGAAAAAAAACTAACATTCTGTAGGATAAATCTGCACATTTTGTGGCTAGGTGCCCACATAGCAGAAACGCTAGCATTGCGGAAAATTCTGTGTTTTTGCCGCTAATGGAAGTCTATGGGCCACAGGAGAAAATGCATATAAAAAACGTATATGCGTTATCAAACCTGCGTTTTTAAAAACACTGGTTTTGTTGCATAATATTCATAAACGCATCATTAAGGCACATCATGAAAGTCAATTTCATGCGTTTTCCATGCGTTTTTTTTTATTGTTTTATGATGTATTTCCGCTTCCTGTTGTCTTCCTAGTGATTTGCAGAAAACACAAAAGAAAAATGCATGAAAAACACATATGCGTTTTGTATACGCAAACCGCAAACAAATTAGGCTGGGTCCACACTAGACCCGGTTGCAGGACGGACACTGCAGTCCGGATCAGGGGAAGTACCCACCGTACTGCAAACTATGAAAGTGCATCAATTTTGCATCAGTTTTGTATCAGTTTCCGTTCAGGTTTTTCCCTGACAGAAAACGTCTTCATCATTAGGAAGGAGTGCCAGGATTTTTTGGGCCAATCAGAAAGCTCAGGCTATCCGTTTTCACATCCGCTTTTTGCCTGTGGAGCTGGAGATGCGTTTTCTCATTGCTTTCACTACCCCTGCGTGTATCCGTGGTCCTGATTCGTTGCGTGAAAATGCAGCAGGTCCGGACCTTCCGTTCAGGTTTTGAAAACGGATCCCCGCAAACGCAGACGGATCCGTTTTTTACTTGGGTGAGGCTGGCTGCTATTTTAAACATTAGTATCCGGGACTCCGTTTTTCATCAGGTTTGAAAAACGCAGCCACGGATACGTTTCCGGACCTAGTGTGGACCAGCTCTAAAACGCACGCCAAACGCTTAAATTAATCTGCGGTAAAAAAAACGCTAACGCAAAGCACAGAAACACACAACATTAACGTAAAACATACACAGACTCTTTTTACTCTTTGTAACCTTTTGTACTGTGCTTGAATAAAGAATCCTGTTTCAGAGTTCAGGAATCCGCATCTCTTCTTTGCAAATTTAAGGTAAAACATGACATAAAATGCAGCCTTTCACCCTATGTTATGTGTGCACCTAGCCTTTCAGTTTTCTCTATCAATTACATTAGGGCCGGTTCACACTGCCGACTGCTCGTTTCAGCATGCTCAAACTCTCTTGTGCTACCAAGCAGAAAAGCATTTGGCACCCTTTCCTATTGGTTTGTGGTTGCCTTTTCAGCCCCTTGGGGAATCCAGAACCACAAATACAGTGCGTTGGAAAATTCAATGAGCTGCGGCGCTTGCGCATTCAATTGTAAATGCATTGAGATGAACCCTGCCATTCATGTGCAGAACGCGGTGGATCCCGGCGGTAAACGATAAAGACAGACGCTGGCAGCCGGCCCTCAACCATTTCCTGTCTGTCTATCTACCTCCCCTAAAGGACACATCCGAGCAAAAAAAAATAAGATCCACTTACCCGGGGCTCCCTCTCCAGCCCCTGGCAGCCGATCTGTCCCTCGCTGCAACTCCAGTGTCCCAGGGTCCCCTTTGTTGCAGATGCCAACCTCGCCAGGTGGACAATACACCTGGCAGAATGCACCCAGCCACTGGTGCACGACCGTGAGCTGCGCGGCCGCACGCTGGGGCATGCGCAGAAGATGCCGACCTAGAGAGGACGGCATCTGCAATGGACGGGATCCCGGAGCTGCAGCAAGGGACATATTGGCTGCCAGGGGCTGGAGGAAGCCCTGGGTAAGAAGATCTTGGTTGTTTCGTCGTTTTTCTCTGCTTGGACCTGTCTTTTAAAGTGTACCAGAGACGAGGATAAGAAAGCAGAAAATTGTATACTCACCTATCGGTAATTTTCTTTTCCTTCCAATGACCATGTCAGCATACTACGGGGTTAGTCCCGCCCTATGACCCCTCCAGGACCTGTCAGTATAAATTTTGAACACTCCCCCCAATGGTTGCTTTTTTTACTAGTCCCAAAAACAGACTAAACTACTGGGTGGGCCCTACGTATGCTGACATGGTCATTGGAAGGAAAAGAAAATTACCGATAGGTGAGTATACAATTTTCTGCTTTCCTTCCATGCCAATGTCAGCATACTACGGGGATTTAACTATACATAAAAAGAAGGGAGGGAATAATCAATGCAGAAAGTAATTTATTCAACTTAAACAGTACACTAGAACATACGTCCTCTCATACTATAAATATGTAGAATTAAAGTGCAAAACAAAAGAAACGATCAGGTCGTGGCTGTCTTTACTGCAGACAACACTTCCTTCCCAAAGTGGACTGTGGATAATACACCCGGATCCACTTTATAATGCGTGATAAAGGTGTTCAATGATGACCAGTTGGCGGCACGACAAATTGTCTCCGGTGCTACTTTTACCAGTGCTGCCCATGAAGTAGATATTGACCTCGTGGAATGCGCCGAGACCTCCTCTGGTGGTGTTTTGCCCATTATATTGTATGCCATCTTGATAGTCCTCACCAACCATGTGGCTATTGTTTTGGTTGTGGCCGCTTGGCCCTTTCTGTACCCTATTGGTATTACAAAGAGTCGCCTTGTCTTGCGGAGTTTTTCCGTAGCCTGAATATATCTGTTTAACAATTCCGGAATATTAAGACTGTTAGGGATCTCCGCTGTATTGTCGTAAAAAGCTGGCAGGTGCCAATCCTGATTGAAATAATATTCCTTCGACACCTTTGGAATGAATTCGTCCACTGGACGTAAAGTTACTCTGTCTGGAAAAAACTGTATAAAGGGAGGATCGCAACTGAGAGCCTGTATCTCTGAAACACGCCTTGCCGATGTGATCGCCGTCAGGAACACTATCTTCATTGTTAGGTTAACTAGCGTGCAGTTCTCCACCGGTTCAAACGGAGGACCCGTTAGTGCCTTCAGTACCAATGGTAGGTCCCACTGGGTGTACCAGTTCTTCTTAGGAGGTCTCATCTTAGTTACTGCTTGTATGAACTGGATCATAAGTGGTTCAGTAGCCCATCTCCTATGTGTTAAAGCAGAAATAGCGGATATTTGCGTTTTGATGGTACTTAGACTGAGGCCCAAATCCACGCCCCTCTGCAGAAACTCCAAAATAGCGGTTATCTGGATCTCACCCATCTGCAAGTTTTTTTCGTTCAAAAAGTTCACAAATCTTTCCCAAGTTCTATGGTATGAAAAATTGGTTGTCCCCTTTCTGGCTCTTAGTAAGGTATTGACCACTTCTGTAGAACATCCTAACTCTGTCAGCTTTCTCCTCTCAGTCTCCATGCCATCAAACTGAGGAGTTCCGGATGCGGATGGAAAACTCTGTTCTGTACGAGCAGGTCCGTCCGAATCGGTAACGGTATGGGAGGATCCTTCGTCAGTCTTTGCAGTAGAGGGAACCATGGCCTTCGGGGCCAGTATGGGAGTATTGCTAAGACTGTCGTCTGCTCCTGCTGGATCTTCTTCAGTACCCTGTGAATCATAGGAGTTGGAGGGAAGATATATGCTATCTTGAAATTCCATGGGACCGACAGTGCGTCCCACGCCTCCGCTTGCCGGAACTTGTATCTCGACAGAAATCTCCTGCACCTGGAGTTCCCCGGTGTCGCCATAAGATCTATCTGTGGCACTCCCCACTGTCCGCAGATCATCTCGAACACCTCTCTGTTGAGGCTCCATTCGTTGTGATCGATCCATTGTCGGCTTAGTGAGTCTGCTATGTGGTTCCTCACCCCAGGAATATGTACTGCTCGAAGATATTCCAGATTCTTCTGGGCCCATGACATAATAGGTTCCACCTCTCTTAATAGTGTACGGCTGCGTGTCCCTCCCTGGTTCTGGAGGTATGCGACCGCTGTTGTGTTGTCCATTCTGAATAGTACTCCCCTGTTTGTAATTTGTGGAGCAAAATGTGAGATTGCCTTGAACACCGCTCTCATTTCCAAAATGTTTGCTGGAACATTCTCTGGGTCGTTCTCCCATCTGCCCTGGGCGAGGCTGGACTCCAGATGAGCCCCCCAACCCCACCGACTTGCATCTGTCGTTATGATGATCGGTGGTGACGGTATTATTTCTTGATAGTTGCAGAGGTTCGACTTGTTGCTCCACCAGAAGAGCTCGTCTCTCATTCGGGGAATGATCTCGATTTGCTGCTGGTAATCCGTGCCCGTCCACTGGTCCAGAAATCCTTTCTGGAAAGCACGCATGTTCCATCTTGCCCACTTTACCATTGGTATAGAGGCTGCGAAGGTTCCCAGTAGTGCCAAGCACTGTCCTGCCGAGATGTGTGTGACTCTCTGAACTCTTGACACCTTCGCCAGGATCACCTCCTGCTTGTCTGTGGGCAATCTCACCGCATTTGCAGCTGTATCTATCTCTGCTCCCAAAAACACAATCCTCTGTGTCGGTTTGAGTTTGCTTTTCTGCCAGTTCACGAGCCACCCGAATTTTTCTAAAGTTTGTAATAGTATTCGTCTGTGTTGTAACAGAATTAGTTCGGATGGTGCCACTAGTAGTATGTCGTCCAGATAGTGGTGGACGTGAAGACCTTGGCACCTGAGCAAAGCAATAATTGTGATCAGAATTTTCGTGAATGTTCTTGGGGCAGTGCAGATTCCGAATGGTAGAACTGTGAACTGGTAGTGTCTTTCTCCTATTGAAAACCTGAGGTATTTCTGAAATGTTCTGTGTATCGGTACATGTAGGTAAGCATCTGCCAAATCTATTGATAACATCCAGTCGTTTAATCTGATTGTTGGGATGATTGTCTGCAATGATTCCATCTTGAACTTTTCCTGCTGTATGTGTTCGTTTAGAAAGCGAAGATCCAAGACTGGGCGTAACTGTCCCGATTTTTTTGTGACAAAGAACAGCTGGGAGTAAAGACCTTGAAATTTTTGATTCTGTTCTAACCTTACCACTGCTTTCTTGCTCACCAATTCCTGCACATATTGGTATAGAATTTCGAGTTTCTCTGGCGTTCTCGGTATAGGTGTGGGTGTGAAATGTGGTAAGGTGGGTCTTTCCTTGAAGTTCCACGAATGACCCCACGCCAGTGTACCTATGACCCAGGGGTCCTTTATAGATTTTGCCCACAGACGTACAAACCTTTGGAGTCGTCCTCCCACCGACTCGCTGTGGGCAGGCCCAGCATCAGAAGGATTTTGCAGGCTGTGCACTAGAACTGGTTCCCTTCTGCTTATTGAACTTGGAAAGGTTAGGTTGTGTACTTTGCCAGTTTCTACGAAAGGACTGCGAAGGTCTGTTAGATCTATACTCCCTAAATCGATTCTGGAATGATCTTCTGTCATTGGGTCTAGTCTTCCTCTGGCGTCTTTCCTGGGGAAGGAGACCCGATTTACCTCCGGTCACTCTAGAGATGGCTTCGTCCATCTTTGGACCGAACAAGTTCTTGCCGTCATATGGGATCTTGCACCATGCAGTTTTTGAATTTGTGTCCGCTGCCCACGGCCGTAGCCACATTGCCCTCTTAGCTGTTACGATCTGTACAATTGCCCGGGTTGCTACTCTAATAATATCGATAGCAGCTTCACTTATATAGTCCGATGCTAACTTGAACTCCTCTAATGCCTTGATTAGGGTCTTGCGATCTACGTTATCTTGAATAGCGCCTTCTAGATTCTCCGTCCATACCTTTAGTGCGCGGGATACAGCCGTTAACGCTATAGCTGGTCTACAGACTGATCCCATTGAACTGTAAGCCCTCTTAAGCTCAGTATCTACCTTCCTTTCTAAAGGTTCCTTGAAGGATACTACATCTTCTAGGGGTAGGGTGACATGTTTTGCTAGTCTCATGACCGAAGCATCAACAGACGGTGGGCTATCCAGTTGTGCTATAATTTCACCCTCCATAGGATATAATTTCGAAAAGCGATTTGACATGGAAACCTTCCTCTCTGGTCTGGACCATTCGTCCTGAATCAGTTCAGAAACCTCCTCCATTACTGGAAACGCTATGGGTTTCTTTTTAAGGTGTGGGAAGTATCGCCGCCTTTTAGGTTGCGGTTCCTCTTCCTCCTCCCATTGTAAGGCTTGCCTCACGGCTTTAACAAAAGGAGTAACGAGGGCGAAATCAAATCCTACAGCTGGACCATCATCGTCCTCCGGCTGGTCAGGGTCTGAGTCACGTGTGTTTATTCTAGACGTATGGCCGTGTTCTGCTAAGGTCTGCTGTACAATCTGCTTCACAAGGCCTGTAAACTCTTCCGATGGTTCCTCCTCTATCGGAATGGAATAAAAACACTCTGAGCACACTAGCTTTCCCGGCATGCATCCCTTGCCGCAAGCCCAGCACTGTTTTTTTGATTTCTGGCTCTTTTCTTGAACCTGGGGGTCTCTAGATGATCGGGTTTTACTGGATCTTGAAGAGCATCCGCGATTAGACGCAGATGGATTATCTTCAGGTTGGGAGGAACTGTATGGGAATAAACAGAAAAATAGATTTCTGTTAAAACCTGGAGTCCTCAATAGGGGAAAAAAATCTATTCTAACTAAAAACTACCGTGCCTCACCTATCATTATCTGGCTGATCTGTTTCGTAGGCAGCAGCCACCGAATCCATGTCTCAAAAAGTAGAATATTTCTACAAAACATATGAGAGACATAGTGGTGACTGAATAGCAGTATGGGAGAAAAAACAATACTAAAAAACAAAAAAACAAAAAACCACATTGTTGTTTACACACCTTAATAAGTTTTGATGCAGAGCTGTACAGTGTAAAAAAGGTGCATAGATCGCAGCACAGCTCCAAAGACCTACAACAAACAAAAAATACACAATGTCATGTAGTATTTGACACAGTGCGGCCGGTCTACTCACAAAACTGCCGTCCTGTGTCACTCACCTAAGCCTGCTGTCTCAGTAGCTTGACTCCAGCGTCTCCACAGCACTCCGCAATGCTATGCGCTATTACTGCACGCCGGGACGCTGGGCATTTAAGCTTCCTGCCCCTACGAAAACCGGAAGTGAAGCCGTGATGTCACTTCCTCCCGGAAGTTCCCTGCGCTCCGCAGTGGAACGCATAGATCTACTGCCGCTGCCCACTCCTGTACGGCGCTGCTTTACAGCGCGGCTGAGCCAACTCCTTCCCCCCAGAAAGACCAGCAGAAAGAGGGGGGGATCCCGACGCCTACACCTCTTTAAGGCGGACCAGCGGGGACTTCACGCAGAGGAGCTGCATGGATGGCTGCCAAGAAAGCAGCAGGTGAGGCAAACAAAAGAAAAAACAAAAACGAGCAAGATATAAAACAATAAACCTTCCTCACTAATAATCCTGGTGACAGTCCTGGAGGAGGACGAGAAAAAAAAGCAACCATTGGGGGGAGTGTTCAAAATTTATACTGACAGGTCCTGGAGGGGTCATAGGGCGGGACTAACCCCGTAGTATGCTGACATTGGCATGGAAGGAAAAAGTTTTATACATACCTGGGGCTTCCTCCAGCCCCATAAGCACAGATCACTCCCATGCTGCCATTTTCCGCTGCCTGCAGCTCTGGTACCGGGTCCCGTAACTTCCTCCAGTCGCGGCCAGTCTGCAGAAGAGAAGTGCGCCGTCTATGTATCTCTCCAGCAGCCGGGACCCGGTACCGGAGCTGCAGGCAGCAGAGGATGGCGGCGTGGGAGCAATCAGCGGGCATGGGGCTGGAGGAAGCCCCAGGTATGTATAAAAAAAATGTCTTATCCTTGTCTCTGGTTTCCTTTAAGGGCCAGTTCACACTTGCTTTAAAAACCTACCCATTCAGGACGTTTTTTAAGCTCTGCTTAGCGCAGGAAGCTGACGCTAATGTAAAAAATAGGAACCTCCTCCACTTGTTAATAAAAACTGATCCGGTTGCCGCGTTGCGCTAAGCAGAACACAGAGCCCGAACTTTGCACATTGTCTTGCACCAGACAGGACGATGTATGCAATGAAAGCCTATGAGAACGGACATCGTTCTCACTAGGTTAATCACAGCGTCCGCTTCACCCATTTTGATCGCCGCTGTGACATAATACTCACGTGTCCCGCTGCCGATCGTTACCACTCAGTCCCCGTACACAGCCTGGTGGTCGGCAGAAGCATGGGGATCTCCAGTGGGCTGCGAAATATGCTACAGGGAGGATTCTCATTGGTTCATGGTGGACCCCAAAAAAATTCACCCTGTTGTTAGGGAGAATTGGTCTATGGTTTCCTATGGGGAACCCCATGTACCCTACCAGCCTCCTGGCTGTGTAACGAGGGACTGAGTGGCAGCAAGACACGAGTGGCAATATGTACAGGCAGATGTAATCGATGTAGGACACTTGATCGAAGGGGAGGCGGATCGGACATTGAAATTGCTGCAAGAGGTTGCAAAACAGACGGTACCGTGCCTAACTGTGGTGTTTATCCCCTTAACCCCCCCCTCCCCCCAACACACACACACACACACACACACACACACACACACACACACACACAACATTTGAGACCTCTTTTCGATAATTCTTATCTCCAAAGCCCTCCGAATGCTCTGAGCTTAGATCATTTTGTGGCCTCATCAGTTTATAACGAAGGTTAATAAAGTGAAGTGATCAAGCTACAAAATTCTATGGAATTAAAAGTCAAGCTTGTTAGGCGTATGCTTAGTGCAGCCATTCCAGCAGCAATGAGTACGTCATTATGCCACCTGTATGCACAGAATCTATAAGGAAAACAAATCCTTTTTTTTTTTTTTTTTTTACAGCAGGGCAGTGCAAGTAACTTTCTCTAGGGCTATAGGACCGCCTTTTTGGCGTGTCCCGAGTGCATTACACACCTTGGACCTGGGACAAGCCATGACTTGTCTGACAAGACAAGCATACATTGCACAGGAGTCTGGGTGTGACGTTGTGATACACAGCGTGCTACTCACTTGTGTCACTCTGAAATCCTAGTTGCATTCTGGGTCATGTTTTAGTACAGTAGTAAGTCCATACATAATATTTCATAATTGCATAACATTAAACCTCTAGGTCAGTCAGACATTAAATCAGGGCTGTGGAGTCGGAGTCGTGCAATTTTGGGTGCCTGGAGTCGGAGTCGGCGAAAAAATGCACCGACTCCTAATTAATTTGTAACTGTAATTAAAATAGAAAATATGATAAAATGTTCACCGTCTTTTTAAGGTCAGATATACATATCTGATTGTGACTGTATATATAATGTGTACACAGGAATCTCTTATATATACTAAATAACATCTATCCTGTAAGAATAAAGCCTGATGTGTAGCTGTGTCACTAATAGAGATGGTCAATGAGATGGAAATAATTCTGCATTGATGCTGATTTATGCAAATGTATGCACTCCCTTTGCTGATGAAATCAAATAATTTGATATGTTGTTAAAATTTGGTTTGGTGACTACAAATTAAAGGGTAACTGAGACGGATGAAAAGTAAAGTTTTATACATACCTGGGGCTTCCTCCAGCCCCCTTCATGCTAATCAGTCCCTCGCTGTCCTCCACCACCCGGATCTTCTGCTATAAGTCCTGGTAATTCAGCCAGTCAGCGCTGTCCGGCCGCATGCCGCTCCCACAGCCAGGAACATTCTGCACCTGCGCAATAGTGCTGCACAGGTGTAGTATGCTCCTGGCGGCGGAGTGTGTGCATGCGCACTACGCCCGACTCGCTCAAGTACCTGGACTCATAGCAGAAGATCCAGGTGGTGGAGGAGGACAACGAGGGACTGATTATCCTGAAGGCGGCTGGAGGAAGCCCCAGGTATGTATAAAACTGTAATTTCATCTGTCTCAGGTTTACTTTGTTACACAGTAGTACTATACTCTACATATGCACTCCCCACAGAGCTGCAGGGAATCCACTGAGAATGTTGTGCACATTGAACACAGAGGTGTTGTCTGTCACCCATAAACCTTGTTCAGATTGTGCATGAAGAATGTGTAATAGAGGAAGAATCTCCTCATTCCCCTGCAGAGTACCTGCACATCATTCTTACATGTACCCACACTTACATTGCCTAGGGCCTGATAGATGTTCTTTGTTCCGGTTTGTATCTTTTACAAGTACTCTTACCAAGGACTAGTTTTAGTCTAAAGGGAATAAATATAGTTGTCTACATATCCTTCTCACTTCAGTTGTCTTGTAAAATTCCTAAGCGTTGGCAGTTAAGAGACGAATTTCATGTTACATACTTTTAATCAACAAAATTGTAATATGCAAATTAGAGGAGTTGGAGTCGAGGAGTTGGAGTCGGAGTCGGTGGAATCCTAAACTGAGGAGTCGGAGTCGGTGGATTTTTGGACCGACTCCACAGCCCTGCATTAAATTAAAATTTGTGTTTTGTGACTATTGTCCCTAATTCAATTTATTTTTTCTCCTATGAGATATTTTTTCTCCATTTAAAATAGTCACTTCACTCCCAAGGGTTTTTACCCTAATGGACCAGAGCAGTTTTCACCTGTCAATGCTTTTCCCTTTCATTCACCAATAACTTTCACTACTTATCACAACAAAATGATCTATACCTTGTTTTTTATCTCCACAAATTAGGCTTTTTAGGGGTGATATTAGTTTTCAGTAATTACTTTACTTTCTATGCATTTGAAAGGGAAAAACAAGGAAATACATGAAAAAAATACACTATTTCTCCAATTCCATCCCCATTAGTTTTAAAATAAACACTGCTACCGTACATAAAACCCACACATTTTGTCCTGGTAATCACAAGATTTAAATTATGTCCTTAGTTTAAAGTATGGGGAAAACATATTATTTGTTAATTTGGAGGTGTATTTTTTCTACGTTGTGGTTTTTATGTTCTCACTGCACACTATCAATGATTACAAGCCCCGTTTAGCAAAAATAAGAGTAATACATCCTCATGGCATACATATTTCAAAAGCTGTGTCCCTAAGGTAACTACTTATGTATTCTCTTTTTAATTCTGTCATTTCTGGGGTTTTTTGCAACTGTTTTGGTACATGTATTTTATTGCTTTTCATTCCGTTTGCCGCTAAAAAAATTCAAATGACATAGGCCTCAGATCTCAAACAACCCAAATTCTACTCTCTCGCTTGTCAAAATTAAAATGATACCCTATATACACAATCAGATAGCTTTTTGGCCACATAATACACTGTTAACCATGAGCAGCACTTTGCACATGCTGCTGCAAATGTGGAAATGTTTGCGTAAAAACATTTGCGTTAAAATGCGAACGCAAAGGCTGACGGGGACCCCGTGAATCGCAGAAGAAAATGGTCCTGCAAGTGTGTTCCCTGCCTTAAAGGAAACATCCGAGGTTTAAAAAAAGCACATCTACTCCACTCCCAGCTAGTCTCCCGGGGTCCCCTCTGTACCAGCTGCCGACCTGCGCCTGTGCGAGCACGCGGGTGCGCCACTCGCGTTTACTCTCCTGTCGCCAGGAGCAGTACTTCTGCTGCGCCTGCGCAGAATGCTGCCGTCAACCAATGTCCCCTCCCATTTAGCAATATTAGGGTATCATTTGTTCTCCAACCTTCAATAATGCTGAGTTCACAGGGAAGCATAACTCAGGGCGCTCCTACTTCTTCCTTCTTCAGTACTCTCCAGCCTTCCTCCCCACCAGCACATTTTCTCCATTCCCTGCAGTACATATTTATGTATTCTGGTATACTTCAGTGAGGCATGGAGTTTGAAGGAGCCCAGGGAGAATTCAGTTGATGCACGTGTAGTTATAAATGCTGCCATTCAGTTTCATCACCAAACCACCCAATGGCGTATGTTCCCCAACAAATAAACAGCCAAACCTCACGGCAAGCGTGCAGTTCAGCTGTCCACAAGGCTGGATTTATACTTTTTGTGCCCCTAGGCCAAGTATGTTGTGTCTTCCCATTCTTGTGCAGCAGCGCCCCTCCAATGCCATGTGCAGCCCCCTCATCCATGTGTATCGTCCATGTACTACAGCAGCTCTTATTCATGAACAGCTCCCTTGAACATCAGTTTCCCTTTTCATGTGTTCCTCGCCATTTTCAGCTTCCTCTTTCATGTGTAGCAACCCATCTTTCATGTCCAGGTACCTCCTTGGGCTGCAGCCACCCAAGACCTGGGCCTTTGTGTTCTTTTCAGAAATCCGCCCTTGGCTGTCCATATTAAAAAGGCCTAACAGCAATCAAATCATTCAATGAAGTCTGCACGCCTAGTGGTTCAACCGTCTGTCCAACAGTTTATCTCCTGAACACTACGACTTGTGGTTAGAGGTTCATCCACTGTGCAGGAACAGAAGCTAAGCATAAGCACAAGCGAGCACAGAAATGTTTCACATGGCTGTCCTGTCAATGTTGTCCGACTTTCTATAGTTCTCCGAGACTGAGGAGCTGATGAAGGTGTTTATCAATGGGTAGATGAGCCAAATATAGCAGTGGTCTGGCTTGACTCTTGGGATAGGGGGGATAGGAAGTGTCAGCGTTTTTGGAGCACAGTGTGCGGGTAATGTCACAGGCCCTCAGTCAGGGGATATCAGGTTTCCATGAGGTGGATTTCAGGCCCTTCAGCTGTGGAGAAAGAGATGACGGCAGTTTAAATTCGTCACAAGAAACATTATCTGCCTGTGATGGGAGAAATACAAAAATGAAGCTGTTTTTCAACACTGTCTGACCATTTTGACTTAAAGGGCTAGGGGCAGTCAGATGTGTACTTGGATACACAGTAATCAGTTTGGTATTATTATGATTTTCACCTGCAGCTATTTTCACAACCTGTTTGGGGACAAGGAAATAGCTTTTTTGGGGGGGGCTGAAAGCTTTTCTGTTGAATTCTCAGAATCAGAATCCACTTTATTCACCAAATATGACAACTGTCGTTCCCAGAATTAATTGTGGTTCACAGGGCATTGGCAGTGTTAAGGTGGCCACACACAATACAATAAAATGATCCAATTTTACGAAAATTCGATCAAAAAGATCGGATTTCCTGAAAAATCAAAAGCTTTTTTATTATTCGAGCAAGAAATCTGTTCGGATTTCCCATTTTTATTCAATAAAATTCGATCGGGAATGGTGGATTTTTCTGATCAATTTTTATGAAAATGTAATGGTGTGTGGTAGATTGTTAATTTATTAATATATACACCCAAGCAATTAAATCAGATTTTCCAATAGTTTTATCATATTTCGTTGTATCATAATTGAGGAAAAATTTAACGTGTGTGATACATTTGGGTAGATTTTTTAAATGTTACAGTCAGAAAAATTGATTGTTATTTTTGAATTGAACAAATATTTAAAAAATTGTATGGTGTGTGGCCACCTTTATAAGGACAGACAGTGCATTTACAGAACATTGTACTAACATTGACTGGACATTGCATTGACAGAGACATAGGAGATATAACATCGAGATGGGCATAGATGCCTACACTGGGTTTGGGGTACGATCATTGAGGACGTTCGACGATTAAAGTGTGTAGCAGTTCTGCCCCCAGTGCTCATAAGGCCCCTTTCACATTGGCACGTTTCAATTGCATTGCGTTACCCATTTTTAACGCAGGGTGATGCTAAACCAATGAAAGTAAATTGGACATTTCAGATCGGACGCGAAGCGCTGGAAGCATCCGTTCTGACGGTCATCAGCATTATGACACAGCATCTGCGGTAACGCAACTGACCGGAAGTTATGTAAGTCAATGGTGCCGCAGATATTTTAAACTTTTTTCGTGTAAGTGTTGCTGCTGCGCATGCGCGGACGCCAATATAATCTGTCTCTGCGTCTGAAAAAATGCTTGCAATACCTACTTCCGCCACAGGAAGTGAGCAGTAGAGAGCCTCACTTATGGTGTGCTTTGCTGCCAAAAAAAGACATTAACGCAGGTATCTCCAAAGCTTGTTTTTGGCAGTGGGATGCAATCATCCAATCACACCGCTATCACAACGCTGGTTCCAGATGTGAGACTGGGCAGCAAGGAAACTATTTGACTGGGGGCTAGAGTGCCGCAGGTGGACTGACCTAGCAGGAGAAACTGGAGTTTACTTGGAGTACTGCTTGAGAGAATGTACTCCTGTGCCTGGTGGTTCTGGAGGGGATGGTTCTGTAACGTCGGCCGACAGAAGGAGCTCAAGAAAGCACCTGCCCGGGTGGGAGGGGTCACATAGCTTCCAACTGTCCCTTTTTTGGACAGTCCCTCTTTGGAAACCCTGTCCCTCTTTCTCCCCCACTAACAGCATCAGATTTTTATCTGATGGGGTACTCAGCTTAATAGAATATACTGTGTAGGTATGGCTCTCATACTACATGGAAGGGGGTAAAATTGGTCTGTGATCTTTCATTTTCCAAAGATTTTTATCTCAAGTGTGTACTTAGCTTTGTTCAGTGAGCTCCCACCTATTCAGTAAGGAGATCTCGGGCAAGACTCCCTAACACTGCTACTGCTCACTGAGTGCGCTCTAGTGGCTGCCTCACAAGTGCTTTGTGTCCACCGGGAGAAAAGCACTATACAAATACTGGAATTATTATTTTTATAAGCTGGCACTACATAAATATATATATAAAACTAGATAAATGATGTGCATTTCCTTTGTCTTAATACCATGTAAATACAATACATGCAATGTCTGTTCCATGTACTGTCTTCTCACTGTGTTTGTACAGCTGCTACTGCCGTGTGTACTACAGTCAATTCCAGGTTCGTTGCATGGCGTAGTTGGCGAATAAAGTATTCTGTATTCGGCATTCTGTAATAATAGTAACAGGCTCTGTCTGCATGCTGCAGGATTGGAGGGGGTTCTCAGGGTTAAAGGATACCCGAAGTGACATGTGACATGATGAGATAGACATGGGTATGTACAGTGCCTAGCACACAAATAACTATGCTGTGTTCCTTTTTTTCTTTCTCTGCCTGAAAGAGTTAAATATCAGGTATGTAAGTGGCTGACTCAGTCCTGACTCAGACAGGAAGTGACTACAGTTTGACCCTTACTGATAAGAAATTCCAACTATAAAATACTTTCCTAGCAGAAAATGGCTTCTGAGAGCAGGAACAAAATAAAAAGGGGACTTTCTATGCTTATGCTAGCTAGTTAGCAAAACCTGACTTCGCTGGAAGACAGGTTTCATGGCCAAAGGTACTGGACAAGATACAGTTGGTTAGTCCCCATCCGACCCCATTGGGGCTAGTGACGGATGTCGGGTTATCCTGCAAGTTTGCATCCCGGACATTTTGCCTGATTACACCTGGGAATTAATGTTTTTAATCCTTCAGTTATGTGATATATAATAAATAGTGTCTTATGATTGTATGATTTACAATAAGTTTAGCATCAAATGACTGTATTGCTTTTGCTTATCCCTATAACTGCAATGTCATGCTGTAAAATTGTTCTTTCCCCTTCAAATTTTTTTCTTCAATAAAAACGATTGAAACAAAAAAAAAAAGGGGGACTTTCTTATCAGTGAGGGTCACACTGTAGTCACTTCCTGTCTGAGTCAGGACTGAGTCAGCCACTTACATACCTGATATTTGACTCTTTCAGGCAGAGAAAGAAAAAAAAGGAACACAGCATAGTAATTTGTGTGCTAGGCACTGTACATACACATGTCTATCTCATCTTGTCACATGTCAGTTCGGGTATCCTTTAAATACTTACCTTATTCGATGTAATTGGAGCTCAGGTGACACTCTACCCTCCTCCTTGAGAACACGGTGGCAGCCATGTTTCCTTCTGAAACCACTACCTGTGTTGCTGCGGCGCACCCCCAGCTCAGCATCCACCAATTGGGCAGTGGCTGTCTAGCTGGGGGCAGGACACAGTACCACAGATGGGGGGAGGGGGCGGAGCCTAGGCAGAAATTTGAATAAAAAAACGAACTGGCCGCAATTCAAAGGGGGGCGAAGCAACCACCTGCCTCAATGAATTATGTCCGTTCAGGTTAGTATTTAAAGGGGAACTTCAGCCTAAACAAACATACTGTCATTAAAGAGAATCTGTATTGTTAAAATCGCACAAAAGTAAACATACCAGTGCGTTAGGGGACATCTCCTATTACCCTCTGACACAATTTCGCCGCTCCTCGCCGCATTAAAAGTGGTTAAAAACAGTTTTAAAAAGTTTGTTTATAAACAAACAAAATGGCCACCAAAACAGGAAGTAGGTTGATGTATAGTATGTCCACACATAGAACATACATCCATACACAAGCAGGCTGTATACAGCCTTCCTTTTGTATCTCAAGAGATCATTATACACAGGCAGTGTGCATAGAGGGGCCAGGAAAGGGGAGATGCATCACAGAACCACAACACTGAAGAACTTGGCAGCCTTCCAGACACAGGCTGACAAGTCTGACAAGAGAGAGATAAGTTGATTTATTACAGAGACAGTGATAGTATAAAGTGCTGCAGTAAGCCAGAACACATTAGAATAGCTTTTGGAACTTGTAGGATGATAAAAAACAGGATGTAATTTTTGTTACGGAGTCTCTTTAAGTTACATTAGTTATGTTAATTAAAAGGTAATAGGTTAATTAAGGTAATATAATCTCTTACCCATCCTGTTTAAAAAAAAACAGGCAAATGTTTGTGATTTCATGGGGGCAGCTATCTTTTTCATGGGGGCAGCCATCTTTTTGGTTGAAAGGAGGTGACAGGGGGCATTAGACACAGTTCCAACTGTCCTGTGTCCTGATCACCCCTCCCAGCAGCGCGCGCTAGGATTCAAATCTCAAATTCAAAATTAAAACAAACAAATTTGCGCCAAAATAGCAGAAGGAGAACAA
Organism: Hyperolius riggenbachi; assembly: GCF_040937935.1. Taxonomy (NCBI): domain Eukaryota; kingdom Metazoa; phylum Chordata; class Amphibia; order Anura; family Hyperoliidae; genus Hyperolius; species Hyperolius riggenbachi. Next base: position 203,615,568 of record NC_090657.1, on the reverse strand, counting down.
CATCAGAAATCCCATCATACTTTGCACAGCATAAGGGGGAAAATGCCAGGGCAGTTTTCTTCTGTGCAGCTAAAAATGAGGCTTGGGTAAGAAAAACAAAGTTCTGATGCTCTGAAACCGTTAAAGAAACACCAAGCCTTTTCAGTGCTGCTGAGTAGATTTTTAGTCTGGAGGTTCATTTTAACCCTGAGGGGATCCCTTTCAAACAGTTTGTATTTATGAATTTAACGAAACATTATTTTAAACTTAATTAGGCATTATAAAGTTCTTTGACAAAAAACAAAACATGTTTTGCACAAGGAAAACAGCTGCTGTGCAAGTTTATGGATCCTGCCTACTTACACCAGGCAGCCTAGAACACTGTGCTAACATTACATAGGCATGCAGGAGGAGAATGATTGTTCTGCAGCCACACACCCTTGAAGACCTACATCCTGTCATGGCTGACACGCTTTAGCTTGGAGGTGTGGCTTCATACTGTTTAGGGAGACTGAACGGGAAGGCTGAAAATTGCTGAGAAGGAGAAAAGGATTCATTAACTGGTGTAGCAGTTCTTCTTTCTACTTAGCTATAACTACCAAACTTTTTTATGTACAATTAATTTAAAATTAAAAGAAAAATGAAAGTAGCCTCAATGAGATGCCGCGGTCATTGACAAAAACCAAAGGTAACAGGTCCACGCATTATTTCCTGTTAGCGTACTAATAATATGCGCAGGAAAATAATGCGTGAGGACATCTTGTGGGCAAACAGTAAGGGCCTGTTTCCACTATCGCGAATTCGCATGCGTTTGCCGCATGCGAATTCGCATAGCCAATACAAGTGGATGGGACTGTTTCCACTTGTCAGGATTTCTGAGCGTTTTCGTCCGCGGTAAAAATTTGCATGGCAGAGCCAGCAGAATTTGCATACCGCATACCGCTATGCGGGTGTATGCGAATTTTCATGCGAATTCGCATGGAATTAATGGAAAAGCACACAGGCACTGCCATGGTTAAATTTGCATACAGCGTCATTCATGTGAATTCACATGCTAATTTGCATGAAAATTCGCATACACCCACATGCGAAATTTACATCCGCATGCAAATTTTTACCGCGGCGATTTGCACTGCACAAGTGGAAACGGGGCCCTGAACTTAGGCCCAGTGCACACCGAGCGGTTTTTGGAGCGATCCGCCGGCCGCATCCGCCTCAAAAAACGCTTGTCTAATGTATTGCAATGGGATGGTGCACACCGGCGGTTTGCGGTTTTTGCCAAGCCGCAAACGCGCCTCCTGCTGCGCGTTTGCGGATTTCGGAAGCGTTTCGTCCTCAATGTAAAGTATAGGAAAAACGCAAACTGCTCTGAAAAACACTACTTCAGAGCGGTTTGCCAGGCATTTTTGTTACAGTAGCTGTTCAGTAACAGCTTTTACTGTAACAATATGTGTAATCTGCTACACAAAAACGCACGCAAAACCGCTAGGTATGTTTAGAAAACCTCTCTAAACATACCTAGAATCACTCTGAAATCAGCTCCCAAAACCGCTAGCGTATTGCGGATCTGCTAGCGGTTTTGGTGTGCACTGGGCCTTACACCTACATACACTTTTTTTTTTTTTTTTTATAAAAAGACCTACACATTCATTTAAAAGTAAGCCCTTACCTCCCACACTTTTCCATGGTTATACACACACACACCACACACACACACACGCACACACACACGCACACATACACACACACCGCACACACCACACACACACACACACACCACACACACACACAAACCACACCACCCCCCCCCCCCACACACACACACACACACACACACACACACACACCACACACACACACACGCACACGCACACATACACACACACCGCACACACCACACACACACACACACACACCACACACACACACACACACACACACACACACAAACCACACCACCCCCCCCCCCCCACACACACACACACACACCACACAGACACACACACACACCACACCACACACCACACACACACACACACACACCACACAGACACACCACACACACACACACACACACACACACCACACAGACACACACACACACACACACATACACACACACACACACCACACAGACACACACACACACACACACACCACACAGACACACCACACAGACACACACACACCACACAGACACACCACACAGACACACACACACCACACAGACACACCACACACACCACACCCACCCACACGCCACACACACACACATGCCACACACACCACACACACACACACACACCACACACACATACACACCACACACACACACACACACACACACACACACACACCGGTTAACGAACGAGATAGGGACTGTAGGTTCGTTCTTAACCTGAATCTGTTCTTAAGTCGGAACATTGTGTCATCTCTGTCTCCTGTGCCCCCCTGAGCCTCCAGTGTCCCCCTCTGTGTCCGCTCTGCCCTCTGTACCTGCTTATACAAGTTTAATATCGATTTTTTTTAAAAAACTACAAGTCCAATTTAAAAAAATGTTTTTTTTACTTGTTCCCATGGAAAAAAACTGAGAAATAATGATTTTTTCCCATTTTTCTCTTATTATTCCCATTAAAATGCAGGTCGAATAAAATAATTCTTAGCAAAAATTACCACCCAAATAAAGCCTAAGGCCCCATTCACACTAGAGCGTTTTGCCGCGATTTTGACAAAACGCTTAAACGCTAGCGCTTTTTAAAAGTGCCAGTGTAATGAAACCCTATGGGCCCATTCTTACTTGAGCGATTTGCGCTAATCACTGCAAATCGACCAAAAACGCAGAACGCAAACACATCGCCTGCACCATTTTCAGGCGATTTCCCGGCGATCACGTTTCAGTGCTATAGAAACGCTAAACGCGATCGCGGCAAAACTTCTGCAGTGTTCTGTGATTTTTCCTCTTGAAATCACGGAAAAATCACTCCTGCAAAACGCCGGCAAAAATCGCCAGTGTTTTGCGTTTCTAAGTGTGAATGGGGCCTTATTGGCGGTGAAAAAAACAATGAATAGATAATTTCAGTGTGATAAGTACTGATAAAGTTATGGGCAGATGAATGTACGCAGCGCTGAAATTTGAAAATTGTTCTGATTTTTAAGGGGAAAAACCCTTGGAGGTGAAGTGGTTAAACCCGAGGTGAGGTTCTTCCATCGCAATCCATATACAGAGGCTGGGTCTGTCTATAGAGCCCAGCCTCTGTTGTTAGTTCGTTTCCTTCAAAGCCCCCCCTGCGCGCTGTCAGACCCCATAAAACACAGCCGCGCTGGCGTGTCGCAGCCGGCTGTGTTTAGCTCACTACTGTCAGTCTCGCCGCTCCCCCGCCTCCTGAATCACTCCGGTCCCCGCCCACGTCCCTTCCCTCGCCGCTGATTGGAGGGAAGGGACGCGGGCAGGGACCGGAGAGATTCAGCAGGCAGGGGAGCAGCCGAAACTGACAGTAGTGAGGTAAACACAGCCGTGTAGCGCGGCTGTGTTTTATGGGGTCTGACAGCGCGCAGGGGGGGCTTTGGAGGGAACTAACTAGCAACAGAGGCTGGGCTCTATAGACAGACCCAGCCTCTGTATATAGATTGCGATGGAAGAACCCCGCCTCGGGTTCTCTTTAACAAACTGTACCCCTCCTTTGCTTGCACCTCTCATACTGTGCATGTCCTTGGCAAGTTTTGTGGCACCATATGAATTGTTATGTATAGAAAACTTGGGGGGGCCCAATGTAAAACTTGCACTGGGGCCCATAGCTCCTTAGCTATACGCTACAATCTCCCAAGCGATTTACAGGCTGGAAATGACCATTCCAATCAGTGGGATGGTTCCAAAAAGTGGATTGCTGGAAGTATTGATCCATCGACAGCACCATTAACACTGCCTGATCAATCGTACGGTTGATTGTTCGGGAGATTGTACTGTTAACCTGCTGGGCGGTCTGGACGAGCTCAGCTCGTCCAGTACCGCCGGAGCCTGCCGCTCAGGCCCTGCTGGGCCGATTTGGCTCAAATAAAAAGCAGCACACGCAGCCGGCACTTTGCCAGCCGCGTGTGCTGCCTGATCGCCGCCGCTCTGCGGCGATCCGCCGCGAGCAGCGGCGAAAGAGGGCCCCCCTAGCCGCCTGAGCCCAGCGTAGCCGGAACAAAAAGTTCCGGCCAGCGCTAAGGGCTGGATCGGAGGCGGCTGACGTCAGGACGTCGGCTGACGTCGATGACGTCACTCCGCTCGTCGCTATGGCGACGATGTAAGCAAAACAAGGAAGGCCGCTCATTGCGGCCTTCCTTGTTTATTCTGGGCGCCGGAGGCGATCGGAAGATCGCCTCCGGAGCGCCCTCTAGTGGGCTTTCATGCAGCCAACTTTCAGTTGGCTGCATGAAATAGTTTTTTTTTTATTAAAAAAAAACCCTCCCGCAGCCTGCCTGGCGATCTTAATAGAACGCCAGGCAGGTTAATGGGCATTAGGGTAGATTTAAACTACACATAAAAATATTCAAAAAAAAACCCAGTCAAGTCAATGGATCGTATGTTATCTATATTAGCTGTTCAGACTTGTCCGTTTTAAACTTGTTTGTTCAAAACCGCAGAAGACGTGGGACGCAGACTGGGGTCCTGCACGACGAAGCAGCGGATGCCTACAGAAACAGTGAAAGCCTATGGGAAAGGATAGGGTCTGTTGTCACTAGGTTGTTTCCTGTTTACAGCTCTTCCTTTCTTCTGTCGCTTTCTGCCTCTATAGAGATCTGTCACCTTCTGCCTCTATCTGTCACCTTCTGTCTTGTCACCTTCTGCCTCTATCTGTCACCTTCTGCCTGCTTTCTGTCACCTTCTGTCTTGTCACCTTCTGCCTGCTTTCTGTCACCTTCTGTCTTGTCACCTTCTGCCTGCTTTGTCACCTTCTGTCTTGTCACCTTCTGCCTGCTTTCTGTCACCTTCTGTCTTGTCACTTTCTGCCTGCTTTCTGTCACCTTCTGTCTTGTCACTTTCTGCCTGCTCTCTGTCACCTTCTGTCTTGCCACCTGCCTTCATCTGTCTGTTTTGTCACCTTCTGCATTGCTGCTGCTTGGGCCCGAGGACAGGCACTGAATAATGATTGGAGACTCAAAACTCACAAACTTGTAGAAACATTAAACTATGACTATGGTAGGGGTTAGATTTTGACCTTGTCTGAGGGACAATAATTCCCTCAGCCCATTTGAGCACATTGGGAAACACAAGTGCCATCGGAATGCACGTGGCTGAAATTTCCATTCATTCATCGTGATTGGAAATCGCAATGCATTTGTGGGAATTCATCAGCAACCGTGCGCTGCGATTCCACGATGAATCCCAATGCATGGATGGGGGCATCTCACAGTGCAATCCATGCACTCCTGATGTCCCTGGAGTCACGTCGTGTTCCCACTACGCCACGGTAATAAAGAGTTCATGGTATGTATATAGACTGAGGTATAGTATTGTATAAGAAATGCCTGTTTTTTGTTTTATTCTGTAACACTATTTTAATTAACTTATTAACTGATTTAGTCAGTGTTTGCCCATTGTAAAATATTTTAAATCCCTGATTTAAATTCATTTAACATTTATCACATGGTGGCATTTTTACTGCTGGAAGGTGATGTAGCTGCTGCTTGCTTTTTTGGCAGTTGGAAACAGCTGTAAACAGCTATTCCCACAATGCAACAGGGTTCACAGACAGGAAACTGCCAGGAGTACCACGGTCCCCACAAGTTTCTTGTGGGAGGGGTTTCACCACAATATCAGCCATACAGAGCCCCCTGATGATCCGTTTGGCAAAAGGAATAGATTTCTCATGTAAAAGGGGGTATCAGCTACTGATTGGGATGAAGTTCAGTTTTTGGTCACGGTTTCTCTTTAACCATTTCAGCCCGTAGGGATTTTTCACCTTATGCATCAGAGCAATTTTCACCTCCCATTCATTCGCTAATAACTTTATCACTACTTATTACAATTTATTGATCTATATCTTGTTTTTTCCGTCAATAATTAGGCTTTCTTTGGGTAGTACATTTTGCTAAGAATTCTTTTTTTATAAATGCATTTTAACAGAATTAATAAGAAAAAAATTCATTATTTCTCAGTTTTCGGCCACTATAGCTTTAAAATAATCCATGCTACCCTAATTAAAACCTATGTATTTTATTTGCCATTTTGTCTCGGTTATGACACCATTTAAATTTTGTCCCTATCACAATGTATGGCACCAATATTTTATTTGGAAATAAAGGTGCATTTTTTCCGTTTTGCATCCATCACTATTTACAAGCTTATAATTTAAAAAATGTTCGTAGTATACACCCTTCAAATGCATATTTAAAAAGTTCAGACCCTTAGGTAACTATTTATGTCTTCTTTTTTTTTTATTGCAATTTTTTTTTCCCATTAAAAATTTTATTTGGGTAATATTTTGGTGTGGGAAATAAACAGTCATTTTTTAATGCTATTATATGTGTAAATTTCTCCAGCCCCTTGCAGCCGACTGTCCCATGCTGACAGCTCCGCTCTCAGCCGCTGGCCCGGGGTCCCCGCACACTGTCTCCCCAGGCATCCCCTACTACGCCTGCACACTGTAAATCAAGGCCATGTTGTCCGCAGTTTACTGCGCAGGCACAGAACTACTGCGCCTGCACACTGTAAATCAAGGCCACGTTGTCCGCAGTTTACTGCGCAGGCACAGAACTACTGCGCCTGCACAGTATGCTGCCTACATTGTGGCTTGAACTTGAACTACCGCGCAGGCACAGTAAGGATGAACTTGAGGTCGGCCTCTGCACCGTGCGGGGACCCCGAGCCGGTGGCTGCGAACAGAGATGTCATCGTGGGACAGTCAGCTGCAAGGGGCTGGAGAAAGCCCCAGGTAAGTAAATCGGCTTTCATGTCATTTGCCTGATGACTCCTTTAACATAAATTTCAAGTAAAAAGAGGAATTTTTTTAAGGCTTCTGACTCTCTAAGTAAAGAATAATTCAGATAAATTCTCCCTTAAGAGCCCCAAAACCACTGAAAAACTTTAGCAATGCTGCTGAGGTGAATAATAAAAATAATAACAAAACACTAAACATAATCAAAATCAGCGTAGAGAAATACAACCGAGGTGGTCCAAATACCACCAATAGGCAAGTTAGTAGGTCTGGTTGGTCTCCAAGAAGCTCAAACTGACATATACACCCAAAATTACAAAGAGGAAAGAAAGACCCCACGCAAAAATAAAAAAGAAAGGCCCCGCGCAAATGTTGTCATAACGGATTTCCGCATCCTGCAGAGTAGCTGTGAGTTTCTACATTAGCTGTGTCCAGTTAAGTTTAATCAGCACTTCCGATAAAGCTGGAGCAGCAAACTTTTTTCCAGTTAGAAGCAGCAAACTTTTTCCAGTTAGAAGCTATGGACAATCTACCAAGCTAGGCCTATTTCTAACATCGAGTCTCAAGCAACCAGAACGTCCGCCGAGACTGTACTGTAACTATTTTTTTACTGGTTGAACGTGATAAACAGATGCCTGTTTTTGACCAAACTAACTCTGTAACTATGTGATGCAGTGACGCACTGTACCAGATATTAGGGTTGAGAAGATAGACACTGGCATAGGAATACAGAATAGGGTCATAATGTATAAAGACACAGAGGTGCTATGTTTTATTCTGGTATGTGGATACATTCATTCCACACTCTACATGTATGCTGGGGTGTGATATAATGTAAGTACAGGGGTGCAGTGACTTCACACTGTACACACGACCAGCACTTCCATAGGGGCAACCTGGGAAATTGCCCTGGGGCCCCCAGGCCTCCTTTCTGACTTGTGCTTCTCTGGGCCCCTGCAATGTTTTCAGCAACATAGCAATTCACCGGTCCCCAGCCTGCTGCTCTATTAGTCCATACCTCCCACATTTTTTACATAGGAAAGAGGGACACTTAGGCCACACCCCTGCCACACCCTAATAAGGCCCCTGGCACACCCCTAGTTACGCATATCATAAAGATTTCATATGATAAATATATTGTTTTTGTAAACCACACTGGTCTTTCTATCCTGCTTTATTTTCCTTCTTCAGATTAACATTTGAAAAGTGTGGTTTGCCTTCTTAAAACAGAAGGAATTTGCGATAATTAATCTTAAAGTGAACATATGTTACCCACAATGCACCGCTATTGAATATGCAAATTATCTCTTTATGCCCCAGAAGCCAAGCTTGCATCCAGAACTGCTGGTGTCTAGCAGGCCTATAACTTTAAATTTTGCAGACAGCCCAGTTTGCATTTATTGGCATTCAGTGACAGCCCAGGGGAGCTGTTCATGAAAGAGAGGGATGGTGAGGTGAAATTTTTTGCAACTTAAGATTTTTCAACCGGTTGCACTTATTTATAGGTATAGTTATCAGAAAGTGCAACCTAACCACTGACTTCAACCTATCTGTATCAGAAAATGCAACCCAACCTAACCCTATTCTCACACAGAACCCTCCCCTCTTGATCAGTAACTCCCCCTGGAGAGAACGGAACCTTCCTTGTTGCTCAACTAATATTCCCCCTGGAGGGAACAATCCCCCCCTGCTTGACTACCCCCCCCCCCCCCTTTGAGGGAAGAATCCCCCTTCTTGCTCAACTGTGGTACTGTGGTTGCAAAAAATTACAGGCGATAACAGAAAGTCTCGCCTGTGCAGTTATAGGGCCTATTTCCACTACACGCAGAATGGATGCAGAAAAACTGACTCCAATGAATGCCCATTGGGCCTGCTTCCACTAAACGCAATTTTTCTGATGCAGATCTTCCCATAGGCATTCATTGGAGTCAGTTTTTCTGCATCCAATCTGCGTGTAGTGGAAACAGACCCATACACTCTCTGTACAGCACATGCACTGTACGGCAAGTTGCAAAATATAATGGGCTGCAAATTCTTTTATCTTGCGGCGGTACATGGATGATACACATGGAAGAGGGAGCTGCACATACAAAACATACTAGGCCTAGGGGCAGAAAAGTAATAAAAGCTGGCCTTGCACATTGTACATATAGACTAGGCATGGTGTTATATGCAGCTATATGAATGTGGTTGTGTCACATTGTGCATATCTGCTGGTATGTGTTGTAATATACATGTACAGTATAAGGGTGCTGTGACGTCATATTGAAAAGTTATTACAGGTATAGTAATTAGGTCATGCCACACTACACAAATTAACTGGGGGGTGCTGTTATATACAGGTAGGGCTGCAGGGACATTATACAGTACATAGATATTAGTGTGTGGAGATATATACAGATAGAGATCGTGCACTGGGGAAAGGTTATGTAGTGGTATGGAGCACGGTGACGTCACGTGATACAGATCTACAGTACAGATATAAGGTTGTACAGCGACGTCACACACGGTTGCTATGTAGACGTTCCACCCCCTGTTCTCTCACATTCTGACGTAGGCTGAACTCACTTGACACGCCCCTTGCAGCTGGCAGCTCTCCTATTAATAGAGCCCTGGTTACTCCTGTGACTGACAATCTTCTCCGCCAATCGGCTCTCGCCTGCTGAGCGTGACGCTAAAGAAGACGGGGAGGCTACAGGCCGCCGCCTGCACCAATCCGCGCGCGTGCATTTCACCCTGCCCCGCTACGCCCCTTTTATAGAAGGACAGCGACATCCTCCAATAATCGGTCAGCGTTCTGCTGTCCTTGTGCTGCTATTGGTGGGTACCGCCTGCGTGCATGAGGAGGGCGGGACGGGCATATATATACGGCGGGTGACAGGAGAGGCCGGGGACAGCTGACGCCGCTGCTGGTGCTAGAAGGTGAGTTAGACCTGGGGCGCCGGTGGAGGCCAGAGGCTCTGAGTGTGGTGACGGGGGATGAGGTTAGGTGAGGCAGTATACGTAGCTGCGGAATTGTTCGGGCGACGTTACTGAGAGGACGGGCTGGCCTTGCCCAGGCATGTACTGGGTAGGCCCGTGTATGTGAAGGGGAGGCGCATGTATGAGGCATGTATGACGGGGGCGTGGTTTGTATGTGTCTGGCATGTGAAGTGGGGTTAGAGTTTTGCCAACAGTGCAATCTGTTTTCTTAGGGAAGGCAGTCAGCTGTTACCATTCCCCTCCCCCCACTACACGGGCATAGTGGTTTAATCCTGCCCCAGTAAGGTGGGTTGCTTGGTTTGGCTTACTCCTCTCATTATAGAAGGGCAGTTTTATCAGGTTTTTCCTTCACAATGGGGAGTCAGGATGGTTTGGCCATTTTCTCTCCTTCCCTTCCACATCACACACTACATGAAGGCAGGCTAGTTAGGCTCCTCCCCTATCCCACTTTGTGGTGTTTAGTTTGGGCTATGCTCCTATCACTACATGGAGGCAGACTGGTTAGGCCCCCACCACACTTTCAGTCAGGTTGGCCTGGACTTTTGCTCACCTTACCCCCATCACCAATGGCATAGCGAAGGTGCTGTGGGCTCTGATGCAAGATTTACAATGGGGGCCCCCAAGCACTCTATACATAACAATTGCTATGGTGCATCAAAACCTGCCAATGGCAGCTATAGTGTCAGAGGTATAAGAAGGGGGCGGGGAAATAGTCTAATGATCACAATTGAAAATATAGAAGTGATTATGAACACAGGACCAAGAGAGCTAATACTGTAGTTGAGGGAGAGTCTTATGTGGGCCCAAGGGCCCTGATGTGGTTGCAACCCCTAATGCTATGCCACTGCCTATCACCATGTACATGGAGGCAGTGTAGTTTAAGCCCTTCCCCCATACCTCACTTTAAGTAGTCAGGATGCTTTGGCCTGACCTCTACTACTACCACTACATTGAGGCAGATTGGTTAGGCTCTTGACCTACACCTCACTTTCAGTAAGAAAAGCTTGACCCTTTGCTTCCCCCCCCTCCTACCGGAAGGCAGATTTTCACCTCTTCCAATTATAGGGGGCAATTTGCAGTTGCTCCTCCCCTCACAATACTGAAGATAGTTTGGTTTGTTTTTGCTTTCCCTCTGCCATCTGGAACAACCCTCTGCCACCTGTGTTCCCTTACCAAATGGACTATTTACAAAATCCATTCTACAGCCAGCTTTTACTGGGATCATAGCTGGTATTCTGTATAGCAGTATTTTTTTCTGTACATGCTGTCTAGTCCCACCATCTGTGTATCCTGTGGGCAACTTTATCTGTGCTCAAACGGCTATCGATGGACACAAAAAACATGACTTGTTTGCACCTGAGGACAGGTTTAGCAAACAGGCCTTTGTGAAGGATAATTTGGTGACTTGGGTATATTTGGGGGGGCTGCTAAAGACTAAGCTCCTGTTAGTCTGTTTCAGATGTGCCATGTTGGCCATAAATGGGCAGAGTAATATTTGATGCACTGGGACTATTATCTGATAGACCTGTCAGCAGCAGAGTATTTTACAGTGTCAGCTGTCAGACAAGTTAACTTTTATTGCTTTACAGATAAAATGTAAGGACGGTTCACTAACTAGATCTTTCTAAACCATGAAACCATGCAATACTTTGTGTATTGGAGCAAATGTTAGAATAAGGAAAGTATTGAAATGTGACCGAAATAGTGCAAAACACTACTGTTTTAGAATTTGGTTCTCCACTGTTGCCCTAAAACCTTGCTCTCCTCCCTTGAATACTCGTTATGTTGAGTTTCTAAGTTGAGTAGAACCCTTTTCCTCACACTCAACCTTTTTAGCTGAATTTAAACTTGCATCCAAGCCTCTGGATCGGTAAGTATTCCAGTGCCTAATTCGCTGCCCTTTTGATTCCTTGTGGCAGGTGGTGTACTTGAGTGGCAGGCCCCAAGCTGCTTCCTCCAGCTGGACATGCAATCTCTGGATTGTATCGTTATAACACTACTATGTAGTAGAAGGTTGAATAAATACTTCAGGTATTCCCTCCATATTACATAGTTGTGGTTAGATTGTATCATTTTTGGGCATGACTAGTAGTTGCCAGGAAAATGGCTTTGGATAACTGTCCAGCTTGTAATGGTTCTGCATGCTGGGTCTGGGTGAGTGTCTTGGCCTATCCTGTTGGAGTGGAGAAAGAAGCAGATAAAATAAAGGTGGTTCAAAATAGAAAACAATGGAAATTATACACTTACTGATTTGTTAGCCAAACACAGAAAATGGGGGATCCTGTACAAACTTCTGGCTGATCAAGTTGCTTATCACTTTAGATGTTGAGTTGGTCTGTATGGCCTCTAAACAACATTCAATCCACAGGCATTATTCCAGAGGTGCTTTAGTGGAAGTCAACCTTAAGTAATGCCTGTGTATGGCAACTCTGGACTGTGTGCCCGTTTGACAGACATGGCTGAGGTTGGTTTGTCCAGCTGATGGTGTCAGTTGAGCATTTCATCTGTCTTGGATCTTGTTTGTGTGTGCTGCTTCTGGTATTTGTACATGTCATGGAAGTAACATTCCAGTTATTTGCAGGCCTCTGATGTGATAGTGACGTACGTGTACAGCTCTTGTTTGTCTGTTGCAGAGCTCAAGTTACATGTATGTGATAGGAATTACGTGTTGCTTGCATGATCTCCTTATGTGGGATCAGCCGGGACACGAGGAGTTCGTAAATGTGACATATGTTCTAAACATTGTCTTGGCAGCTCTGCAGGGAAGGGGGTGGGAGGTGCTTTGACAAGTAGAGGGGTTTCCTGACCTTTTATAATAGAGAAGAGTATTTTGTTACAGTGGTGGTTTTAATTTGCAGTGGGGGAGGAAGTGATGTCACGGGGTGTTGTGGTTTTTTTGGGGGTGCAAGGGTTTTTGCTGTCAGTGAAAGCTCTGATCAGTGTAAACAGCTGTTATTTTTGTCCCTGAATGTTATGGTCAGTGATTTGTGCTGCATGAGGTTCCATATGTAATCTTATGTAATCTGTGCAGATGTCTAATACATGTACAGGATTTAGCACACGCATGAACTGTAATGTTTGTGTGCTCTGTACTGCTTCATGTATTTATAGGCCTAATGACAGACAGGTTAGGTTAGATATCTGGTATTTTTAACTCTGATTTCAGTATGGACTAATGTCTTCCATTCTTGCCGTGACCTAACTGTGAAAAGCCTGTCTAGATGTGGCTAAACATATCTTAGCCTCTGCTGATGTGGCATGCTGTGACTTGTAGTTTGTAGCACTAAAGACCTATGTAAGAAAATGTGCCCCTTATGCTGGGAATACACGGGTCACTTCTGGTGCTAGATTCTGTGCCCAATCGTTAGTCCCACACGATTCTCTTATCTTCTGCTTTTTTCTTTGTCAATTCACTTCAATGGCAAAACGATTGACCGGTGATCGGACATTATCTAATTGGCTCAGAATCGACCCGTGCATTCCCAGCATTAGTTTTATTTTTTAATGTAAACTAACAGCAGAGTGAGTAACTACCAGGGCTGCTGAGGCCCACTAGAAATCTCAAAATGCACTTTCTAGAGGTTTTTTTTTTGTAGTGACTTTAAGCATATTTTTGTGGGGCACATTTGAGTGTAATGATAGCAAATTGAACAGCAATTGCAATTTTGTGGCTCTTTGTAGTAAAATCGCTAAAGTTGCTTTTTTTTTGTAGTGAGTCTGTACTTTGTATTGCTGTGCTATTACTCTGAGGGCCCTTCTCCACTAGCAATCAAACGCCAGCAATTGCGATTTTTTTTTTTCATTACCGTATATACTCGCATATAAGCATATATTACCTGAAAAAAATGATTGACCCCCATATAAGCCAGGGGTAGCAAATGCTGGATTGGTGCAGACGGAAATGATCAGATCATTATATTTGTAATGTATTTTTAATACAATTACATTTTACGCCCCAGTATAGCTAGTATAGTGCCTAGTATGGGTAGGTAGCGCCCTAGTATAGTGCCCAGTATAGCTAGCTAGTAAAGTGCCTAGTGTAGGTAGGTAGTGCCCTAGTATAGTGCCAAGTATAACGCCCCAGTATGGGTAGGTAGTTCCGCCACAGCTATTACACTAGCCGGCGCCACTTCCTCTATTCCCCTCCTGCTCGTAACTAATTCACAGCGGCTTGCCCCGCGGCTGCTGTGATGAGGCAGAAAGCAGGATAGAGCGCGGCGTCATGTAGCAGTAATGTGTATTGCCGTTACTATGGGAACTGCTCTCTACTGCTTCCTGCCTCATCATCGCAGCAGCCGCGGGGCGAGCTGCTGTGAATTAGTTACGAGCCGGAGAGAATAGAGGAAGTGGCGCAGGCTAAGGTAATGGGGGTTGCTTTACATGACTCGTATACAATCCGAACCCCCAACTTTTGGCCCACTTTTTGGGGGTCAAAAATTCGGCATGTATGTACAGTAATTTTGTAATCACTATCGCTTAGAAAAGGCTTCTAGTGGGGTTGAGCCCCGAAAATGCGGCAGGACCTGCAATTGCAATTTGGGGAAATCAGTCTCTCCTGTGGTCCAGCCCTAGCTGTGACTTGAGAATGTTTTGTACCCCAGTTTCGTGACTTCTATTGCTTGCTGGTGGTTCTCAACATGAATGTTTTTGAAAAGTATCTGAAGCTGGTCAGTGGGGTAAACAAAATCCTCAAGGTCAAAGTGTGGATGTAGTCAACAAATGTGGTATATGAACCTTTAAAAACCAAATTTGCCATAGAATAAATGGTACAAACTATACAAAAAACTGCCCCATCCCCCTCCCCATTCCTAAAGCCTTAGCATTACTTTTTTTTTAATGCTTGTGTAGTTGGCTTTCTGCACTAATAACTGGAAAAGCGTACCAGCTGCGTATCTCCCTGAAACGTTTTAAAACCTGCATGGGTGTGTTGCCATCCGTGTATATAATTTGACGCGTCTGGCATGTTTTATTAAATACCTTTTGGTTGTGTCTCTTATCCTTCTCCTCTACTCCACCCTTGCTGATCTAGCAAATGTCTCAAAGGTCGTTTTTATACCAACTCAAAGATAATGTTACAGTATGGGGGAGGGGCTGCTGTGTACATGATAGGCTGGGTGTAGACGTGAAATAGTTTATCTTGCAAGTTGTTGTGTAATACCACCATGTGGAATATTTCTGAATGTTGATGGTTAACTTGAGCAGAAATTATCAGGAACTCTCACAGCCTGAAATGACAGGTGTGGGAGCTCAGACTCTGCCCAGTTAGGTCACTTGTGTGATTAGAAGTGTTTATGTGTACTTGGAAACTTAATCACTTGTGTCCATGAAGCCATCAAGTGTTCAGTATTTACCTTCTTAAGGCTCAGCCATTTGTTCCCATCTGCTAGACCTTTTTATAAATTTCTGGTCAAGGCTTACCAAAGTAAACAAAGGCTACAGGTTTGAGTGTTATCAGGTTTTGTTTTTTTTACTTGATTGACTACGCACTCTACCTCTTGTAATGTCAGAAAGCAGCCCAAACGCACATTACTTGCTTGCGGGGATCATGACTCAATAGTACAGCCTAACCTTTAGGCTAGTATGTATTTTGGTTGTTCCAGAGTGGTAGAGAAAACAATGGCCTTGTGTGAGATTGGCAGTCCTGTGTGTGTGGCTACTAGACACCATGCTAGAATGTCGACAGGGGGAGCATCTGTGAACTATCTAGCGTGTGTGAACAAGGCTTGGCCTATTGCTTGTTCGAATGCTTGCAGATGTGATTTTTGGGAAATTGGGCATGGTGAGTTTTGGTGTATTAGATAAACATTTGGATCTAAATATTTGAGTTGTGGGGTTTTTAACTTGTATCCACCATTTTTGTTTGGCAAAATAGAATTTTTTTCGCACCTGTAATGTTACTGTTTCTTCTTGCAGGAAAAACAAGGGTTTTGAAGCACTGACCCTTTGTCTACTTGATATACTTCCCAGCTCTCGAAGAGAATTTAAGAGATATGCAGCTTGAAATTCAGGTCGCACTAAATTTTATAATTTCCTATCTCTATAATAAACTGCCCCGGCGGCGAGTCAACATCTTTGGTGAGGAGTTGGAAAGGCTTCTGAAGAAGAAATATGAAGGCCATTGGTACCCTGACAAACCTTACAAAGGCTCTGGGTACCGGTGTATCCACGTTGGAGAAAAGGTGGAGCCCATTATAGAGCAGGCCGCTAATGAAAGTGGCTTGGACATTGATGACATCCGCAGAAACCTTCCTCAGGACCTTAATGTTTGGATTGACCCATCCGAAGTGTCCTATCAGATTGGAGAGAAAGGACAGATAAAAGTACTTTATATTGAGGATGCCAATGAGAATGGAGCAGAGCTCGATAAAGAGATAAAAAACAGTTTTAACCCTGAGGCCCAGGCATTTATGCCAATTAACGACCAATCCTCTCCAGTATCCAGCTCGCCATCCCCTCCTTTCGGCGATTCTGCCAACGTGAGTCCAACCTTCATGCCCAGATCCTCCCAGCCTTTAACGTTTACGACTGCCACTTTTGCTGCCACCAAGTTTGGTTCTACAAAAATGAAAAACAATGCCCGCAATAAGCTTGCACGCGCCTCCCCGACACAATTTGGCTTCAACGTCAACTTGATAAAGCAGAATGCCTTGTCGTCGTCCATGCACTCTCTGTACGGCCTCGGCCTCACAAACCTCCAGCAGAAAACGTCAGCCCTCTCTCCGACAGCAAAAGAGTTTATATTCCCGGGGATACCAGATCAGGGAAGAGCCAACATAAACTGCCCTGCTGACAATGCACTAAGCCTTGGCCCCTTTCCTTACGGTAATGCCTTCGACATGTTTGCAGCTTACGGTGGCCTCAATGATAAATCGCTGGTGGACGGGTTAAACTTCAGCCTAAACAACATGCAGTATTCAAACCAGCAATTCCAGCCTGTCATGGCTAACTAAAAAAACACAAATGGAACTAGATGTATATCCAAAGTATTGTACAAGCTGCATGGTGTCTATTCCTCAATTCTTTCCTCAGCTTGTAGCCCACATACATTTTAAGGTTGCATAAGCACATCAAACCTTTTTTGTTTTCTTCCTTTTACCCTTCCAGACTAAGTGCAAGCTTACTCTGTGCTCACTACATCTCTAAGGAATATTGCCTCGTACAGTATTTAGAAGCTATTTTTTTAATAGGCGTTGGAGTTTTTTTTTTTTTCTTTTCTAAAAAGGAAACTATTGGTATGTATAATGTTATGCATTCAAGGTTGGAATATCCCAAGACAATTACATTTGTGCAATGTATAAACGAGGGGGGAGGGGGGGAATGACTTTGTGGCTTTCTATGTTTTCTAATATATCTACATCACATTTCAACATTTTTACGAATCTGTGATTCCTTCAGCGGCTTTATGTAGATTTTTTTCTTATTTTTTTTTCAAACTGTAAAAGTCTTTAAGACAAAAGTTGTTTAAAGAAGTTTATTGATTTGTTCCTCACTGTACCTTATAATATAGAGGGATACTTGTAATTTCAGAGTTGTATTTTCTGTTACAAAATTAAGATTTTTGCTATCGGAGATGGAGATATGTAATTGTAATTTTTGTATCTAAATCGTGCAATACTTGATAAAAAAAAGTAAAGTATATATAAGTCAGTGTCTTACATGTTAAGAACTGAAATAGTTTATATTTAGTTTGTATTAAAATTATTTTAAATAAATTGTTGTCTCTTTGCATTTCTTTGCTGTATTAGTGTGGCTGCCCGGGTGACAGTGTGTGGGTTATTTCTTTTTATGGGGTTTTTATGTTTATAAAATAAGTTGACATGAGTTGGGAGGTTTTTTGTTCCTGTATCTGTTTATGCAGTAAAGGGGTCCAGGTAACGGCACAATGGAACTTGCTGCTGCAGTGCTCCGTGTGGATTTTGCATCCATTCATCATCCACAGACCAACGCATCAGCACTCTCTGCCTCTATTCAGGATTAATAGCATAGAAAGTCTCTTCAATAAAACTGCTGATATAATTTTTTTTGTTTTTATAAATTGAAAAGTTTATTTAAGGATCAGAATACAGGCCAGAATATTCAACACTTGTCAAAATTGACTGACCTTTTTATATATTTTAATAGGTCGTTACTATAGTGGTAAATTATAGAGATGGCAAGCTTTGATTTTTCTCTCAACTCGTATCCTGACTAAGTTAGAGCATGGCTGTCTTTAGACAATTGAGTTTTGTGCCAGCGGGTACTTATTATTAGCAAGGGAGCCAGTGGTGTTAAAACTATGCCCCATCAGGCTTTATCGACCACAAGTGCGACGTAGCATAACTACACATGGCCCCGAAGAGGTTAAAGCCATAATGGGAGAAAGGCAAAAGGTCAGATGCGTTTTGTTACAAATCCATATGCTAGAGTTAACTTTATCAAATGCATAGCTCCTGCTTGCCTGCAACTGTGCACCTCTTTAAACAGACTTCAGAGCTTTTTATCTTTCTGGGTAATCCAGAGGATGCCAGGGCAGCATGTGAGCAAGTGTTGACAAGCAGGTGGGGTGAGTATGAAGACCAAGGGCTCATTTGTTTGGTTACTTAGCTATCAACTTGGCAAATTGAGAACACCTTTTAATGTATACTATGCTTTAAAGTGGAGTTTCTTTCAACTATTTCAGGCCATGCATTGAAGGGTTAAAATGGGTTTGGGTTCCGGCAGAATGGACTTTTCTTAAACCTTTTATTTGCAATTATTAGTGCACACATGGATTGTTTATAAACATCCATTCTTCAGGAAGTGGTTAAAATGGGAAGCTTTGTTAAACTTGGCTTGTTTTTTCCTTCAAAATGTTGCGTAATGGGCCAGCTTACATGGCAGGTATGTATTTTGGTGTTGCATGGTGCTGGGAAATTTGGGTGCAGGGTGAACCTGGAAAAACTGCTCACCCTCCTCCTGCAAAACTCCTCCTGGTGGGGTTAATTGGTATTCCCCCTCCAGGCCACCATGGACTTGAAGTGTGTGTGGGGAGGGGGACTCCATTTCTACATTTGTATGCTAGTAAAGTACCACTATAGTTTCCCAAGTTGTACCAGCAGTGTGCTGAATACATAATGCCCAGGGCCAAGTTCATTTGTCGGCTTAATCCATAGTCTAAATATGATGTGAACTTTAAAGCCTCACTCATTTACCACAATATGCAGAATGGCTTTCCTGGTCACCAATTTGTGACTAGGGATCAATGAGATGCAGATACTTAAGAGTTTATACACTTAAAGAGACTCTGAAGCGAGAATAAATCTCGCTTCAGAGCTCATAGTTAGCAGGGGCATGTGTGCCCCTGCTAAAACGCTGCTATCCCGTGGCTAAACGGGGTTCCCTTCACCCCCAAACCCCCCTGCAAAATCAACGACCAACTTGGTCGTAAATTTTGCTCTTCCTGGAGGCAGGGCTAATGGCTGCAGCCCTGCCTCTCAGCGCATCTATCAGACGCGCATCGCCGCCTCTCACTGCCCCTCTCAGTGAAGGAAGACTGAGAGAGGCGGAGGTACGCGTCTGATAGACGCGTGTGAGGCAGGGCTGCGGCGGTTATCCCTGCCCCAATGCAGAAGTGCTACCCCGCTGCACGGAGGGGGTTTGGGGGAACAGGGACCCCCGTTAAGCCGCACACATGCCCCTGCTATCTGAGGTCTGAAGCGAGATTTATTCTCGCTTCAGACTCTCTTTAAGTAAAATTTTAATCAAATATGTGCAGCTTGCATTTGGACCAATCAATTTAAACCTAGGTGGGACTTGATTGGGCTATTTTTTCAAGCTGCATATATTTGCATAAACTTGGAAGTATTTGCAATCTCATTGATCATCCATATTGGGGACATGAAGGTGTCTGGGGTGATACTATAGACTCAGTGTGGACCTAATGGTTAAGAACAGCAGCACCAGCAACCAAAATTTAAAGGACCACTACAGTGAAAGTTAAACTATTAACTAAAAGGACATGTGTTTGGACTGGACCAACTCCTCATAAGGGATTTTTCAGGGTTTGTTTAAATTTTTAAAAAGCACTTCCTGAATGGCAGTCACTGTCTAATTGACAAACCAGTAAGATGCCAGCCTCCCTGCTCAATATTTTTGCAACTGCCATTTAGGAAATGCTTTTTAAAACCCTGAATTTCTCATGTAGCGGACTAGTTTATTTATTTAAAGGGAACTTCAGCCTAAACATACTGTCATTAAGTTACATTAGTTATGTTAATTAGAATAGATAGGTTTGGTTTTTTTTACCCATCCTGTTTTAAAAGAACAGGCAATGTTTGTGATTCATGGGGGCTGCCATCTTTTTGGTTGAAAGGAGGTGACAAGGAGCAGTAGACAGTTTCAACTGTCCTGTGTCCTGATAACTCTGAGCTGCACACACTAGGCTTCGAATGTCAAATTTAAAATGTCAAAAAAAAATTTGCACCAAAACAGAAAAACGAGAGCAATAACATCAGAAATCCCATCATGCTTTGCACAGCATCAGGGGGAAAAAGCCTGGGCAGTTTTCTTCTGTGCAGTTAAAAATGAGGCGTGTATAAGAGAAACAAAGTTCTGGTGCTGTGAAACTGTTAAACAAACACCAGGCCTTTTCAATGCTGCTGAGTCCATTTTTAGTCTGGAGGTTCACTTTAAAGGTGGATATAAATGGCGTGTGTTGACTTTATGCTAAGTGTAAGAAAGTAAATTAATAATGGGCATTTATTCCCAAAAATTGTTGTGCCAATATTATAGGACCATTCCAGCGACAATAGTAAACAGTTAAAATCTGACAACTGGTTTCTTAGGGGTGTCTTAACCCCACACTAAAAATTTCCTGAATAGTTGAGTCCTAATTACCAAAATAGTTTGCATGTAAAAAAAAAAAGGGGGGGGGGGGGGGGGGGGGTTAGGCTAGTAGCTTACTATTTTGGCAACTGCTGTTCCAGAAATGCTTTTGAAAACAAAGAAAATCCTGAATTCCCCGTGAAGAGACGGATGCACCTAGATATTGGCTGCTTTCACAGTAAGACGTTACAGGCACATGTTAAGGCTGGTTCAGGCGGATGCTTGTGGAGCGTTTACCGCAAGCATTCGGAATGTCGCGGTAAACGCTCCCATTCAAGTGAATGGGAGCATTTACACCGAGCTTTTGTGCGCGTTTGCACAATCGTGGTGTTTGGGACCCGATTTTTCCGAGTGTTCGAGCTGCCCCTGGAAGCGACATGTAGCTTCCAGGGGGCAGCCAACCGCGATGGCTACTGAAAGCCTGACCGTGCCGCCGAAACGGCCATCTGAACCAGCCCTTAGAGCAGCCTGTAATGCAGCCCAACGCACAGTAATGTAAAATCAATGGGCTATTCAGTGCCCACGTTGCGTTACAGGGTAACTCTGCACGTTCTGGGAAAGTGCAGCATGCAGTACGGTATATGCGGCTTTAGCCTTGTTAGACTGTGTGCACATGCTCAGTAATGTTTTTTTATATATGCTACCGGTGAGACGCTGCTAATGTAGCCAGGCACATGGCTAATTATTATTCACTGCACTTGCAGTGGTGTCTTCCTGGAGCGGCCGCTGATTGGCTGGCGGGATCACGTTATGCGGAGTGGAACACTAAATCACTGAACACTAAATATGGTGCATCCATATTCTAGGAGTATCTTGTACATGTTGTGCCCCATGTCTCCTCTGGTTCAAACCCTCCCCATACATGCCGTTGCGAGGACTGCAGACGCCACTCTTCTCCTGATGACACTAGCAGTAGCCGGGCATTAGAGGAAGTGCAAGGAGAAGTCTGTCTGCAGTCCTTGCAGAGGCATGTATTAAGTAAGCTGCTGCACACATGGAAAGGGGGGTAGCGGAGGCATGCAGGGGGAGTGGAGGCACAGGAGCGTAATCCCTGAAGTGGCAGCAGTTTGTATTGGTAGGCATTTATAAATTGAGGATTCCTTGCATGTGCCATATAAGAAGCAAGGACTTTTTTTTATTTTCCACAAAAGAAAAAGTGCATCTTATAGGGTGGGAATTGAGGGTGTTTTTTTTTTTTTGCACCATTTAAAGGGAGACTGATTATTCTTTCAATGCCAGTTGCCTGGCTTTCCTTCGCATTTAATACTTCTAGCCATAGACCCTGAACAAGCATGCGGATCAAATTGTTTCAACATTTTTGTCAAATCTTGAGATTAGCTGCATGCTTGTTTCTGGTGTGATGCCAACACTACTGCAGCCAAATATGTTAGCAGGGTTGGTGGGCAACTGGTATTGCTTAAAGGGCAATATGGCAGCCTCCATATACTTCTCACTTCAGGTTCCCTTTTAAATCTGCCAGCAGCTTCCAGTAACTGCCTGTGCGGAGTTGTGTTCCCCTTCCCCCTGGAGATTCAGATGGAACGACTCTGGCTTTTGCAAAAGAAGAAATATTAACACAACTGTCCACATGTCTGAGGCCTGGACCCTACTAGGAATGACTGAAGCGCTGTGGGCAGCTATTCCTGGGGCGATGGCAATTCCCTGGCGCTTGGAAGCAATGTACAGCGCTTCGGATTTACTTTTTTTTTTATTAAAAAAAAAAACAAAAACCTACTTGGCACCCTTCCATCTGTAGCCACACCCCCTAAAGGAAGAGGTCATAGATGGTTCTCTAGGACCAATCAGAGAAGCACCTGTGACACCCCCCCCCCCCCCCCCCCTTCCTTTAGGAAATGGAGCTACAGAAGGAAAGAGGAAATCAAGAGACTGTTAAGTATTTCAAGTTTTATTCAAAGTGCTATCACTTGGCCCCACCAAAGTGCTGCGTAATCTCTTTGATAAGTGATTTATGCAGCACTTATATACTTTGCATTGAGTGCTATTGCGTTCAAAATGCTACATGTCCTGGGTTCCCCCTCACTTTCATTGGCAAAGCGGTTTTGGGAATAACTGGCGATCCCAAAATGCCCTAGTGGGTTCCAGGCCTAAAACTAATAGGTGTGGGGCTTTTTTGTAGCAGTAGACATGGCTGTATGGTAAAATGTCTTGCAAGTAAGCACTCTTCAAAACAATTTTTTTTTGTGTTGGACCAGGCATGCCTTTTTCATTTAAGTCAAATGTGTAAGGCTACGTTTATAGTGGAATGTTATGGAGGCATTGCAGTGCTGAAAGATGCAATGCTAGGTCTACTTCAGTGGTCAGGAACCTTTTTGGCTGAGAGCCATAAACTCCACATATTTTAAAATGTGATATGCAGTGAGAGACCAAGAGCCTGTTTTTAAAGTGACAGGCAGTCTATTGGGCTGCTCAAACTGGGTATCTTGTCCTACAAAGTCACTGGACCTGACAGGGTCCAGGGTGGGACAATTGGAGGGGTGTTAGTGTGACGGCGCAAGTAAAATTTTAAAAGTAGGCACGCTACTGCTGTAGCATGCTCTATCGTCTTACTTGCGCTCCCCCAAAACTAAGTGGCGCTGCTTGAACAGTGTAGCTTAGTGAATCAACCACTGCTGATGATAGCATTGTGGTGTTGTTATGGCAACACATTGCTGCAGTAAGTTGGTATAAAAACCGCCTTTATTTGCCAAGTACGCCAGTTGACGTACCCGGAATTGCTTGCGCTTCACATGGCAATAGTACATGAGACAGACATGGGGATGTGAGACCTACATTGATGGAGAAATGAGCAGTACTATACAGAAAATAAGGGACAAGCAATAGGGCTAAAAGTGCAAGCTCTGGGTATTTACTGTTAAATGCATATGTACAAGTAAGCATACTTTCCATTTTCTGTATGCCTCGCTGTAGTGTGTGTGTGTGTGTGTGTGTGTGTGTGTGTGCGTGTGTGCGTGTGTGCGTGTGCGTGCGTGCGTGCGTGCGTGCGTGTGTGTGTTACACTGACAACACAAAGTTCTGCTGTGCATGTAGCCTTATAATGCCCATATGTGGTACAATTTTTTTTTTCTATCCAATCTTACCATTTCTATGTAATATAAGGAAACTGCCTATATCATCCTTTCAGGATATTTACTCAATTTACCCTTATACTACATAGAAATGGTAAGATTGGGTGAAAAAAAAAATTGTACCATGTACGGGCACCAGTAGGATAAAGGTTGCTTGTCCCATCCCACCTAAAATGTGTGTCCATGTGGCATGGGGTAGTATTTTAATGTTTTTTTCTTTTTCCAGCAGTTCATCGTGCGGATGTGAAAAATCTTTACTACACTACTAAGGCCTCTTTTGCCTCCTGATGTGGGTCATGTTTGATACTTGATGATGTTACCCAGCAGCAAAAGTCTCGTGTTGCATCTGAGTGTGGTAACTACTTTGCCCGGATGCAATTCCATGGGGGACTGTGCTGAGCGCTAGCAAACATCCAGCTAGTGGATTGGAGCAGCTAACAAGTGGTGAGCACTCTGCCGCAAGCTGCTCGTAGGAAAGAGGCCTAGGCTCCTCTCACACTGCATCTTATGTAATAAAACACTAACTGTCCTTGCGCCGTCATCCTGTCCCTGTGTCCCATGTGTTTTGGCTACTGCGCATGGGTAGCAGTTGGGACAGAAGGACAGCCCGGGGGTGCAGGCGGATAGGTGCGTGCGCAGACATATAGCGGCAGTGAGAGAGACCTAGAGCCTGTTAAACGGGCTAAGGTCTATTAGTGGTGTTAAAGTGCACCCAAATTAAAATATAAATTTAGAAAACAGATTTCTGAAATCTTTTAATAAATGGCAGCCTTTTTTTCAGCTGCATGATGACAAATATAAAATATTTTACATTTACTGGAGGAACCCCTTCCTTCCTTTCATATTGCCGGGACAGAATCCGGCAGACTGGTGGAGTAGTTGGTGTCCGGCAAAGGAGGAATTGCTAATGGCTGCCCCCAGTATAATCCTAGTTATGGAAAGAGAAGGGTGGAAAGCATGCACTGAAATGCTCATAGGCTTGAAGGAGTGTTTATTTATCTTTGTATGTGTGAGAATGGTGAAATTAAATATTTTTAATTTAAAGTTTGGTTTGTGTCCGCTTTAAGATGGCAACTGTGCCAAAAAGTTGCAGTGCAATGGGATTCATATGGTACATTGAAAGTATACTTCAATGCACCTGTAAGTGTACCTGTTGCCCAGTAAACAATGCGTGCTTTGCCTTTTTTTTCCCCCTCTAAACGAACCTACTTCCTTGTTGATGTGAATGTGCTATAGCCATAATTTCATTGTGTTGGGTTGCTATTCTATTAGCGGTTGTGACAGAATACCATGCAAACTGTGAAAGGAGGCTAAGAGCTTGTTCACACCTAGGGCGTTCTGCAGTTTGTTTTGTTTTTTTTAAGCAATGATTCCCTATGAGTGTTCACATCTGAGTGGTTCGTTTCCGATTTGCTCAGCAAAGAACTGCCTGCAACATTTTCTGAGCGTTTTGCTCAATGGAAGGTATAAATTGCAAAAAAAACAAAAAAAAAAAACACTTTGTATAGCAATTTCCCCAGTGCTTTTAAGAATACATTATATATATATATATATATATATATATATATATATATATATATATATATATATATATATATATATATATATATATATATATATATATATATATATATATATATATATATATATATATATATATATATATATATATATATATATATATAGTGTGTGTGTATTCTTTTCCGGGTCAAAGAGTTGACTTCCTGACTTGTGTCAAGAAGTGAAAAAAATCGCTCTGCAAAAGTGCTTTGAAAAGCGCTTTATAAAAAATCAGTGCGCAGCTAAGCGCTGGGGAGGAGAATGAGTGCAAAAAAATCGTGAATCGCTGCCATTGGTTTTGATTTTAGATGTGAATGAAGCCTGAGGGCTCATTCACACTATGTGAGTTTTGACGCATTACACATAGTGTGCATTTTCCAAGGGAATATGTAAGTCTGTAGACTTTCATCTTATCATTCACACTACAACAGTGAGTCGCTGTGCAGTGAATTTCATCTTGTCGGAGTGATTCAAACGGAAATGCACAACTCACACATTCATACATTTTTTTTTTTTTAATTTTTTTTGTTTTGCTTGCTTGTTTAATTTCATGTATTTTTTTTTTTCATGCATTTCAGCTCTGTGTAAGGGCTCTTACACAGTGGGACGTTGCGTTGCAGGGGATGTTAAGGGCGCATAACGTTCCCTTAACGCACCGCATGGTGGTGCTAAAGGTGGACGCTACATAGGGCCGCGTTATGCGACTCTTGGTGCGCTGGTTTCGTTCGATAGAACCGGCAATGATTCATATGAATCATTGCTAGCAGGCAGAAACAGAGAATGATTCATATGAATCATTGCTAGCAGGCAGAGAATGATTCATATAAATCATTGCTAGCAGGCAGAGAACCCGCAGTGCAGTACATATTAGGCAAAATAGCGGACTCTCCCCTCCTCCTCTCCTGCACACAAACAATAAACCAACATTACTGAACATGTGCAAACAGTCTAACGCGGCTAAAACTGCATATAACGCACAGCATGCAGCACTTTCATAGAACGTGCGGCGTTACACTGTAACGCAACGTGGGCACTGTGAACAGCCCATTGATTTTTTTTTTTTTTACTGTGAGTTGCGCTGCGTTACAGGCTGCTCTAACGTGTGCCTGTAACGTCCCACTATGAAAGCAGCCTAAAGGTGCGCATACACTAACTTGATTTCCTGCTAATAGACAGCAGATTCGATCACTGTGATCGAATCTGCTGTGAAATTTATAATGCAAATGCAGAATGATTTCATTCCAAAATAGTTTGATTCTGTTATTCTGTCCAGTAGGAAAATTTCTTTGCCGGCAGGTTGGGAGCGTGTCATTAGCGGCGTTTGAAACGGCGACGACTGACGCGGCTAGATTCTCACCTGTTCCGCTGGTGTGGGTCCCCGGGTCTGTGATGTCACTTTCTGGCCCAATCTTCCTCTTCTCTTCACTTCCTGTCCCCTTCTCAGGACGGGATAGGAAGTGAAGAGGAGATGAATGCCAGCCGGAGAAAGGGACTTGCGCTGGCGGAACTGGTAATGTATTGCTGCTGGTGGGGGGAGCAGGAGTGACCTGAGGCAGTGGCAGCTCCACAGATTGTGAATAGATTTCATGCTGAAATTGATTCAAAACCTGTGTGCAGTGTATGGGAAGCCATTAGATCCCTCTCTGATCAGAGAGGGATCTATCTGTTGGTCGATCTGGTGACAATTGACCAGTGTTTGGCTGCCTTTACAAGCTTTGCGTAAGGACAGGTGCTATCTGAGGGTTGTTTAGAAATGTTGCTGCATTTTAGTTTGAGATCTTCCCGCTGATTTACAGTGGATTCGGTCACTGTGATCGAATCTGCTGTGAAATCGTTGCACAAATGCTGACTGGTCGATTTCTGCCTGAAATTGAACGTTCCCGTCGATCTGTCCGTGCAGAAGATTTCAGTCGATAGCGGCGTTCGAATGTCCGGCGACCGATGCTAGCGGCAATACATTACCTGATCCGGCCGACGCGTGTCACCGCTGTTCCTTCTCCGCTGGGCTCCGGCAGGCTTCACTTCTTCCTGTGCCGACAGGAAGCTTAAACAGTAGAGTGCCCTCTACTTTAAACTTCCCCGGACAGGAAGTACAGTGAAGCTGGAGCCCAGAGTGGAGAATAAGACAGCGGAGATCGGAGGACTCGTGCTGGCCGGATCAGGTAATGTATGCAGGGGGGCAGTGGCAGCTTCACAGATGGTGAATCGATTTCATGTTGAAATCGATTCACAATCTGTTTGCAGTAAAGGCAGCCATACGATCCCTCTCTGATGAGATTAGATCAGAGAGGGATCGGTTGGTTGATACTGATGGCAAATCGACCAGTGTATGGCCACCTTTACACATTTCTGCTGCTCTTGTGTAAAGAAGCTTGACCTATAGAGTTTACTGAACGTGTCAGTAAAGGTGAGTACACACATCAGATAAAAGTCTTTGGAAAATGAAAGATCACAGACCAATTTTACCCCCTTCCATGTAGTACGAGAGCATACTCTAGTCTACACAGTCTATTCCAAGGCTGCCAAATAGGTCGATCGCGATCTACCGGTAGATCGTGGCCGCATACCATTGAATTTTGCGGCCAGCAGCTGTAGAACATGGCCGATTGGCTGCGTCCTATCAGATTCTGCTGCTGGTCGCTGATAGCGCAGCCAATCGAGAGGAGAGAGACGCGGCTGAGCCATGACCGTGTCATGGCTGGGGTCGACGCCTGAAGCAAGACTTCCGCCTCCACTCACGCTGCCCGCCGGAGCCAGAGGAGGCTTCAGCCAGGACGCCACCGCTGGAGGGAGGTAAGTGTGCCTGCCCTACAGTAAAGGCACTGCTATCCTACACTGAAGGCACCTATGCCCAGCTAACCTATGCTGAAGGCACGTATACCTAACAACCTTTCCGGGAGGGGGGGGGGGGCGGGAATTCCGCGTGCATTTAAATGGCGGTAGATCTCCTGGCCTCGGCTAATTTTAGAGTAGCTCGCGAGCTGAAAAAGTGTGGGCACCCCTGGTTCTATTGAGCTATACTCCCCATCAGATAAAAATCTTTGCAAGATACTGTACACATGCAACAGATCAGTGTTTGCAAAAGATCAGTTCCTGCAAAAAAATCATTTTCTGCAAAATGCATTTATAGTCTATATCTGCAGGTCTCATACACACCTTGTTTACCTTGTTTACCAGACATTCATCTGCATATCAGACAATCATCTGCAGATCTGAAGATCCATCCTGATGGATCTGATCTGCAGATGATTGTCCGTTTAACCTTTTCGGGAACGGCCGCCTACCCCCCTTAAGGACCAAGGCATTTTGCGCGGGAGGGGGGTGCGCGCGTTTGGGGGGGGTCAGGCGGCCGGATCCCGTGTGTGGCTGGCTGGATTGGTGTCCCCCCATGGTGGCCTGTGCCGCGATGGCTGCTGATCACTCGGGGGAGATGTCGGCTGTCATATGACAGCTTAATCTCCCCCTCCGAGTGCGCACGGTCGCGTCGGGAGCGGAAACTGCGGGCCGGCATAGATCCTACGCCGCATCAGGCTAGAACAGCCACAAGTGCGGCGTAGGATCTCATAGAGGCGGTCCTGAAAAGGTTAAACAAGGTGTGTATGAGATCTGCAGATATCATAGACTATGAATGCATTTTGCAGGAACGGGATTTTTTTTTTTTTGCAGGAACTGATCTTTTGCATGTGTGCAGCATCTTGCAATGATTTTTATCTGATGGGTGAGTTCAGTTCAATAGAATAGACTGTGTAGTGTATATGGCTCTCATACTACATGAAAAGGGGGAAAATTGGTCTCTGAGCTTTCATTTTCCAAAGACTTTTATCTGTGTGTACGCGCCTTACGTCTTATTGGGGGAAGAAGGTTGGTTATCTTAATCCTCTCTTTGTCTGTTATATGAAGTGCCTTGGCAATATCAAGCTGCATGCATACGTACAACAAGCGCACAACGTGCAAACGGCCACCCGCAAGACACAATGAACCGCACGGCCTGATGTACCGCACCATCTGCATGTCCACGTGTCCGGACAGATAAACGACCAACTCATTTACATACTGCGCAGGATAGTGGAACAACGGACTACACATTGAAAACAAATACAAGGCGTTTAACGGTCATTCAAATGACTTGTACACACAGACCAACTGCACAATATCAGACGACCGTCGGCTGACAGATCTGACAGTTGAATCGGGCGCAACGCCTGTTATCAGTCGCTCCTCAAGACATTTGCACGTGTGCATATGCCTGATTGTCGTCCAACAGTCTGTCGTCCGACTTTAGTCCGTTTTTAACCAGGCAGTTTTTTTGCGTGTGTGTACAGGCCTCCAGATGTGTGCTCCAGTTTTGGGTGGAAGTTACGTGGCGTATGAGAGGAATCGGCGAAGGAGATCTGGGCGCAGGATACAGCCTGTATGGCTTATCCTGCTCCTGCACAAAGTCCCATTGATTTTAAATCCTATTCCACCTCCAGGCCGCCATGGATGGTGGAGAATGAAATAATTTGGCTTCAAGCAATTGCTGGAGGCCGATTTATAGTGTTTTGAAAGTAACTTCAGCTCTGTCTTCAGACGGCGCCGAAGTTACTCCCTGTGCGCCCAAGTCTCCTGCGCTGGAGCGGCAGTGGTCAAGTTATGTTTAGTTTTAGAGAGGTTGTGGTTACAAGTTTACTTATCTTTTCTAGGCAATCCCATAAAATATGTACTGTATTAATAGGACTCTGGGCATCACGCTGAATATGACTGCAGGTGATGCTTTGCTAAATACTATGACAGGCGAGATTTTTATTTTAGAATAATCTCTTGTCCTGATGGTAGGTATTGTCTCTAAGGGGCCTCATTTGCATCCTTTAGATCTATCTTGATTGGCATCTTGGAGTGTTAAGGTTAGACCAATGTTGGGCAGATAGATGGCTCGATAGATAATTTCTGACAAGTCTGATTGGATTTTGATCGTTTTTCCCATAGAAGTGAATTGAAATCGATCGGAAAACAAATCGGCCAGTAAATCTGCTGACAAAACTCATTGTGTATTCCCAGCATACAACAAACAGAGCTTATCTGCATCTGGAAACTGGGCTTCTGTGTTCTCTAGCTCTGTCTTCCAAAATAGAGCTGGTTATGAGTACTCATGCTGGCTTGGAACTGGGCCAATGGAAATCAACAGGAAGTGTATTTGACTGGCCCAATTCCAAACTGCATACAGTTAGCTAGCAAGCCAAAATTATAATTTCATTGTCCATCTCCATTGACTTCTCTTGGCCCTAATCTGAATTGCTTTGCTGCATCCGCCCTCCCCTCTCCAAGCCTGATTAGTGACTAGAAGGGTCTTCAATGGGAGATAAATCTCTACTGAAACTGTCCATTTCAGCTGTTGTTGGGCAATAACAAAGTAGGTGCGCTGACTCGCTCCTTTCTTGCAAGTTTGGTAAGGCTCGAACATGCTTAGTTTGCATTACACTTGCACTGTATGTTGAAGGATGTTTGTTTTAGGTTGAAGGTAGCCTTTCTATATGTGGCTTGTCTCTGGGATATAAGAGTAAGCAGGTCCTATTTAGTTTCCGTTCACCTCTCCTGTATGGTTGCACCCAGTTAGTTCAGATCCCTCTGTATACTAGGCAATATAATAGGGTTATGCCAGAAGCCGTACTGGGCTGGCCTGCATGTGTAAATAGGATATTCAGCCAAGCTTCACTCACCCTGAAATAAACATTTGTCTATCAGTGTTGGCTTAAATTGAAGAGAAAAACCTCATGTGATTCTTTTTCATTTGACCTATAATAAACGGAGAACTTGTAATGAACCATGAAAAATCCCTTTTTTCCAAAATTACAAACGTGCTCTTGGTGACATATTAAAAAGTAAAAATAAAAATTTGAAGAGCAACTTTTGCTATTTTGACACCCAAAAAGTTTATAAACGCATCTTCTTACCAGTTTTCAAGTGTTCTGATGTGAGCAGAGCCACGTGGCCAGCAAAGAGGATCAGCAGGGTAACTAGGCAACTGGTATTTAAAAGGAAATAAATGTGGCAGCCTCCATATCCTGCTCAGTACAGTTGTCCTTTAGTTTCCTGTCTGTGAACCTTGTTGTATTGTGGGAAATAACAGCTGTTCCCAACTCCCAACCAGCCAGTTTTTCCCTCTGTGCATATGTATATCTTTAAAAACTCTTGAATTGTTTGCGGTTATGGTCATAAATAATGACAGTTGGTGTTGTCCAGTTTGTTTCTTGTCTGCCAGTAGTGAAGATGATCACGTGCAAACTTATTGTGGATCAAGCATGAATAAATTACATCATCATTATATCAATCATTTCTTGATCTCTCCTATTTTTCTTCCAACTTCTTAATTTGCAATGTATTGATTTATCCCCCCTTTGCTAAAGTTCCCCTTAAAGAGAAACTCCAACCTAGAATTGAACTTTATCCCAATCAGTAGCTGATACCCACTTTTACATGAGAAATATAATGATTTTCACAAACAGACCATCAGGGGGTGCTGTATGACTGATTTTGTGCTGAAACCCCTCCCACAAGAAGCTCTGGGACCGCGGTACTCTGGGCAAACTGCCACAATGTAACAATGTTCACAGACAGGAAATGGCTGTTTACAGCTGTCTCTAACAGCCAGAACAGCTAGAAGCAGCTACATAACCTGCCAGCAGTAAAAATGTCACCATGTAATAAATGTCAGAATGTAAATCGGAGAGAGCAAAGATTTTACAATGGGCAAACACTGACTAAATCATTTATATATAATTATGGTAAAAAATGAAGCACTTTTTTTACTACATTATTTTCACTGGAGTTTCTCTTTAAGGACTCTTTCATACTGAACGCTGGAAAAACGGATGTGTTCTAACTGATCAGTTGTTCCATAGCAGTGCATTGTGAAAAGCAGACCCTGGACTGCATGTCAGTTGTCTGTTTACTTATAATTGACAGCAACTGATTCAGTGTGGATGAACCCTAAGAGTGCACGTCTCACCTCAGAAGAAGCCCGGGGTCCAGCCTAGCGAAACGGTCGTAAGGCCGTGCACCATTGGCGCCCACATCTGCCACCTCCCACCACCCAGGTATAGCACTTGAATCCATTTGTCATATGAGTGTTCCACGGATGCCAGTCCAGCACTGTACAGTTATCCCTGCTTCTGCATCAACCATCCTTGAGTCTTTGTTTTCATTTTGCTGCAAATTAACTGTAGTGCCAGACTTTTGTTCTCTTGTGAACATGCCGGTGACTTTGACAACTGATTAGCAAGGTAATGTCCATGTTTCCCTATGGCGCTCAGTTCACATTAAATACATTTTCACTGAAACTTTTTCGCAATGCACTGTTATGGAACAACTGAGTTAAAACGCATCCGTTTTTCAGGGTGTAGTGTGAAAGAGGCCTAAATCATTAAACACAGCCAACAATAATGTTCCCGCTCATCTGCCTCTGTCTGATAAACACTTGAAATATGTCTCCATGACCTTTCCCAGGTCCTGTACAAAAACATCTATGTAAATGTTGCCCTAGAATAGACTATATAAGTTAATTTATGATGTATGTTTATTTCCAGAATAGGGCAGGGCACTGGTGCTGGAGGGAGGCAATGGTTACATGAATAAATACATACCTGCCATGAATCTTGGCTACACTCCCTGGTTTTCATGCTGCTACTATAAGGTGCATAGTACACTTCTGCTGCTGGGCCTTTCCTTCCATATACTGTAACAGGCTGTCAGGCCACTGCTGGACAGTCAGGCCTCTTTTCTACGAACAGCTGAAGGCAGCTGCCAACTGCTTCCGTCCACCGGCTGGGAGCTTGCTAGCTCTTGGCACAGGTGGTGATCAGACAGCCCCCCATGTAGTTTTATCTGTGCCATGCTCAGATGCGACAAGAGGTAGCTTTTTCACCACTGCGCAATCCTGCTGCGTGTTTAACCTGCATCGTTACTTAACGCTGACAACGTCGCTTGTGGCCTGCAGCCAGGCGGCTGAACAGCTTTACAAATGAGCAGTGCAGCCTTCCATGGAAAAGAGGCATGGAGCGCAAAATCGCAATCACCAGGAGTTTGCGATTTTGCATTGCGCTATTCCACAATTTTCTGGTGAAAGTGATTAGCAATTTGCATTCCAGTGAATTTGAATCGGGGCACAAATTGCCTGGAAAATGCTGCATGTAAAGCGCTTGCGCTAGGCGATAATCGCAAACGTGCCTCTATCACTGCTGTGAGAGTAATCCCATAGGATTACTTGTGCAGCGCTTTGCTGAATGGAGCCTAAGTGATGTCAGCCATTTTCTATCGATCAAGCATAATGGAATATAATCGATTATCCCCCAATTTGATAAAATGATCAAATCGATTGGTTGATTGTACAGGAAAATCTAGTAATGTAGGGGCATCTTAACTTAAATGAAATCTAAACAAAAAAAAAAAAGTTTAACTTACCTGGGGCTTTTTGCAGCTCCCTGAAGTAATCCCATGCCCGCGCCATCCTTCCCGAGTCCCTCCGACCAGCAGCGGCAAAGCCTGCCGGCCACCCGCCTCTTCAGCATGCTCAGGAGGGTTCTGTGTGCGCAGTACGAGAAAATTGCTACTGCGCATGCGCAGAGCACTCCTGTCGGCGAGAGCAGTCAGCTGTGCATGCGCAGTAGCCTCCGATTGCATGCAAACAGTCAGCTTTGAGGGGATCGCCACTGCTTGATGGAGGCCTCCGGACATATGGTGTGGGCACAGGAGGATTCCAGGGGGTGCAAGAAGTTCCAGGTAAGTTGCACTGATTTTTTTTTTTGATTTTTTTTTATTATTCTTTAGCAACCCTTTAACCACTTCGCATCCAGACCTTGCTTTCCCCTAATTGACCAGAGCTGTTTTGACGCTTTAGCGGTGTCCCTTTTTAACCCATTCAGGTTCCGTCGTTTTCACGTGAGAAATGTTCACCTCCCATTCATTAGCCTATAACTTTATCACTACTTATCACAATGCACTGATCTATATCTTGTTTTTTCCGCCACCAATTAGGCTTTCTTTGGGTGGTACATTTTGCTAAGAGCCACTTTACTGTAAATGCATTTTAACAGGAAGAATAAGAAAAAAATGGAAAAATTCATTATTTCTCAGTTTTTTTAGCCATTATAGTTTTAAAATAATACATGCCTCCATAATTAAAACTCACGTATAGTATTTGCTCATATGTCCCGGTTATTACACAGTTGAAATTATGTCCCTATCACAATGTATGGCGACAATATTTTATTTGGAAATAAAGGTGCATTTTTTCCATTTTGCATCTATCACTATATTTACAAGTTTAAAATAAAAAAATATAGAAATATTTCATCTTTACATTGATATTTAAAAAGTTTAGACCCTTAGGTAAATATTTATATGTTTTTCTTTTTTATTGTAATGTGTTTTTTTTTTTTTTATAGTAAACATTTTATTTGGGTAGTTTTGGGAGGGTGGGAGGTAAACAATAGATTTATAATGTAAATGTGTGTTAATTTTAATTTTTTTTTTCTTACAGGTGTAGTATTACTTTTGAGTTTGTTTACATGACGTCACTCTAAGCGTAACATACGCTTACAGTCACGCATCAGGAAGGGAACGGCCAGAAAAGGCGCAGCTTCCGAGAGCAGCTGTTGCTTTTTCAGCGGGGGAGAGGAATCAATGATCGGGCACCATAGCCCGATACATTGATTCCCTGGCTACCGAATCCGCGGCCGGGAGTGCGCGTGCACGCGCGCATGGTTCCTGGACGTAGAAACTACGTCCAGGAACCAAAATAGGTTAATCAGCAATAACTGTACCCGTGCCACTTAAATGATCTGTATATCGTTGTTTTTTGTCAAGACAAACTAAGCTTTTATTGAGTAGGTATTTGGTCCCAAAGAAAATTTTCCTCTCTATGCATTTTAATGGGAAAAAGTGGGAAAAATTTAAAAATGTATTATTTCTCAATTTTGACCCAATTTCTGTTTATAAATAAAAAGTGCTATTGACATAAAAACTGTGCCACCAGTTAGTCACCCCAGTATAGATATCCAGATGTGTCCCCAGTATCACCCCCCTCCAAGTAGAGTCAGATGTGTCCCCAATATCAGCCCCCCAGCATAGCCAAATGTGTCCCCTGTGTGTGCCACCCCCAGAATAGATTGACAGATGCACACCCAGGAATAGTGGCCTTCTTTATAGCCAGATGTGTCTCCGGGATCAGAATTACCCCATTATAGCCAGATGTACCCCCAGGATTAGCGCTGCCCCCCCCCCCATTATAGCCAAATGTGCCCTTAGTATTTGGTTATGCCCCCCTCCCCCCCCCCCCCCAGGTACCCAGATTTGCCAAATTATTAAATTCCCCTTAGTTAATCAGTTGTTCCCCAGTAAATATGTACCCCCTTTACATATCCTACCCCCGCTCCCCATTATTGATAGCCAGGCACAATACCCCCCCCCCCCCCCCCCCCCCATCAGGCAGCCCCCTCCTTGCAAAAATTATTTTAAAAAATCCTCCAGCAAGCAGCCTCACTCACCTTAACTCGTTCCTGTGACTATCCTGAAGCCCGAGCCTCTGATCCCCGCTCTGCAGTTACCCGGGTCCCGGCTTGATGACGTCATACTTACCTCCTGTGTAGTCTGCTCATCGATCTCCTTCTCCTTTCCCGCGTCCTGTTTGTCCAGTTTTATCAATGGAATTCTCAGTCCTCCATTTTAAAAATGACGATGATCCCAATCGGTGTTCACATGATTTAGATCGACACAGAATCGATTTTTGGTTTCAGAGCATGGAAGCACAATATCTTTCAGATCAATTAAGGAGATTCACATAGGATCTAGATTGCAGTGTGGGCCGGTAGCCGATTGACTTTCGATTGACCACACTGTAGTTGATCTTCCAAGAAAGTCAATTGATTGATCGATCGATGGAAAATCAAGTAAAGTAAGTAAAGTAAATCGGATGGAAATCAGTGCCGCCAAGAGCATGCCCAATTGAGGATTTGACCAATCTGAGGCCAGAAATCGGTCATATATATCGATAAGACATGCTGCAAGATGTTGGGCTGTTTGATAAAGGTGCGTGGTGGTAACGGTGGGCGATATCTGGACAAACACGACAAAGCTCCTGGCGCTGTCCCCCCCTAATGTCAAATGTGCACCCCTGGTGCCCGGTACACTATACATTACTCGCCGCTGACTCCGGGCTCTGTCCTCCTCCATACACGCACCTTATACAAGCAGGGTTGCCACCTCATCCCTTTAAAGAGAACCCGAGGTGGGGTTCTGACAATGCTACCTGCATGCAGAGGCTGGGTCTGCCTATACAGCCCAGCCTCTGTTGCTATCCAGATCCCCCTAATGTCCCCCTGCACTCTGCAATCCCCCATAAATCACAGCTGCGCTGTGCGGGCTGTGTTTACCTATGTACTGTCAGTCTCTGCTGCTCCCCCACCTCCTGCATAGCTCCGGTCCCCGCCTGCATCCCTTCCCTCCAATCAGCGGGGAGGAAAGGGATGCGGGCGGGGACCGGAGCTCTGCAGGAGGTGGGGGGAGCAGCAGGCTGACAGTACAGAGGTAAACACAGCTTGCTGTGACACGCTGCGTGTCGACAGCGCGGCTGTGATTTATGGTGGATAGAGCGCGGGGGGGGGGGGCTGAGGGGGGAAATATGGATAGCAGCAGAGGCTGGGCAGTATAGGCAGACCCAGCCTCTGTATGCAGATAGCATTGTCAGAACCCCACCTCGGGTTCTCTTGAAATACTGCCACATATGAATTATACATGCTAGTTAAATGCTGGTGGCTAGTTAAATGCAGTTTAGGCACTGATTGTGTGAGTAGTCCCAGAACCTGTACAACTTAGATGTGTCAGTATTTAAAGGGATGAGGTGGCAACCCTGCATACAAGTGGGTGCGTGTGTAAAGTCACACACCAGCCTACGTAAAGTATAGTGTAAAGGCACCAGGGGGGCACATTTGACATTAGGGGAAACAGCGTTGGGCTGGCGAGGTGGCAGTTGCAGCATCACAAGGCCGAATTGTTCGAGAATCGGCCTGCAGTGTATGGGCACCCGATACGTGTCTCTCTAATCAGATTCGATCAGAGAGAGATTTGTCTATTGGTTGAATCTGCCCATCATTGCTAGATGTGTGGCTACCTTTACTGAGAGTAGCAACAGTTTTCAGGAAGATTGTAGCTATGAAAAAACATAGTGGTTTTGCCTAAGACGTATATGGCCATCTTGAGGCCTAGCCAGCTCTGGAAAGGCCTAGATTCGCTTGCACAGTAGTGTGTGGCCTGCTCTCTATGGAAAGTAGTAGCAACCGCGTCATGACAGAAGCATCCCAGCAGCTCCTGCCACAGAGTGCAGGCTGTCCCTGTATAGTGCTGACAGAGCCCTGCTTGTGTCACAAGGCTCAGCTCCAGCTTGTCACTGAGCTCCCTCCCCCTCCCTCCACACAGAGACGTGGATGGGCTGAGCAGCTCCTCGCTGTGCTCGTAAAAAAACACAACACAACTGCAATTATTTAATTTCCATCTTGCCTCGCCCGCTGTATCCCATACGGAGGCGTTCACCCTGCCAGTGAGTCATGAGGCATATTTTAAGCTCCTGAAATTAACCAGGCCTGGCTACCCCATTCATTTTTTTTTATTTAGGATTACGATTTCAGCATCTACCTGAGAAATTTCACAAGCTCTCCGATGACTGGAGGAGGAGGGGAACCGACTCAGCTGCTCAACAACACTGCCAGAAATCATCCGAGGTGGCTGTAGTACGAGAAATATATATATATATATATATATATATATATATATATATATATATCTCCAAGTGTGCTAGGACTTATTTTCAGTGGATCTCTTGTATTTCTATGAACACGCACGTTCCTGTGCTGTGTGTCCTCCTGCCTTCTCCGGTGTACCGCCTCTTCCTCTGCTTGATTCACCTCCTGTGCCCCCCTTGTACCTTTAGTGTCCCCCTCTGTACCCATGTCCTCCTCTATCTCCAAAACCCCTGTGCCCCATGTAACCGTATGATCTCCTGTTGTCCTCTGATGTACCCTTGCATCCTCCTTTTACCCCTGGCTTCATGTCGCGCTGTCCCACGTGTCCTGCGATGTCGCACAAATCCTCTTCTTCCCCCCGGCTCCATTCTGCTGTATCCCTGAGCTTCAGCCTATGGGGAAGAAGTACGGCAACTTGTGTTTCTACTGGAGCCGATGATCTCGTAGGTGGGACCATGGCTCTGTTATTGGGCCGATCACTGCACTCGCTGAGTAGTAGTGATTTGCTCAATGACAGAGTCTTGGTCCTGCCTGTGAGACCATCGGCTCCAGTAGAAGCACAAATTGCCATACGTTTTCCCCTTATTGCCACTAGGGCTTATTTTTGGGGTAGGGCTTATATAATTATATAATTCCTGCTAGGGTTTACTTTCAGGGGATGGCTTAATTTCAGGGAATGAGTGTATATACCTTTTTAAGCTGCATTCTGGCAGTGTGGGTTGCTGTCAAGCATAATTTAAACCGCATAACAACATGCTGCAGTGATTCCACAATTGGCGCTTTCATATTTTTGCGCTTTGTCATAATAACACTATTTAACACCGCTCTCATTTTGCCTGCTTTATAAATGGCCGGCAAGCGTACATGAATTTCGGGCGCAGGAATAGTGTCAATAGTAGAATATTGGTAAATTTGCAGATACTCTGCTATTTAAAGTGTTAATTTATCGGTAATTGTTACTGATATTTTACTAGAGCTAAGCCTAACCCTACTCTACCAATGCCTAACCCTAAGACCCCCCTGCTGGTGCCTAACCCTAAGGCTGGCTTCACACTGTATATCGGTGGTGCGGCAGCCGCAGCGCCAAAAACTGGTCTTCGGGGAATACCTCCTTACTTTGCGGCATTCCCCGTCTAGCATCCGGGCAAGCAGGAAGTGATGCTCACTTCCTGTTCGTCAGTTGATGACGTGCACGGAAGCATATTTCTAAAATACGCTTGTGCGACGCAGATAACTTTTAAAAGGTTTAAAAAAGTGCGCGCGTTACCATAGACTTACATGACTTCCGGCCTGATGCAGATCGATGCAGGAGCCTCGTGGTAATGTAGGTATTGAAGCTCGCTAGATAGGACACTTCCAGTGCATCATACCGCAACGTAAGAAATGTGAACTCCCCCATAGATTAACATTAGTCTGCGGTGGGGTGCAAAAAGAAAAAAAAACAGCAAAAAATGATAATTTTTTGGACGTTGCCTGGTGCCAATATTTTCAACGAAAGTCTATGACGGCGCCCGAGTTCCCTGATACCAGCTGGCAATGAGCCTTCGCATCGCAATGGATTTCAGCGTGAACTACTGTTCTGTGGCAAATACACCTGTTGTAATAATAAAATTGCCTGATCCCTAGATCGCCCTACCTTTACATAGATAAATGATAAAAAATTAGTTTGTGTGATGAAGGCGTAGGCACGGCACCCTCAGACAGTGTGCGGTGGATTAGGAAGTGATTCTTTTTGCAATATCGCTATCATTTCTTTCTAAATGATAAAGTTGGTAACTAAATTTGATCAACAGCTTATGTGTAGGTTTGATAACCTTTAGGATTTTTTTTTTCTGAAAAACAAGGTGGGACAGAATGGCAACTAAAGCCTTGTACACAAGTACAATAAATGTCAACGTTCGTTACTTGATTGTTCGGACAGCATTTTAGGGGACAAGGGCTGTAAAAAATTCTGTTTGGCTATAGCAAGGTCGTCGTTTTGCAATCCGGTTGGGGAGGTAGCTAAACGATGTCGTTGGCTAATTGTATGCATGCTAGAATTTTAGCTGAGATGGCGCTGAACATGGCCCTCAGCTTATTTTTTTTTTTTACAATTTTCATTTATAGATTATTTGGTCAGTGATTGCCCATTGTAAAATCTTTCCTTTCCCTGATTTTCTTTCTGAAATGTGTCACATGGAGACATCTTTACTGCTGCCAGTTGCAGCTCTGCAGAATGTTGAATTAGGGCCCTGACACACCGGAGGGCGTTTTGAGGGATGTTTTTGTTTTTAAAAAATAGTGGTAAAATCGCAGCAAAATAGCAGCTATCATGATTTTTTGAAAAGCTGTGATCAAGGTAAAATTATTTCACCACGATTTTAATGTAAGACAATGCAAGCAGTTTTTTTTTTTAAACTATGCTGAAACCAGGATAGTTAATGTAATATTGGGTATCCTGAATATCCTGAAGGTTTCCCTGCAGTAGTTAGAGCCTCTGCCCCTCCCACAATGGTGAGATTTCCCTGCAGTAGATAGAACCTCTGCTCCTCCCACAATGGTTAGGTTTTCCTGCAGTAGTTTTTGCATCTGCTTCTCCCACAATGTTGAGATTTCCCTGCAGTAGTTAGAGCCTCTTCTCCTCCCACAATGGTTAGGTTTCCCTGCAATAGTTTCTGTAAATGCCCCTCCCACAATGGTGATGTTCCCCTGCAGTAGATAGAGCCTCTTCCCCTCCTACAATGGTTAGATTTTCCTGCAGTAGTTTTTGCATCTGCTCCTCCCACAATGTCGAGGTTTCCCTGCAGTATTTAGAGTCTATGCCCCTCCCACAATGGTGAGGTTTTCCTGCAGTAGTTTCTGTATCTGCTCCTCCCACAATGTTGAGGTTTTCCTG
Source organism: Hyperolius riggenbachi (assembly GCF_040937935.1). NCBI lineage: Eukaryota > Metazoa > Chordata > Amphibia > Anura > Hyperoliidae > Hyperolius > Hyperolius riggenbachi. The sequence continues at coordinate 203,574,554 of NC_090657.1, read as the reverse complement.
CAGTAGTTGGAGCCTTTGCCCCTCCCACAATGGTTAGATTTCCCTGCAGTAGTTTCTGTATCTGCTCCTCCCACAATGATGAGGTTTCTCTGCTGTAGTTTGTGCCTCTGCCTCTCCCACAATTATGAGGTTTCCCTGCAGTAGGTTGTGCCTCTGCCCCTTCCTCAATGTTGAGGGTTTCCTGCAGTAGTTTGTGCCTCTGCCCCTTCCACAAGGTTGAGAGTTCCCTGCAGTAGTTTGTGCCTCTGCCCCTTCCACAAGGTTGAGGTTTCTCTGCAGCCGTTTAGACAATTGCAACCCCCTACACTATGTTTTAGTTTGCCAGCAACAATGTAAAACTGGAATGTACGTTTGCAGTGGAGTTGCCCTTTAAACAATTTACTGCCATTCCGTCTTAGGACGTCAGGGTTCAGGACTTATATCTGTGTCCTAATCAGTGTATGAATCATTCATAACTCTGACCGTCAGGACAAGGTTCAGGCTGTGTTAGTGAAGCTGGCTGTGGTAGGATGACAGGTTAGTGTTTACTGTAGCTGTGTAATTAATGCAGAACCAGTCTGACCAGGCCGGTCGCCATAAATTAATGCCAGCTGTTAGTAATTATATTATTTTTTCCATAAATATTTCAAAGCAGTTATTCTTATATAGTGTATATTGCACCATGGCAGTGCTGGAAGGTGACATCAGGGTATTATCTACTGTATACAGCATCAGCTGATACTGATAGCTATAACTGTTTATACAATAGAACAAAAGTCATTGCCCAACCCCAGCTAAAACAGCAGCACAGAAAGTATTAGGCTTGGTTCCCATCTGCAGCCGGACCAGGTGCGATCAGCGGAAGCAGGCAGCATAGTGTGCGCTCTGATGCTCTGCTGTGGTTCACCTGGAGCCCGGGGCAGATGGGCTATATGGGGGAACGCATCTGCCAGCCCGGGATCACTGTGCTGGGGCAAACCCAGGATTTGGGGGGGTATCCTGAAAGATCTCCCTCAGCCACACACAATACAGTATAATAATATGGTAGGACATCATGCTGGGCACACAATGCAATTTCCCAGCCATCTGACAGGATCTGACAATTATTTTCTAAATGTCCGATCTGCTCCCGACCGAAAACGGGATCAGGTGCAGTTTGGATACAGTTAAGAATGAGGACAGCCGACACTGGTAATAAAGGGGAAAGTGAAGCATTTATACAGCAGGACACAGGGCTGTGCTCATACTGGACTCTGTTAAGTTTTCCAGAGCTGCTTCATGCTCTGTACACACACTGCTGCTCCATGCTTTGTACGTACGCTGCTGCTCCATGCTCTGTACGCACGCTGCTGCTCCATGCTCTGTACACACGCTGCCGCTCCATGCTCTGTACACACACTGCTGCTCCATGCTGTGTACACACTGCTGCTCCATGCTCTGTACACACTGCTGCTCCATGCTCTGTACACACTGCTTCTGCTCCATGCTCTGTACACACACTGCTGCTCCATGCTCTGTACACACTGCTGCTGCTCCATGCTCTGTACACACTGCTGCTCCATGCTCTGTACACACACTGCTGCTCCATGCTTTGTACACACGCTGCTGCTCTGTACACACGCTGCCGCTCCATGCTCTGTACACACGCTGCGGCTCCATGCTCTGTACACACACTGCTGCTCCATGCTCTGTACACATGCTGCTGCTTCATTATCTGTATACATGCTGCTGCTCCATGCTCTGTACACACGCTGCGGCTCCATGCTCTGTACACACGCTGCGGCTCCATGCTCTGTACACACACTGCTGCTCCATGCTCTGTACACACGCTGCTGCTTCATTATCTGTATGCATGCTGCTGCTCCATGCTCTGTACACACACTGCTGCTCCATGCTCTGTACACACACTGCTGCTCCATGCTCTGTACACACGCTGCTGCTTCATTATCTGTATACATGCTGCTGCTCCATGCTCTGTACACACACTGCTGCTCCATGCTCTGTACACACACTGCTGCTACATCCAAAGTAAGCTGTAGCAGGGAAAGAAAGGGAGCAGTTTTTAGAGCATGCTGGAATCTCTAGTGAGAAATTTTACCAGTGTCTTTATGTCCGCAAAGTAAATAGGGTTATATACTGTACATGAAGTGTATGAACAGTTTCCTCTGCTTTAGACTACCAGAGTACATTTGAGATCTATATCTATCTATCTATCTATCTATCTATCTATCTATCTATCTATCTAAATTCTATTAGCATGATCTTGGCACAGTGCAGAAAATGTCTGTGTGGGAGTGTACTTTTCTCTGCCCTCTCCTGCTTTTTATGCTCACTTGAATGATTTATCACAGACAGAGCAGATAAGAGCTGGAGAATGCTGTTTAGACAGGAGGTGAAGTGGGTGGTGCCTCTCTCTGACCTGATATTAGGCCACCATCCACTATACAGATTTTTTTTTTCCATAAAGTTTTATTAATGAAAACAAGAGAGAAGCTACAAGATGCGCTTCTGTTTGCCCTCGCAAGGGCTATACAGTATTATTAACATAGATATATTTCTATTTTAGATGCAAAAGGTCATAACACTGATCTAGTCCAGGGGTATATCACACTCAACACAGCAATAGAAGCCTGCAGCTCCATAGGAAAATAAGCATGACTTGCGTCAACAAAGCTCAGCCTTATAAGTGCCAGGGAACACCCAAGTATCTATTAAAAGGTGTGTAAAATATATGAAAGTCTTAAGTTGTTTTGCCAGTCTGTCCACAAACTCCAAGTTTCATGGAAACTGGGTACGGTGTTTCTTTAATTTTTGCGAAAATATGCTCATTCAGCATTACTGTGTTGAGTGTTTCAAAAACCTTGTCAACCAAGAGGTAAGGGGTCTTCCAATTAGCAGCCAATTGCATCCTGGCCAGGGAAATTGGATGAAACCATGAGCTAAATATTTAACCCCTACTGGATGCATAGGCAAACACAAGGGGGGATAATAGCTGCCCAGAATCCCCCCTCAGACCAGGGCCAGTGCAGTGTCTGGGTACAGGCACACATTGAGACACCAAAATACAGGTAGTCCCTGGTAAACGAACGAGATAGGGACTATAGGTTTGTTCTTAACCTGATTCTGTTCTTTAGTCAGAACACTGTGCAATCTTTGTCCCGTGTGCCCCCCTGTGCCTCCAGTGTATCCTGATTGTCTTAAGGCATAAGCCTTATATTGGGTACTGTTTGCATCATTGTTTGAAAAGAAAAAGATATAACACAGTACCATTGAAAATTAGCGAATGATTAACCCACACCTCTCTTATACCACCACCCCTATCTCCATACAGCCAATATTCATAGTCCAACCATAATTCACACTCATACCCAAAGTAGGCTAGGTTATGTTATGTCATAGGCAAAGTGGTCCCTTGTACAGTTTTTTCTCATCCCCTATTACTTATCCCCACTAATATTGAGGAATTTGTGATAAGTTCACCGGTTGTCATCTTCTATTCCCAATCCTCTATCCTTTAACCACTCCACCACTGAGGGGTTTTACCCCTTGAACACCAGAGCAATTTTCACCTTTCAGCGCTCCTTCCATTAATTCGTCTATAACTTTATTATTACTTATCCCAATGAAATGAACTATATCTTGTTTTTTTCGCCACCAATTAGGCTTTCTTTAGGTGGGACATTATGCCAAGAATAATTTTATTCTAAATGTGTTTTAATGGGAAAATAGGAAAAAAATGTGGGAAAAAATTATTACTTTTCAGTTTTCGGCCATTATAGTTTTTAAATAAAGCATGCTACTGTAATTAAAACCCATGAAATGTATTTAACCATTGTTCCCGGTTATAAAACCATTTAAATTATGTCCCTATCACAATGTTTGGCGACAATATTTTATTTGGAAATAAAGGTGCATTTTTTTCAGTTTTGCATCCATCACTAATTACAAGCCCATAGTTTATAAAGTAACAGTGTTACACCCTCTTGACATAAATATTTAAAAAGTTCAGTCCCTAAGGTAACTATTTATGGTTTTTTTTTATTGTATTTTTTTTTTTTTATTACAAAAAAAAAATAAAAAAATTGGGGAGTGTGGGAGGTAATGAGTTAATTTATTGTGTAAATGTAATGTTTGTTTATGTAAAATGCTTTTAGGGTGTAGTTTACTATTTGGCCACGAGATGGCCACAGTGTGTTTGTTTACATGCGACCTGTAAGCGTCCTTCCGGACGCTTACAGGAAGCAGTAGGAGGCTGGGAGAATCACTATGATGGCGCTGTTTCTAATAGAAGCAGCGCGATCATTGCGGGGGCTTAGATCAACGAACGGGAATAGTTTTTCCCGTTCATTGATCTCCATGCGAGCAGGTGGCGTGCACGAGCGGCGGGAGCGCGGACAGCGGCGGTAGCGCGGAAGGTACGGATTTCTCCGTCCCTGGTTTTTTAGGGGGGAAAAAAGGGACGGAGAAATTCGTACCGCGGGGGTTTAAGTGGTTAAATATATATAGACGTCTAGGTGGTTCCCCCATCATTATGTCCGCACAGGTCACCTTCTGTCGCCTGTAATTCGACTAGTTGCCAGTCTCCCTCCTCCCTAGCTCGTACTTGATAGTCCCGCCTAGATGACCGCAAGTGGGGAATAACTCCTTAAGTTACCCCAGATTTCCCTTATAAATTCATGTTGGTTTGGTGTGATTTCTAAAGTCGGGGTATTTGATCTTTCGTATAAGTTTTCCATTCTCCTAAAGCTTTCTAAAAAAAATGGAGGCGGCCCGGACTCTTCCAGTTTTTATTTTCCGGATATATAGGGTACCCACTTTTATCAAGAAAGTGCCTTCCTTATTCTCCTCTTGTTCTATTATACCAAAGATCGCATTAATTATGGATAGATTAACCTTTTCGGGACCGGCTGCCTACCCCCCCTTAAGGACCAGGCATTTTGCGCAGGAGGGGGGTGCGCGCGTTTGGGGGGGTCAGGCTGCCGGATCCCGTCTGTGGCTGGCTGGATTTGGGTCCCCCCATGGTGGCCTGTGCCCCCCCTTCTGCCAGCAGCCTTCACTCACCTTCCAGGCTCCAGCAATGAGCCGCACGGGACCCTCTTCTCTGGCCGGCATCTCCGTTCTGTCTGACGATCAGTTCCGGGTCGCGGCTTGATGACGTCATCAAGCCGGGACCCGGCGCTGACGTCAGACGGAGCGGAGATGCCGGCCAGAGCGGAGGGGGGCGCCGATCGTCGCGGGAACGGCAGGGAGGTGAGTGGATCCTCTTCTTTTCCCCCCTGCCGCCGCAGCTGTCAAACTGATCACTACGATAGGACGGCGATCGTAGTGATCACGTCTGTGTGGGTCTCGGGTGCTCCCTTCACAATGGAGAGGGCTGTCCTTGACCTATAGGAAAGGTGAGACCGGGAGCCCTTATGGTGCAGTATTGTTAGTATAATTGGAGATGTAAGTTTGTGAATAAGTTATACTCACAAAGGTAGGTTGCAATCCTGCAACCATCGTAAATGCCTGCGGAAAGATAACCGTTTCCGCTCGGTGTTGCAGACCCTCTGGATCTGGGTGGTCGCTCTCCTCCTATGGTCCTGGTCCCCAGCAGACAATGTCCCCAGGGATAGGGATGACACCTCAAAGAAGTGTTGAGTATTCAATTGAAGCACGTCGGTGGAGGCGCCCAAGGATATATTGTGGCAGCAACTAATTGGTTGTAATCATAAAAATTATGTAGAAAAATTATGCATGGTATAATAAGGAGGTCTCTTACCTCCAAAAGCAGACTCACACAGATAGAAAAAGGAGTCTTTAATAAAATAACGGTTAGCCTGTAGACTACTAGCATCTAGCATCAGGCTAGAACAGCCACAAGTGCGGCGTAGGATCTCATTCACGCGGTCTCGAAAAGGTTAAAGTTGGTGTGTACCCGTTGTTTACCAAATTCTATAAATTCATTCCACAAGGGAGTGATAGACGGGCAGCTCCACCACATATGAATTTCTGATCCCCCAGTCAACTCGCATGTGGTCCCCAGTCTCGGATTATATTTTTTTGTTAGATACCATCTGGATACCACTTTATACTGCATTCACTGTAAATCTGAGTCCGAGCTATCCCATATAGCAGACCAGATAGCTGGCCATTTCTCACCCAGTGGGGTATTTATGATAGTTTCCCAATTTTTACAGTAGGGAGGGAGGTCACATTGGTCAGTGATTTTTAAGAAGTCATATAATAGTGACATTATTTTAGGTGGTCTATTATTAAGTAGGAGAAGCTTCTCAAATAGGTTCAGATCACTCCTAATAGGTGTATTTTTTTCATATAACTTTTTATTTGAGTAAGCCACCAGGAAGTTTTCTCTCCTTGTTCCCCCATCATACGGGTAATCCCCAAAGCCTTATTTCCATAGATATGTACTAAATGGGTATCAATATTTACACCATTCTTGGAGAACCACAATGCTGAGGATGCAGGTGAGAAACCTGGATTATCTCTTAAAGATGTCAGGAGGGAAAGGCCTCCCCCAGTTAGCCATTTCTTTATTAGATTATACAAGACTCCCAACGTGGGCTTTACTAAGGGGTGGGATGACGTACCCCATAGCTTGTGAACAAACATAGGGTGCCAAGCAAATATATCCATATTTACTTTTTTTCAAATAATGTCCATAATTTTTTACCTGATCTCATAGAATGTTCTATTTTCCAGTCCACAATTCTTGTGTATATATACACTTATAATAAGATAAAATATCTGGGGCCGACATCCCACCCCTTGCTATATCTCTACCAATTATGTTGTAGCTAATTCTGCGAGAGGATCTGGCCCAAATCAAATCCTGGAAGAGTCTGTTCCACCCCCTGAACCATGTGCTGGGTAGGGCAATCGGAACGCTCTGCATAAGAAATATTATTTTGGGCAAAATACACATCTTTATTATCGCTATTCCGCCCAGTGGATTAAAGGAAACAATACTTCTTTAAAATGGCTAAAATGAAGTAGGTAGCGGTGGACTTACCCCTCTAAAACAGACACAAAAATTGCTGTTTTAAGCAAAAATCAGTTTATTTACATACTCCGAACAACGTGCAACGCGTTTCGCGAGTATATCCCACTTCCTCAGGCAATAAATAGGAGCATATCACCAATGCGGTCCGGTACATAGCCTGGCGCCACAGGCTATGGAAAAGAAAAAATACCGTTTAATCATAAAATTCACGCAGAGTTAAAATGTACTTACAAAGTTGAAGAAAGTTGATAGGCTGTAGTTAGGCAGAAGCTCTGAGCTTGTCCCTGGGGGCAGCCTCCCTCCTGCTGTGGCCTGCAGCGGTGGATGTCCGTCTGATGGTGGTGGAACGCGAGCCTGGGACCCCCCACTGGACTTCCTTGTGCCAATGACGTCACTATGCGTTTTGACGTATCATCGCCTTCGTCGGGTGACCGTCATTGGCACGTACATGTAGATAAAGGGAATGGTGAGCGCCCGTTGCCAGGGCGACATGACAGGGGCTGTCTGTGCATGCGCCCTGGGTGGCCGCAGATGGCTGATGTTCCGTGAACGTGATGACGTGACTCATGCTCCTTTCACAACGGAGCTATTCCCTTCCTCCTTTCTGTTTTTATTTATTCCATGCGGCCAAACCACATTGCTGAGCAAAATGCCATGCCCACCAGGTATGCCACCTATCACCAATACCCGAACAGCCTCTGTAATGCAGGTTAGAATTGGATGCTTGAAAGGTGCAGGGGTATAGTAGGCCCTGTGCAATCATATAAGGGAGGTTTTGCTCATAGAATAATCAACATTTCACATTTATTTTTGGTTAGAGTGTGGCTGGAAAGTGTACTGGTTAAGGGCACCGCCTTTGACATGGGAGACAAGGGTTTGAATCCTGGCTAGGGGTCAGTACTTATTCAGTAAGGAGTTCAAGGCAAGACTCCCTAACACTGCAGGGTGGCCTCCTCTAGATTGTAAGCCTTCGGGCAGGTTCCTCCTCCTTTTGTGTCCTACCTGATCACGCACCTCCATTACTGTGAACCCATCCTATGGATCTGAGTGAACTCAACTTGCCTAATCTCCATGCTCCATCCAGTGACTGACTAAGCATTACTTTGTACTCATACTGTGCTGTGTGATCTGGTTTGCATGTACTCCTGTATTGTCCTATTGCTGTATGTCACCCCTAAATATTGTCTGTAACCTAAACTAATGTCCAGCGCCGCGTAATATGTTGGCGCTTTATAAATACAATTAATAAATAATAAATTGAGTGTGCCCTTTGGCTGCAGATCTTGAGCGCTTTGAGTCTGACAGGAGAAAAGTTCTATACAAATGTTCGGATTATTTGATTATTAATATCGGCTTCAGAAATCGATAAACAATAGGACCTCAGTTGATTGGGTCAATCTATTTATTGATTGGAAGTTGATCAGGAAAGTAGGTTATATTTATCGATGGAGTGTCATGGGAACAGTGGCCACATGGAGTGGTACAAAGCAGAGGTGTGAGTAGACAGAATCTCCTCTCATCCCCACCTGTCCCCAATGATTTTGGTTCATCCCACAATGTTGGATGTAAGTGGATGTGAACAGGTGAGGAAGGAGAAGGCTGCATGTGTAGCAGTCCCCTCCCATTGTACATGCAGCCCCCTCTTCCATGTGTCACATCCATGTCTTGTACTGTAACCCCTCTCTTTCATATACAGCTCTACTCGTTGGCAGCACCCACTTCCGTATATAGCAACATCCTGTTCCATGTCCAGCTGTCCCCTTGGGTAGCAGTCGTCCTAGGCCCCGGCCTGTGGGGCCTTTACCCAAATCTGGCCCTTGTGTTGGCTGGAAATGTTGCATCTGGAAAACTAACAGAGCTGATGTTTTGATCAGTTCTCCAAAAATCCAATGGGGCGAGAGGTGGTAGGCAAATTGACAGTCTCCAATCCAATTATGAAATAAACGTTACGTTAGCTGGAAAACAAGATGTTTCTCCTGTGTGAGTCAGTCTGCAGTGTGGTTTCATCTAGTCTGGCAGTCAGTGTATTTATATCCTAGAAAATGCAACCCAACTGTGGTGAATTGTGATACATAACACTCAGTTATATACTATACAGTAATATGATATGCCTCTGCTCTCCTGCTCATATTCACAATGTAAATGTAAATATTGATCAGCTAATAGTCATACTTCTCCCTACAAGAGCATTGCTGTTGTTCCTTGGTCCGAGTAGTCTGATTCAGGACATAACGGCGCCCCCTATCTATGGCACGTATGGATGTCTGCCAGCCTCATGCCATCTGCACCTGCAAGTTACACCGCCGCTTATTTTTATCTCACAGGAAAACTGGACGGGGCTTCCAATTTAGACCTTACTGAATTAGAACATGCCGACACTGTGAAAGGCCGGGTATATAGGTCATCTATAGATTGCCAGCAGCAGGGCTGTGTAATGCAAGCCTGCCAAGTGCTAACCCCCAGGATGGCAGGAGGCTGGCCTCAGCACAAGCAAGGGGGCAGCTGTGTTTTACCTTCATACGTGTACAATGAATAAACACACAACTTACAAAAGTCAACTTCAGAATCAGAATTATTTCTATTTCGCCAAGAGCGACTGGGTCGTGCCCGGAATTGGGCTTGGCATGTACAGGGCTCAAATATAGGATAGGACACACAATATACATCAGACACCGTGTCGCATACAGAGATAGCAGGGTAGCATAATTCCCAAACACAGCAATTTAACAAAAAGCAACGGGCAGCAGTGCAAACATGATTTGTCAGTTACAGCATATAAAAATCGGACAACCTAAAGGGGGGGGGGGGGGTAAGGGGGTGGCGGTGGGGTTGCATGAAGTAAGTTCAGAGAGTATTGACAGCTGACGGGAAGAAACTATTCCTATGCCTTAAGTAGAGATGGCCCGAACGTTTCGCCCCAAAGTACATCATTAGGGTCAACGTTAACCCTCTACATTGCAGTCAGCAGGCACATTGTAGCCAATCAGGCTACACTCCCTCCAGGAGGCCCTCCCCCCCTTATAAAAGGCAGGCAGCGTCAGGCATTTTACTCACTCTTGTGCCTGCAGTAATTAGAGAAGGGAGAGCTGCTGCAGACTCTCATAGGGAAAGCTTAGTTAGGCTCTTGTAGGCATGTTAGCTTGCTCCTTGCTGATTCTTATTGCTAAAAAAGCACCCCTCAACAGCTCTTTTGAGAGCTAATATTGTTCTTGTGATGTATTTTTTGTGTGTGTGTGTGTGTGTGTGTGTGTGTGTGGCCCACTTGCATTATATACAGCCCTGTCAGTCAGTTCCAGCTGGCCTTTGGCCCCTTAATTCCTACTGTGCCACTGCCAGGCCCATCACATTCAGTGAGTGACTAGCTGTGTGTGTGACAGGCAGCTGCAAATTTGTAATCCCAATCACTGCACCTGTTCACTGTTTAGTCCACCTTCCTACTTACCTACCTACTTGAGCGCAAGCATTGTTAATACCACCAGTCATTGCACCTGTTCACGGTACGTGTGTGTGACAGGTGCACAGTTGTACTACCCAGCAGCACTGCATATACCTACCTACCTGTTGTTCAGTGCACCCACCTACCTACGTGAGCGCACGCAGTGTGATTTTTAATACCACCAGTCACTGTACCTGTTCACGGTACGTGTGTGTGACAGGTGCACATTTGTAATACCCATCACTGCATATACCTACCTGTTGTTCAGTGTACCCGCCTACCTACGTGAGTGCACGCAGTGTGCTATTTAATACCACCAGTCACTGTACCTGTTCACGGTATGTGTGTGTGACAGGTGCACATTTGTAATACCCATCACTGCATATACCTACCTGTTGTTCAGTGCACCCACCTACCTACGTGAGCACACGCAGTGTGATATATCACTCCATGCATACCTGTTAACTGCACCTGTGTGACTGCACATTGTATTAGTCAAGTCAGTGCATACCTTTCACTTCATCCCCCCTGATATGGATAAAACAGGTAGAGGCAGAGGCAGACCCAGAGGAAGGCCACCCGGCAGGTCTGTTCTAGGTCGTGCTTATGTGATTTCGTGCGGCCCTGGACCAAAGTACAGTGCCCATCAACTCCCAAGATTGTCAGGACGTGGTTGACTATTTACCACAGAACACCTCATCTTCCGCAGCTACCAGCACTACTACTAGCACCACATCCGTTCCATTTGACACTTTGCAGGAGTTATTTGGTGGGGAATTAACTGATTCACAGCAACTACTGTTACAACAAGATGAAGGCGCTAAGCAAGTTACACCACCTCATATGTCTGAGTTAGGCGACACTATGGACGTAAGGTGTGAGGAGGAGGAGGAGTACCTGCTGTTGGTGCAGTTTATGAGGTGTCTGAGGCAAGCGAAGCTGGGCAGGATGATTATGATGATGACGATGATACGGATGTCACGTGGGATCCTAAGAGACAAGATGACCAAGGGGACAGTTCAGAGGGGGAGTCAGGAACAGCTGGTGGCAGTGTCCGGCGCCATGTATTGCGACCTATGGACAGCCAGCCAACATGCCCTTCAACGTCAGCTGCTGATGCCACCATAGTGCCATCACCCCAGGGGGGCTCAGCGGTTTGGAAATTTTTTAGTGTGTCTGCCTTAGATCAGAGCAATGTGATCTGTTCTCTCTGCCTCCAAAAATTGACCCATGAAAAGGCCAAACACCCACGTAGGAGACAACTGCCTTACGAAGGCACATGCAGAAAAGGCACAAACTGCAATGGGAAGAGCACCAGAGGAAAAGCAGCACACAAAAGAAAAGCCACCCTCCTTCTCCTCTTCCTCCTTCAGGTGCAGCATCTTCAGCCTCTTTCTCCCTTGCACCTTCACAATCACAGCCACCCTCCTCCACTCCGCCTCTCACCTTGAGCGGTTCCTGCTCCTCTGCCCACAGCAGCAGTCAGGTGTCAATGAGGGAAATCTTTGAGCGGAAGAAGCCAATTTCTGCCAGTCACCCCCTTGCCCGGCGTCTGACAGCTGGCTTAGTGGTACTGTTAGCTCGCCAGCTGTTACCATACCAGCTGGTGGACTCTGAGGCCTTCCGTAAATTTGTGGCCATTGGGACACCGCAGTGGAAGATACCAGGCCGCAATTATTTCTCTAAAAAGGCGATAAACAAACTGTACCATGAAGTTGAGAGGCAAGTGGTGTCATCTGTGGCACACAGCGTTGGGTCAAGGGTCCATCTTACCACGGATGCCTGGTCTGCCAAGCACTGCCTGCAGGCTCATGCGGCCGTTTGAGGAGGTGACAAACCTGGTGAGTCGCAGTGAAAGCGCCATCAGCGACTTGATCCCATATGCCTTCTTCCTGGAGAATGCCGTGCGTAGAGTGGTGGATCAAGCTGTGGAGGAGGGTGAACAGGAACGGGAGGAAGAGTTGTGGGATCAATTCTCAGCAGAAGCAGATGATTCCTCAACACCTGCAGCAGCACAGAGGGGGGAGGAGGAGGAGGAAGAGTCGTTTGGGGAAGAGAAGTCTGATGATGAGGAAGGTGTTGTTGAGGATGAGGTGGAAGAACAACAGCAGCAGGTGTCGCAGGGGGCTTGTGCTGCTCAACTTTCCCGTGGTATTGTTGATGGCTGGGGGGAGGAGGAGAACTTAGCTGACATCACTGAGGAAGAGCAAGAGGAGATGGATAGTACATCTGCATCCAACTTTGTGCAGATGGCGTCTTTCATGCTGTCCAGCCTGTTGAGGGACCCCTGTATAAAAAAACCTCAAGGGGAATGAGCTGTACTGGGTGGCCACGCTACTAGCCCCTCGGTATAGGCACAAAGTGGCCGAGATGTTTCCAAATCACCAGAAGGCAGAAAGGATGCAGCACTTGCAGAACAAGCTGGCAAATATGCTTTACAATACGTTTAAGGGTGATGTCATAGCACAACGCAATACAGGTGCCACTGCCAGTAATCCTCCTCCTCCCATGTCCACGCAGGCAAGGACAGGACGCTCCAGCAATCTCATGGTGATGTCAGACATGCGGACATTATTTAGTCCAACGCCTCGCCTTAGCATTTCCAGATCCACCCTCCACCAACACCTCGATCGGCAGGAAGCCGACTACCTGGCCTTAAGTGTGGATGTAGACACTGTGAGCAGCGATGAACCCTTGGACTACTGGGTGCGCAGGCTTGACCTGTGGCCAGAGCTGTCCCAATTTGCCATCCAACTTCTGTCTTGCCCTGCCTCAAGCGTCCTGTCAGAAAGGACCTTCAGTGCAGCTGGAGGCATTGTCATTGAGAAGAGAAGTCGCCTAGGTCACAAAAGTGTTCAGTACCTGACGTTTATCAAAATGAATGAGGCATGGATCCCGGAGGGCTACTGCCCGCCTAAAGACTAAGTCAGTCCCCGCACACAGCATCTCTGCCTGCACGCCGTGTAACTGCCTGCCCCATGACTAAGTTGGTCCCCACACAGCATCTCTGCCTGCAGGCCGCTTGACTTCCTTCTCCGTCACCACCAACAGGGTCCTGGACTCCAGGCGGATTCTTGAATTTTTAAAGCCGCTATAATAATTTTTCTGGCTGCACTGTGGCTGCAACAACAAAACAAAAGGCATGTACATGTGTCAATTCCCCTTCGTGATCGTTACCTTGCCGTGGTTAAGGGGCTTGCGTACCACAATGAAGCAATAACAGACCTTAATATCTTTGGTGTGCCAACCCCCGAGATGGGGGTTGGCACACCAAAGATATTAGGGTCGTTGCTTCATTGTGGACAGACCAAATTCGATCAGCTGAACAATCACTGTTGTTCTGTCATTGAGCGACCTCAGCCTGGCGACCGCTATCGCCTGCACTCTCGCCATGGTGCGCACCAGTCCAGCATGGCCGTCACAACACAAACAGCTGTTTGCGGTGCGTTACACAGTGAGTTTGGTGTGTCAGTGTGAAGCAGTACTCTAATTACACTCCCTGATTGATGTATACGCATGCAAGATGTTTTAAAGCACTTTAGACCTCCAATTTAGCATGCAATGTAATTTCTGCCCATAAAACACTGCTTTGCATCAAATCCAGATTTTTCCCCGGGACTTTTGGCGTCTATCCCACTCATCCATGCAAAAACTCAGATGTTAAACCCCTTGAAACATCTTTTCCATCACTTTTGTGGCCAGCATAAACGTTTCTAGTTTTCAATGTTCGCCTCCCTATTAAAGTCTATTGCGATTCGCGAAAGTTTGCAAGTTCGCAAATGTTTGCGGAGGTTCGCGAACCTAAAATCTGAAGTTCGGGCCATCTCTAGCCTTAAGGTCATGCTGGAGATGGACCCATATCTCCGGCTTGAAGGGAGCCAGTTGAGAAAGTGGTAGCCTGGGTGTAAGGGATCGTTGGCAATCCTCAGTGCTGTGGAGCACAGTCTGGAGTTATAGAGAAGGTTCAGAGGGGTAAGTGGTTTCCTGATGATCCTCTCCACTAATCTGATGACCCTCTGTAGTTTGTGTCTGTTGCTGGTGGAGGAGTCAGCGTTCCAGACCAGGATAAGAGAACAGATTCATTTGTGGCAGAGTTGAAGCTTGTCAGAAGTTTCTGGGCCATACCAAACCTCTTCTTCTTATCTGCCTTTCTATCCTTTTATCTTCCTACCTTTTATCTGCCTACCACAGCCTGTCATATACAGATGCAAGGCATGTCGCCAGAGAGGAATCAGGACTGCATCCCTCGGATGACAGTACCGGGTTGAGGTTTTACAAACGCTTCACCAGCCTAAGGGGAGGAGCACCGTCAGAGCTGCGCATGTGAAGCGTCAGGGAGGGTAAAGGTGAGTGGGGAGAACAATTCTCAGCCAGCGCTCAGACGAGTCAATCTTCAAAGCAGATGGGTCATCAAAGCGATGAAGGGGATCTGGTGCCATTTACACAGATTCTTGGCAGAGGCAATCGTTATTGGCCACTTAGCCCGAAATAAGGCCTGGTGCTGTGAAGTATCACTCGAGGGATTGTGCCCCGATTCCAGATGCCTGACAGTCCTCGTATGTGTAGAAGGCTTAAAGTACACCTGAAGTGATTTCTTTTTTTAAAAGGATAAAATACCTTGGTGGTGGAAGCTTCTGGATGGTCCAGAGGCTTCTTGTATCCTCTTACAGCCTGCCGTTCCAGAAAAGGGTTCCTAAACTTATTCAACTTGCGTCAGTCAGATTAGTTTCTTCCAGCCATGCGCCTGGCCGAGGACAAGTACATGGTAATGGGGCATGCGCAAGTAAGGTCTGCACTATTCCAGTAGAGCGAAGCCACTCATGTACGGCTTTTTACCTCCTGGGGTGATCTGGATCATCCTTAGTGTGGTTGGCCTTCTTAAAATAGAAGGTATTTGCGATAATTCAGCTTTAAGTGAACATCTGTGGTTACCCACAATGCACCGCTACTATCCTATATACTAACTAAAGCTTGTAAATATGCATGGACGTGGAAGCACCTCTGGGCGATAGGTTAGTATAAACAGCAGCTTAGTGTGAGCGGTGGCTTAGTGCCGTGCCGTCTGGTATGCACGCTGCCGCTTGCAATATTTATGAGAAATGGGGGTTTAATGTTTTTTACAATCTATACTAATCCACAATTGTAAGTATGCATGGACCGGGAAGCAGAGAAATCACCATGACAACCTGGAAGCTGTCATCTTTTATATTAAAGTACCTGGCTAACTACACTGAGGGCCCATATACCTGGCTAACCTACACTGAGGGCCCATATACCTGGCTAATCTACACTGAGGGCCCATATACCTGGCTAATCTACACTGTGGGCCCGTATACCTGGCTAACCTATACTGAGGCCCTATATACCTGGCTAACCTACGCGGGGGGGGGGGGGGGCGTGCTTAGCATTTGAGATGTTGATAGATCTCCTGGCCTCGGAAAATTTTAAAGTAGCTCGCGAGCCGAAAAAGTGTGGGCACCCCTGTCCTAGGAGATAACTTAGGAGAAAAAAGCGAATTGCATATGGGCCATTTTATTGATAAGATGTGAAAATATCACCTGGGAGAAAACTTATGAGAAAAAGTACATTGAATAAGGGCCCTTGTCATAAAATGCCTTTTAACCACTTGCTGACCACCCACAGCCGATGGGCGGTGGCAAGGGCTGGGCCCAAACAACCGCAAATCGCCCATCGGCGGCGGCAGGAGTGGTTATATGCCGATTGCTTCACGCGCGATGCGATCAGGCCCCGGCGACAGGCTCCGTCCCCCTCGCGCTGTAACCCCCCGGCCGTTCGGAAGCGCCGGCGGGTTACTAGCTATAGGATCGCCGCATACAAAGTGTATAATACGCTTTGTAATGTATACAAAGCGTATTATACAGGCTGCCTCCTGCCCTGGTGGTCCCAGTGTCCGAGGGACCACCAGGGCAGGCTGCAGCCTCCCTAATTTGCACCCAAGCACACTGATCTCCCCCCCCCCCTTCCCTCTGATCGCCCACAGCACCCCTCAGACCCCCCTGCCCACCCCCCAGACCCCTGTTTGCACCCAATCACCCCACCTAATCACCCATCAATCACTCCCTGTCACTATCTGTCAGCGCTGTTTCTTTAATTAGTCCATAAACTGCCCCCTTGGGGCTCCTGATCACCCCCCACACTATCACATCCTCCCCAGCCCCCCCCCCGTGTACTGTATACATCTATCCTCCCCTGTCAATCACCCGTCAATCACCACCTGTCACTGCCACCTATCAGATCAGACGCTAACCTGCCTCTTACGGGCATCTGATTACCCTCCCACACCATCAGATCGCCCGCAGACCTACCCTCAGATCGCCTCCAAAGTGCATTGTTTACATCTGTTCTGCCATCTAATCACCCACTGATCACCCATCAATCACCCCCTGTCACTGCTACCAATTAGATCAGACCTCTATCTGCCCCTAGGGCACCCAATCACCTGCCCACACCCTCAGAACGACCTCAGAACCCCCCCCCCCCCCCCCAGACCTCCCCCCCGTGTACTGTATACATCTATCCTCCCCTGTCAATCACCTGTCATTCACCGGTCAATCACCCGTCAATCACCACCTGTCACTGCCACCTATCAGATCAGACGCTAACCTGCCTCTTACGGGCATCTGATCACCCTCCCATTAGTGTTGTCCGGATCATGAACGATTCGGATCTTTGATCCGAATCTATTTTATGAGTCGATCATCCGAATCATCAAAATGAGTGATTCGGATCGCAAAAGGGGCGGGGCAAGGAGCGACACGCCCCCTCTCAGCGGGCAGCGGGGTCTTGGAAGCAGAGCAGAGATGGATCGCTCTGTTGGAAGGGAGGCAGCCTTGCAGGGAGACAGGTAGATGAGAGAGAGGGGACATGGGTGCCACTGCCAGATATGTGTAGAGCACACATACTGGCTATAACGTGCTGCCCATTATAGGCTGGCTGTTCCGTAGTGCTGCACAGTGATCACATTGGAAGCTTTTAGCTCAGCACAGCTCAGTAACTTTGCAGACAGTGTGATTGAAAGGCAATATAATCCTCCTGCACTCGGCACTAAACAGCTGCACGTCACTTCTGGGAATGCTTTCTTTCACTGTGCGACATTTTCTTTCAAAGTGTACAGATGAGCATATAGGTGAAATATATGTAAAGCATATGACTTCAGCATGTGGGTATTACGTGCAAACATTTCTGCTCTCTGCTCGTCCCTCCTCCCATTTCTGTCCACTCCCTGCCCTCTGTCCATCTTCTCCCCTTCTCTGTGTGTCCACCCCCCTCCCCTTCTCCTGTCCACAGACCTGTCCTGCTGTTCATTTCACCCCCGAATGCTTCCGGTAGTAAAATGATCCGAGATTCGGATCAAAGATCCGGATCTCTTCAATGATCCGATTCGAATCATCCGGATCATTGAAAAGATCCGAACTTCCCATCTCTACCTCCCATACCATCAGATCGCCCGCAGACCTACCCTCAGATCACCTCCAAAGTGCATTGTTTACATCTGTTCTGCCATCTAATCACCCACTGATCACCCATCAATCACTCCCTGTCACTGCTACCAATCAGATCAGACCCCTATCTGCCCCTAGGGCACCCAATCACCCGCCCACACCCTCAGAACGACCTCAGACCCCCCCCCCCCCTGTGTACTGTATACATCTATTCTCCCCTGTAATCACCTGTCAATCACCCGTCAATCACCCCGTCACCACCTGTCACTGCCTCCCATCAGATCAGACCCTAACCTGCCTCTTACGGGCATCTGATCACCCTCCCACACCATCAGATCACCCGCAGACCTACCCTCAGATCACCTCCAAAGTGCATTGTTTACATCTGTTCTGCCATGTAATCACCCTCTGATCACCCATCAATCGCCCCCTGTCACTGCTACCAATTAGATCAGACCCCTATCTGCTCCTAGGGCACCCAATCACCCGCCCACACCCTCAGAACGACCTCAGACCTCCCCCTCCCCCCCCCCCCGTGTACTGTATACATCTATTTTCCCCTGTAATCACCTGTCAATCTCCCGTCAATCACCCGTCACTGCCTCCCATCAGATCAGACCCTAACCTGCCTCTTACGGGCATCTGCTCACCCTCCCACACCATCAGATTGGCCGCAGACCTACCCTCAGATCACCTCCAAAGTGCATTGGTTACATCTGTTCTGCCATCTATTCACCCATCAATCACCCCCTGACACTACCTGTCACTGCTACCCATCAGTTTAGACCCCTATCTGCCCCTAGGGCACCCAATCACCCTCCCACACCCTCAGAATGCCCTCAGACCCCAGCCCTGATCACCTCGCCAGTTCATTGCTTGCATCTATTCCCCCCTCTAATCACACCTTGAGACACCCATCAATCACCTCCTGTCACCACCTGTCACCCCCTAGCACACCTACCCATCAGATAAGGCCCTAATTTGCCCCGTGTGGGCTCCTGATCACTCGACCAAACCCTCAGATCCCCCTCAGACCCCCTTCCGATCACCTCCCCAGTGCATTGATTGCATCTATTTTCCCCTCTAACCACCCCCTTAGACACCCATCAATCACCTCCTGTCACCCCCCTAGCACTCCTATCCATCAGATCAGGCCCAATACAACCTGTCATCTAAGAGGTCACACTGCTTATGACCGGTTCCACAAAATTTGCCCCCTCATAGACCACCTGTCATCAAAATTTGCAGATGCTTATACCCCTGAACAGTCATTTTGAGACATTTGGTTTCCAGACTACTCACGGTTTTGAGCCCCTAAAATGCCAGGGCAGTATAGGAACCCCACAATTGACTCCATTTTAGAAAAAGGACACCCCAAGGTATTCTGTTAGGTGTATGACGAGTTCATAGAAGATTTTATTTTTTTGTCAAAAGTTAGCGGAAATTGATTTTTATTGCTTTTTCACAGAGTGTCATTTTCCACTAACTTGTGACAAAAAATAAAATATTCTATGAACTCACCATACACCTAATGGAATACCTTGGGGTGTCTTCTTTCTAAAATGGGGTCACTTGTGGGGTTCCTATACTGCCCTGGCATTTTAGGGGCCCTAAACCGCGAGGAGTAGTCTAGAAAACGAATGCCTCAAAATGACCTGTGAATAGGACGTTGGACGTTGGCAGATTTCATTTTTTTTTTTGTCACAAGTTAGCAGAAATGGAAACTTTTTTTTTTTCGTCACAAAGTGTCATTTTCCGCTAACTTGTGACAAAAAAATAAAATCTTCTATGAACTCACCATGCCTCTATGTGAATACTTTGGGATGTCTTCTTTCCCAAAAAAATTTTTTAGGGGCCCTAAACCGTGAGGAGTAGTCTTGAACCCAAATGTCTCAAAATGACCTGTGAAATCCTAAAGGTACTCATTGGACTTTGGGCCCCTTAGCGCAGTTAGGCTGTAAAAAAGTGCCACACATGTGGTATTGCCGTACTCAGGAGAAGTAGTATAATGTGTTTTGGGGTGTATTTTTACACATACCCATGCTGAGTGGGAGAAATATCTCTGTAAATGGACAATTGTGTGTAAAAAAAATTAATAAAAAAAATTGTCATTTACAGAGATATTTCTCCTACCAAGCATAGGTATGTGTAAAAATACACCCGAAAACACATTATACTACTTCTCCTGAGTACGGCAATACCACATGTGTGGCACTTTTTTGCAGCCTAACTGCGCTAAGGGGCCCAAAGTCCAATAAGTACCTTTAGGATTTCACAGGTCATTTTGAGACATTTGGGTTCAAGACTACTCCTCACGGTTTAGGGCCCCTAAAATGCCAGGGCAGTATAGGAACCCCACAAGTGACCCCATTTTAGAAAGAAGACACCCCAAGGTATTCCGTTAGGTGTATGACGAGTTCATAGAAGATTTTTTTGTCACAAGTTAGTGGAAATTGATTTTTATTGTTTTTTTTTTTTTCACAAAGTGCCAATTTCCGCTAACTTGTGACAAAAAAAAAAAATCTTCTATGAACTCACCATACTCCTAACAGAATACATTGGGGTGTCTTCTTTCTAAAATGGGGTCATTTGTGGGGTTCCTATACTGCCCTGGCATTTTAGGGGCCCTAAACCGTGAGGAGTAGTCTAGAAACCAAATACCTCAAAATGACCTGTGAATAGGACGTTAGGCCCCTTAGCGCACCTAGGCTGCAAAAAAGTGTCACACATGTGGTATCGCCGAACTCAGGAGAAGTAATATAATGTGTTTTGGGGTGTATTTTTACACATACCCATGCTGGGTGGGAGAAATCTCTCTGTAAATGGACAATTGTGTGTAAAAAAAATCAAAAAGTTGTCATTTACAGAGATATTTCTCCCACCCAGCATGGGTATGTTTAAAAATACACCCCAAAACACATTATACTACTTCTCCTGAGTACGGCAATACCACATGTGTGGCATTTTTTTGCAGCCTAACTGCGCTAAGGGGCCCAAAGTCCAATGAGCACCTTTAGGCTTTACAGAGGTGCCTACAATTAGGCATCCCCCCCCCCAAAATGATAGTAAACACACCCCACAAATGACCCCATTTTGGAAAGTAGACACTTCAAGGTATTCAGAGAGCAGCATAGTGAGTCCGTGGCAGATTTCATTTTTTTTTTGTCACAAGTTAGCAGAAATGGAAACTTTTTTTTTTTTCGTCACAAAGTGTCATTTTCCGCTAACTTGTGACAAAAAAATAAAATCTTCTATGAACTCACCATGCCTCTATGTGAATACTTTGGGATGTCTTCTTTCCAAAATGGAGTCATTTGTGGGGTATTTATACTATCCTGGAATTTTAGCACCTCATGAAACCTGACAGGTGCTCAGAAAAGTCAGAGATGCTTCAAAATGGGAAAATTCACTTTTGGTGCCATAGTTTGTAAACGCTATAACTTTTACCCAAACCAATAAATATACACTGAATGTTTTTTTTATTTTTATTTTTTTATCAAAGACATGTAGCACAATAAATGTGGACAAAAATGTATACAGAAATTTTACTTTATTTGAAAAATGTCAGCACAGAAAGTAAAAAAAAATCATTTTTTTGACAAAATTCATGTCTTTTTTGATGAATATAATAAAAACTAAAACTTGCAGCAGCAATCAAATAGCACCAAAAGAAAGCTTTATTAGTGAGAAGAAAAGGACGTAAAATTCATTTAGGTGGTAGGTTGTATGACCGAGCAATAAACTGTGAAAGCTGCAGTGGTCTGAATGGAGAAAAAGGCTCTGGTCCTTAAAGAGGATCTGTAACCTCAAAAAATCCCCTGGGGGGTACTCACCTCGGGTGGGGGAAGCCTCCGGATCCTAATGAGGCTTCCCACGCCGTCCTCTGTCCCACGGGGGTTTGGCTGCAGCCCTCCGTGCAGCCGTGACGTAATATTTACCTTCCTGGCTCCTGCGCAGGCGCTCTGACGGCTGTCGGCTCCGAACTACACGGAAATACCCGATCGCCGTCGGGTCTGCTCTACTGCGCAGGCGCAAGTTTCCGGCGCCTGCACAGTAGAGTGGACCCGACTGAGATCGGGTATTTCCGTGTAGTTCGGAGAGGAAAGCAGCCACAGCGCCCCCGCTGGAGCCAGCAAAGGTAAATATTGAAATTACAGTCGGGCCTGTCGCCGGCTGTTCAGAGGGCTGCAGCGAGACCCCCGTGGGATGCAGGACGGCGTGGGAAGCCTTACTAGGATCCGGAGGCTTCCCCCACCCGAGATGAGTACCCCCCAGGGGATCTTTTTCATGTTACAGAGTCTCTTTAAGGGGCGAAAAGACTGTGGTCCTCAAGTGATTAAACCAGCAGCAAGTAAGAAAATACTGAACAATTTAATAGTACTTTTTCTCCAACTTTTCTGTACTTTTTCAATTGTATAATGCTGAAAAGTTATTTTAAAAAAAGGGGGGAAATTCTCTCCTAGGAGGTAACTCTGGAGAAAAAGTTTATTGCATATGGGCCTTTTGCCCATATGCAATGCATTTTTTCTCCTGAGTTTTCACCTAGGAGATAATTTTTCATCTTCTATTTAAAATAACTTTCCAGCACTTTTTAACTAAAAAAAGTACCAAAACGTAAATGAAAAAGTATTATCAAAATTATTTTGAGTATTTTCTTGCTTTCTGGTGGCTTAAAATAGATTTTATCGACAATTTTAAAAATATCACCTAGGAGAAAACTCAGGTGAAAAAGTGAATTGCATATGGGCCTTGGGGCCATATGCAATTAAGTTTTTCTCCTGAGTTTTCTCCTAGGTGATATTTTTACAACTTGTTATAAAATGCTTTTGAAGTCACCAGCAAGCAAGAAAATACTCAAAATAATTTTGATAGTACTTTTTCACCAACTTTTGCGTACATTTTCATTTGTAGAATGCTGAAAATTTAGTTTACAGTGATGTTGAAAATTATCTCCTAGGAGATAACTCAGGTGAAAAAAAAATAATTGCATATGGGCCTTTGTGTCTAACAAAACCAACAACAAAACATTTGTAAAGTGCTTTTCTCCTGTAGGACCCAAAGCAAGTAAGCTTGTCTCAGATCAGTACATAGTATTGTGCACAAGTGAAAACAGTTACAGTATGTGATCATAAACGCCAGACTAAACAGTAGAAAAGGAAAAAGAAACACCGAGTGCCCAATATAGTGTAGTAAGTATGGGTATTTGAGGGAATATGTAGAGTAATACTCACAAACCAGGCTTACCCCTTAGGCAACCACTGTATCAGTAGGTGGGGAGAACAAGCCTTTCCCCACTCAGGATTAAGAAGTCGCTCTCTGTAGATAGGAGGAAATTTAAGAAGGATTTCCGCCCTTCCACCAGGGTCGAATGGTAGAATATCAATAGAACAGAGACGCCAATAGGATAAAATCAAATATAATTTTTAAAACATGGAAGTGGCGGGGGTGGACCCTTCATCCACTCCAAAGGTCAAAAAACAGCAGGAAAGTGTTAAGGTATAACACAACAATTTATTTATATACTCCACAAAGGTTTGCAACGCGTTTCACGAGCGTGACCCCGCTTCATCAGGTAGTGAGAGAAGGAGCATACGGCAATAGTTGTCAGAATCTGAAAGAAGCGCCTAGTCGCTTCTCCCAGACTCAGACAACTATTGCCGAATGCTCCTTCGCTTACTGCCTGATAAAGTGGGGCCAGGTCCGTGAAGCACGTTGCAAACCTTTGTGGAGTATATAAATAAATTGTTGTGTTATACCTTAACACTTTTCTGCTGTTTTTTGTCCTTTGGATTGGATAAAGGGTCCATCCCCGCCACTTCCATGTTTTAAAAATTTTATTTGATTTTATCCTGTTGGCGCCTCTGTTCATATTGATATTGTGCCAGACTAAACAAGTTGCTTTTCAATTTTGATTTAAACATGTCCAGGGTTGGAGCTGTCTTGATTAAATTTGGCAAGGCATTCTACAGGTTTGGGGCAGCATGACAGAAAGCAAGGTTTTTAGTTGGACTGACTATGGGAATGGTCGAGTTATTGGATCCTTTTGATCTGAGGTTGTGGGTGGTGTGGTGCAGTTGCAAATTTACATTGATTACAAGACATAAAAAAGGACAGAGTCCTGCTCTTGTGAACTTACAACCTAAAGGATTCTAAATATTGTAGCCCTTGCAGGCAGAAGGATTTGAGTTTTGGCCAGTAGCAGGAGAAATAAAGACCTGATGCTGTAAGAAAGGGTTATACCGCTGTGATTCCACCAGCACAGGATATAAATACCTTGTCCCCATCTCTCCCAGCCGAATAAAGCAAACAGGTCTTGTTTTCTTGTTTTGTTTCCCCAGCTATATGCCAGCATTGTCTGTGAGCAACAGTGGGATCCTCAAGTTTGTTTTCAAACTGGAACTTGTTGAAAAATTGTTACACTTTAGCCTAATTAGCTCAGTTTGCATCTGCTGGTGTTGACTTCTACCCCTTATAAATACCAGAGTGCTTTACAGCTGGATTCCAGCAGATCTTGCCTAGCAAACTGACCTGTTTCCATTAATCTTTAATGAACCCGACCTCCAAGTGCTTCCATGACATCTTGGGTAACTTTTGTGTCTGTTGCCATCTTGTGGCTATCAGGTATATTTTCCATGAGTCAGGGAGGTATTTCTGACACAGTTCACACAATATGCCATATTTTTGCTTTCAAGGATTTAAAGGACCACAATCGTAAAAATTTTTAAAAGCACATGTGTAAAATGTACATTTGTCCCAGAGTAAAATGCACTATATATATTTTTTTTTAATTATGTTGCTATCACTTACAATTGGTTTTAAAGCAGACCTGAACTCAAAACTTCCTCTCTGCTCTAAAAGATCAGCAACAGCATAATAACCTTTAAATAAAAAAAATTCTTTGTTAAAGCTGATACAAATCCTGCAATAAATCTCCAGTGTGTCTGCTTCCTGCCTTCGATGGAAGCAGACATAGGGTTAACATCCTGTGTTTACTAATAAGCAGCTCTGCCAAGGCAGATGAGATTTCTGAGCTGTGCTTACAAATAAGCTGCTCTGCCGAGGCTAAACTCTCTAAATACATACAGGGTGCATTTCTCTGTTTTCCTTCTGTCCTGTGTAAGCGTTCAGGTCTACTTTAAAGAGGAAATATAGTGGAAATAATGGAATAAATAACATAGTATGAATTTATAAATGATTTAGTCAGTGTTTGCCCATTGCAAAATCTCTTCTCACCCTGAAATGATGTACAAATTAACTTCCAAAACAAAGAAGAAGAAATGTAAACAAAAGCAATGGGAAGATTTGCAAATTATGTAAAACTTATATGTAAGTAAAAATAATACAAAGACATCATGGCAAATTTTGAAACTAAAAAAAATGTATTGTTTTGTTTTTCTCTGATTGTTTTTTTCTTTAAATATTTGCTTGTTTTGAATTTGTCACCAAGGCGCAAGCTTCAAAAATTTGGGACAGGGGATGTTTACCACTGTGCTGCGACATCACTTCTTGGCTCAACAGTCTGTAAACATTTGGTAGATGACCAAACCACTTTGGGAAAGTGAAATGTTGTCCTGGTGTGGCTTGATAAAGAATTTCAGCTGCTGTATATTATGTGCCATAATTGCGGTGAAGTTCTGACATCCGATGACAAGATCCTCAGTGTTATCAGCATTTACTTTTAGCCAGTTGTCATTCATCCACTCCTGAAGCTCAGTTAAGCACATTTAGCTTGGAGTAGGGACTGGACTGAATCCTTATTGGGCACGTTTAGGTTTGGTTCCTACTTGGTGCAGATGCAAAACGGCATGGTAAAAGTGCATCCATTCAGCAAATGGTGCTCTGCACTCCCTTGCATGTCAGCACTGTCCATTATGCATCCGCTTCACCCGCTGCCATGAAGTTACATGTACCCCGGTAACACCACTGCTGCCTTCTCCGCTCGGTCCCGAAGCCGGCAACGAGACTGGAGGCCAGCAGGAACATGGGGCTCTCCATTGGTTTACAATAGACCAATTCTCCATAGCAACAGTGAGGATTTTTATTGGTCCACCAAGAACCAATGAGAATCATCCCTGTTGCTGCGGATTCCTATTGGTCTTTTATGTGACGTATGGTCCGGTGTTCGTTGAGGAGCAGAAATGCAGACATCAAACCAACAAACGTTTCAAGTAATACCTTTAATGACTGGTTTATTGCAAGCTTTCAAAACGTCAAGTTTCTTCTTCAGGCACTATAGAGAACTACATCAGAACCGTACAACAGTGAAAGTAACCAGGGCTGTGGAGTTTGAGTCGAGGAGAATTTTTGAGTACCGGGTGTCGGAGTTGGAGTCAGATGGTTTTGCACTAACTCCACAGCTGTAGGCTCAGTCTGACATGATGAGGTAAAACTGTGAGATCATGTCAGATTGAGCCTGTATGTTGCATTCACTTTTGTACTATTCTGATCCAGTTCTGTTTAATGCTTGAAGAAGAAACTTAACACTTTGAAAGCTTGCAATAAACCATGTACAGTTAGTCACCAAGGTACCAAGGTATTACCTGAAACAACATTTGATGTCTGCATTATTAGTCTTTTGCAATCTAGTGGAGAACCTCATGCTTCTACCGGGCGCTGATCTGGTTACCAGCTTCAAAACAGAGCGGAGGAGTCAGCCGTGGTGGAACTGGGACAGGTGAGTATTTGCGTGATGGCAGCAGGTAGAGCGATTGTGGTGACCAGCCTAGTAAGAATGGACACTGTCCCTTCTCATAGGCTTGCATTGTGTCTGTGCACCTGATGTTGTGTGGGTCCGTTCCACATAAATATGAACATTTCTAGGCTATCTGTGCTGGAGACAAGTACAAAGAAGCTTGTAAAGAAGTGCAAACTCAAGCTTTCAAACATTTTTAGAAATGATTTCTGGTTAAAAATAGAAAGCTCTGTTTCAATCAACTTACATTTCACTTCCTCCAGTTCCATTGGAAGCATGAAGAGTTAAAATGAATACAGATTATAAATGCACGTTCCATCCTCTGGGCTTAAAGAGAATCTGTACTCTGATATTCTTACAATAAAAAGCATACCATTCTATTCATTATTTTCTCCTGTGCCCCTCTGTGCTGTTTCTGCCACTCTCTGCTGCAATCCTGGCTTGTAATTAACAGTTTTAGGCAGTGTTTACAAACAAACTAACCAGCTTCTAATAGGCTCAGCTAAGCATAGTGTGTGAGTCATTCATAGTATGCAGGGGGCCTGCAGAGGGTGTGTATCGCTTCTACCAATCACAAGCAGCCCTGCACATTCCACACAATCAAGCTAGCCCGACAAACAGGACAGAGAAAAGATACATTGATTTATTACAGAGACAGTGCACTTAGGAAAGACTGCAGTAAGCCAGAACAGATTAGAACAGGCATAGGAACTTATAGGATAGAAGAACTAAGGCTGAAAAATTTGTTACAGAGTCTCTTTAAAGATGAAACTTGCCATACCAGATTCCATAAAGACAGCAATTTCACTATAATTGCTTGTTTCCTTGCCTCCACCATGCTATCTGTATATCTGAAGCCTTGGGCTTTGCTTCTCTGTGTATATAGACATCTAAAGAGAACCTGTGACCTTGCTGAATGCTCTCAAATACTGAGCCTCTATTATACAAGCCTGGAAACATTGAAAGGAATATAAATGACCTGATAGAACAAAGCCAAACCTGAGCTACTAAAGGTGCCCAGTGATCAGTTTTGATCAGAGAGAGATCTGTTGCCTGCTCATACACTGCAGGCCAATTCCTGATCGATTGCAGCATGAAATCTATCCCAAATTGGCCTAGTGGCACTGCCTCTGCTGCCCCACGTGTGAATTTCCCCCTTGGTGTCCATGCAGTGTATATTCTCACCTGTTCCACTGATGCTATTACCACAAGTGCCACCAAGTTCCACCTGTGTAACGTCATGCATGCGCCAGTTGCCACACAAGGTTGTTAGCAGATGAGGCTGAAAGGTCAGGTGAGAATTTACACCTCTCATGGGCACCGGGTGGGGGGCGGGGTCAAGTGTTGAGGGGGGGGACATTTTACACTTTGGGGTGCAGCAGCCAGGGGTCCATCGCATACATTGGTCATCGGGATATTGTACACCGTTACCCAGACCGAGATTTTTCAGCATGTCCGATCAATGCATATGACCGATTTCAGCCAGACATCCATCAAATCATCGATCAGGTGGACATATTGTAGCACTGATTCAATTTAATTCAATAAAATTGTCAAATCAGATGGACGATTGGGCCACAAAATCACTAGATGTATGGCCACTTTTACTGTGACTTGGCAAATATTGTTGCAGTGTGAGACCTCCATTTGGGATTGTAATCTTTGGAGACATTGCTTGCCCATAGAACACACTTTCCTTTTCTCTACCATTGACCTGAGGAAGAGAAAAGACTCCATCCACAAGAAGATCCTGGAACACTACTGTGCGGAGGACTCTGCCTTCTGTGTTTTTTGTTATCTGGCCAGAGAACATATAGAGCACCATAGCAGGTCAGTTGAGGTGGCTGTTGAGATAACAGGAGAAAGAGACTATGGGTTTGATGCAATGTCAGACTGGCCAGCTTTAGACACTGGTGAGTCCATTTATCAGGCAACAACAACGTCACCTGATGCTATTAGATTTAGCCACAGACAGGGTGTTAAAATCTTGTTTGGGCGATCCTTTCACCCAACAAGTTCCTTACACCCTATCCTATTGTACTTTTCATGCTGCTGGGAAGCTATGCTTCCTGTTATGCTGGGAATACACCATGAGATTTTTTGGCAGATAAATGGATAATTTCCGACTAGTCCGATCTGATTTTCAATTATTTTTGTGATCGATTTCTCATAGAAGTGAATGGAAATCGATCAGAAAAACGATCAGAAAATCGATCGGACAACAAATCTGCTGAAAAATCTCATCGTGTATTCCCAGCATTAGACATGTTCGTTGGCTTAGTCCTTAAAAAAACAAACAAAAAAAAACTGGTCTAATGACACTGACGTCTGTGTCACTGCATCTAGGAGTCTCCTTTAATAATCCCTGAGGAGGATTTTCATTGGCCCAGACTGTGGACCAATAGGGCGCCCCGGCGAGAGTTTCAAAAGTGCTTTTGCTGAGGCTCACCGTAATTTGCAGTGTCAGGAGCTGCGGCGAAGGTTGACAGATGGTGGACGGCGCTGTGGGGGCTAGGACCAAAGGAGCGCAGAGAACGGCAGGCCAAAACCCTTCCATCAAGATTTAAAGAGGAAGAAGGAAGAAAGAAGTAACAGAAGAATTTAAAGAGACTCCGTAACAAAAATTACATCCTGTTTTTTATCATCCTACAAGTTCCAAAAGCTATTCTAATGTGTTCTGGCTTACTGCAGCACTTTCCACTATCACAGTCTCTGTAATAAATCAACTTATCTCTCTCTTGTCAGACTTGTCAGCCTGTGTCTGGAAGGCTGCCAAGTTCTTCAGTGTTGTGGTTCTGTGATGCATCTCCCCTTTCCTGGCCCCTCTATGCACACTGCCTGTGCATATTGATCTCTTGAGATAGAAAAGGAAGGCTGTATACAGCCTGCTTGTGTATGGATGTATTTTCTATGTGTGGACATACTGTACATCAACCTACTTCCTGTTTTGGTGGCCATTTTGTTTGTTTATAAACAAACTTTTTAAAACTGTTTTTAACCACTTTTAATGCGGCGAGGAGCGGCGAAATTGTGACAGAAGGTAATAGGAGATGTCCCCTAACGCACTGGTATGTTTACTTTTGTGCGATTTTTAACAATACAGATTCTCTTTAAGGAGAAAAAGGAAAAACATCTGTGGAGGATGGAGGGCTGCCTGTTTTTTTTTGTTTGTTTGTTTGTTTTTTGTTTTTAAAAAATGTTTTTTTTTGTTTTTTAAATTGGCATAGCCCCTCCTCTCTAAACCTTCATTAACCCCTTGTCACCCATGCAGGCTGGTATAGCTAGAAAGTCAACCTTTGGGGGGCTCCACCATACTAGCCATACCAGCCCACATGGTCCATGATGTGAGGGGCAACAAAGCCTTCGCCTCTCCTACAGAGCCCTTGTCTATATCAGGGGCTCTTCCCCACCTCCAGTGGCCAGGAGGGGAGGTGGGGTGCGCACATACTTCCTGGGTGGGCTTATGTGGAGCCTTTAATAAGGGGACCACCAGATGTCCTGTCCCTTCCAAGTAAATATGTATAAGGGGTCCATTTTGACCCTATACCTATTTATTGAATAGAAGTAAAAACCTTATTCATCTTTATTAATCATCTGTTGTTGTTTTTTCTTCTTTCTTCCTTCTGTTACTTCTTTCTTCCTCTTTAAATCTTGATTGAAGGGTCAATAGGGTGGCCCATTGAGAATCAGCCTGATTCTTATTGGGACACCTAGTGGACTAATGATGTGCCCCAATGGGACATTCAAAGATGCTTCTGCTGGGGCTCTCAGTAAGAAGAGGATGACGACAGTGGTCACAGCAGGTAACGCAGGCGTGGTACTGCGGCAGCAACGATGCCAGCAGTGCCTAGCATGCTGCGGGGGACGTGGTTGGTATCCTGCTGGCTCTCGTGGCAGACATCGGGTGCACGCACATCTCTGGGGAGGGAGGCAGCACTACAGCACACAGCCTTGCTCCCCATAGCCCGGGATATGGTAGCATCATTCAGGCTTTCACCTGAGTAATGCTCCCTAACACCCGACATCACATGATTTGTCGGTAAGCTTCATGCGATGGCCAGATGATAAGTAGCACGCACCTGCAAGCTACTTATCACCTGGAATAGCATTAAAGTGGCTCCGAGATGAAAAACGAACTATAACAAGTAACTTGTCTATATACGGTATCTTATCTAAAGTTTAGATAGTTTACACAGCAAATCTAGCTGCAAACAGATTTAATAGAAAATGATTATTTCCTTCTGTGATACAATGACAGCAGCCATGTTGTTTGTAAACATTACACAGAGGCAGGCTTATCTGCACCATCAGCACTCAGACTGAAAAAAACCTAATCCCCACTCCTCCCTCCTCCCCTCTGCCTCTGAAATCAATGGCTAGTAACACCTCCTCCCCCCTGCCTCTGAAATCAATGGCTAGTAACACCTCCTCCCCCTGCCCAGACTGAGCTCCCATGAGCCCTTGCTACTGCCAAGGCTCTCTGAAAACCTGTGGGCGTGGTTTATTTAGGTTATAGGGAATTAGAGTATTAAAACAAAAACCAAAAAGTATTTAGCTTGAGGAATGCCCTATAAACAATAGGAAAGGAACACAATTATGCAATGAGTAAAAGTTCACCTCGGATCCACTTTAAGTCCTATTTGTGGAGAGTTTGATGCTGAAGAGAGCAGAATCTGAGAAAAGTCTAGAGATTGCTGAAGGGCAAGAGAACAGTAGCCATGTAATAGCAAAGAGGTCACCATCATGTTCAAGAGGCAGCAGAGTCGTCACTAGAGTTGGTGTCGTGGGGTGTGGAAACTCCTGATGTTACTCCCTTTTTACCCCATTAACCTCCAACCTCACCAGGCTAAACACAACCAATAATACCATTTTTGTATATTTACATAGCCTTGCTGCACTCTTCCTTAGCCTGGAGCTTGATATAATCCCCTTTGCTAGTGACATCTGGTGCGATTCGCACCTACCACACCCCCCTAGTGACGCTACTGGGAGGCAGCCTTAAGATTTACAAAAGAACGTCTTATGCTGGGGATACATGGTACGTTTCTGTACCGTGTATCGACCAGCTGATCCGGCCAGCTGATAATATTCAGCTGGCCCGATCATGCCGCTCGACCCGTGCACGCTCGATTTCCGCCGGCGGGCAATGGCAGGGAATCGAGCGGCTGATAAGGACCGCCGGCGGGGACAAGTGTGAATCGATCCGCGCGGACAAGCGGGGACGCGGCGGGGGTCAATCCGGCAGCTAATCGGCCGCTGGATCAACCCGTGTATGCCCAGCATCACTGATATATACCGTTAGGAAGAACATAATCGATGGGAGTCGTACTTTTCCTGCAGGTGACATTGTGGTAATGCTGTTATCCCATACCTCCCAACTTTTGAGATGAGAAAGAGGGACACTTAAGCCACACCCCTGCCACACCCCTAATCACGCCCCCATCACACCCCTAGTCACGCATATGATAAAGATTTCATAAGAAAAATGTGTTTTTTTTTTTTATTCAAACCACACTGGTCCTTTCTATCCTGGTTCATTTTCCTTTATTTTAACATTTCAAAATTAAGTAATATATCAATTTAAAGGATGGGAATGCAGTTTAGAGTCAATCAAACACATTTTTTAGTAGAGAAATATATATATTTACATAGAAAGAGGGACAAGTCCTGAAAGAGGGACAAATGAGGGTGACAGAGGGACAGGACTCCCAAACAGGGACTGTCCCTCCAAAAGAGGGACAGTTGGGAGCTATGGTTATCCACCAGCAGGTGGCCATCTGCCAGCTCCCTGGAAAGACCACCTGCAGCTTCCTGCCTCCACTACAGTTGGTACTGGACATCTAGACTGTGGTACTTCCACTAATCACCAGCAGGTGGCCTTTCAATAATCAGCCTGGACATTTTTTCATGCAGCCACCTGTGGTAATTGCTTTGAAAGACTCCGCCCATTACAGAACTCTGGCACAGACCGGTTCTGTGCTCTGTGCCTTGTACCTATGCCTGACCTTCCAACTCTGATCCCGTCTCTTAGTTCTAGACCTACTGTCGTCCACTGTGTTTTGCTTGTCTGTCTAGTTGTAGATAGCTGTGTGTTGGATCATCTTTTTACTGTTTTTTGGCAGGGTTCATGAGATTTATTGGTCACTTGTTTACTGCTGCACTATTTATAATTAACATTTGCACAACTTCTGTTTTCCCTCTCAGTCTTGGCTGCCATTAGTGATATATTTGCTCTGCTGCAGGTACAGCCATAACAGTAGGTTCTGGACACACAATGATCACTGAAGCAGTCCTGAGATATTAAAAGGAACCAGTTGTGAAAGACTTTTATGGAAGCTGCCATATTTATTTCCTTTTAAACAATACCAGTTGCCTGGCAGTGCTGCTGATCTTTCTGGTCAGTAGGGTCTAAATCACACACCTGACCAAGCATGCGGCTAATCTTGTCAGATTTGATATAGACATCTGATATGCATGCTGGTTCAGGCCCCTTTTCACACTGGGGCGTTGCGGCATTTTACCGTACTGCTACCGCAGGGCAATGTAAGTCTATGGGTTAAATCCCATTGCCTGCGCCGGAAGTGGCCCATTTAACACTAGTAAATACTTAAGCTACTGTGCAACTCCTGCGGCAGGTTGCGGTGATCTTCGGCAGTCTATGGTGACGTATGGATTTTTAAAAATGGTGGCAGTGGTGGTGTGGTATGCATGCGCGGAAGTGTATTTTTACAATACGTTTCCGCCCACTTATGCGTTCCAAAAACAGGAAGTGAGCGCAAGGGAGTGTCACTTCCTCTTTGGCTGGCTGCCAGGCGGGGGTTACCGCGTATTAACGCGGTAAACCTGAAGGCCTGTTTTTGGCGGTGCAGGCACGGCAATGTACCGCAACGCTGTTGCCAATATGTAGTCTGAAGCCGTGCTCATGGTCTATGGCTTAAAGTAATATAGGCAGAGGATCAGCAGGACAGCCAAGCAATGTGCATTATTTGAAAGAAAATAAACATGCCAGCCTCCATATCTCTCTTATCTTGGGTTCCATTTAAGAACTCTTGCTTGTTTGAGTTGTGCACACCTGTCTGAGATGTATCCTAATCAGATACATAATGTTTCTCGACTGGCTCCGGAAAATGAGCTATATACTGCAGAAAGTACTTTTCTGAACACTTAAAAGAATCGTTACACTTTCTCATTGACCAGGTGCATGGCTTTAGGGATCAAGGAATGTTTTAATGCCATTAAAAGTGTAATGAAACTCAAATTTAATCTACGGTGCAAAGCATTAAACACAGCATAAAACTAATAAGAAATTAGATATAAATGGTTTAGCTAATGGAAGGGTTAATACTCAAAACTCTGCAGGCCCATACACACGTCTGATTTTTGTAAACGACGGGTCGTTTGGACGTCCCGTCGTTCAGTCGTCCAGACGTCAAATCAGGCGTGTGTACAGTCCGTCGTTCGGCTGATAAAACCAGTCTTATCAGCTGAACGATGGACTGTACACACGCCTGATTTGACATCCGGACGACTGAACGACGGGACGTCCAAACAACCCGTCATTTAAAAAAATCAGACGTGTGTATGGGCCTTACTTCACTCCTAAGCTAATTAATAAGAGTGCAATTGTCCTACAAAAAGAGAAGAAGATAACTTTCTCTACTGAGTTTGTACAGCAATTAATTAATTACAAGATACTCTGATTATTTGTTCTGCAAGTGACTTATCAGCTAGCTTCAGTGAAGTGTAATTATACTTTGGGTGACATTAAAGTAGTCTTTTTCTATTTTCTATTTCGTTTTTGCTGTGTTTAATTTTTTACATAAAAAAAAAATTATTTTGAGTTTATTCCACTTTTAGGTGTTTTTTTGTTAATTCTCTTTTTCTGAACTTTTTGCCCTGCAGTCTCCGCCCTCCTGTTACACCCTCCAAAATATAAAGAAACAAAATTCAGCAGGCAGGAGACTGATAATGGGAGCAGAAGGTGAGCAAAGCTAGGTCCTCAGCAGTGCAGAGAGTGGGATCCCATGGTAATGAATGTGGCGGGTGTGCAGAGAAGGGAACTGAGGTGAGAAGAGATCTCACCCAGGGTCTCCTAGAATAGTAGAAGGCAGCAGGTGTAGAGGGACCTACTGGTTAAGGTGGCAGCAGACATGCAAAGATGGGAACTTAAGGGCCCATTGTAACGATTGGTGTCAGCACGCAGAGAGAATCTAAATATTGGTGATCTGCAGTATCACCAAGAATGCAGATATATACCTGATTATTGATGATCTGCAGAATCACCGATAATACAGATATATTGCTAACCTCTGGACACCTATAGGTATGTGAGTGTTTGGTGTAACAGTAATACTTTGAGTAACACACCTGCTGAGCAGGTGATAATTGACAGTGAAGAGACACGGCTCAGAGAGCACAGGAACCTTCCAGCAGCCTGAGGCTCCTCAAGGGGAGGAGTCAGGCTGAAAATAGGGAAGGCCAGAGAGTGAGTGACACCTGAAGGTGGATGTCACTATCTGGTCTGGAGACTATCTCTTAACAGGAGAGATAACTCTTGAGGTCGGCCTCGCCTGGTCGGCAACACACTGACAGATAAAGTACAAAGACAGAAGGCTGATTCGGTATCCAAGGCAAGCAGGGTCTGGCAACGGAATATCAGATATGCGAGGTACCGAATCAGAAGACAGAGGAGTAGTCGGAAAAGCTATAAGTCATAACATATAACAAACAATGCCTATTCTGGGTGCGAGGTCCTTGGTCTCAGCACCCCGGAACTAGTCTGAAGTATACACAGATGATAATACAGTTCCCTAGACTGAGTGTGAGGTCCGTGGTCTCAGCACCCTGGAACTAGTCTGAAATATAACACAGATGGTAGTACAGTTCCCTAAGCTGGGTGTGAGGTCCTTGGTCTCTACACCCTGGAACTAGTCTGAAGGTATAACACAGATGATAACACAGTTCCCTAAGCTGGATGTGAGGTCCTTGGTCTCTACACCCTGGAACTAGCTAAAGCATAATCAGAATATAATTCAAATAATCTGGCTAAGTGTGAATTCCCAGGTCCACCTGGTTCAAACACACTGATGGATCTGAGTAGGTCTAAGTGCTTCCACGTAGTGATCGCAACGGCAAACAACTTGCAAGTGACCAGCAGGAACTATATATGGAGTAGTGCTCTCCAGCACCACCCCTAATTGCTCAACCAATAGTATCCTGCTCTGGAGTCAGCTGATCGGTGTGGTCAGCTGACTCTTCCTGCTTAGTATAAGAATTCTGCCTCTGCGCGTGCGTGTATTCCTAAGCCTATGTGCACTAACAGACTCAGCCACACCAGACACACGCTGCCGCGTGCAAACCGCCACGCTGGACGCAGAACCAGCCACCTTACTGTTGTTGCATGCGGCGGCTTTTCCGCATTTTGCCCTGCTACCAGACACACGCTTCCGCGTGCAAACCGCCGCACTGGACGCGGAATCAGCCGCCTGCTCAGTAGCACATGCGGCGGCTTTTCCGCGATCTCTCACACTCATGTTTCGGTCATCACTGTAGCCCATAAGAGATAGAAGAATCAAGAAGGTGGAAGGGAGCCCCTGGTAATGGGGGGCAGGAGGTGTGCAGAGCTGGGAATCCAGGACTGGAAGGGGATCTTCACAGGAGTTCTCGAGAGACAGAATTACCCAGTAGGGGAAGAGGTAGCCTCTATTAATGGGTGTGGCAGGTGTGCAGAGCTGGGGACTCCCTGCAGACATTTGCATTGGGTAGATCCAGGTGATAGATATTTAACATTTACGTTCTATGAACACCTTTTGTCTTTAATTTGAAATAGCAAAAAAAAAAAACGTAGAAAAACACACGGCTTTGACACAGTTTAGAAAGGACTGCAAAAAAAAATTAAATTTTAAAAACATATTTAGAAGAAGTACATTTCTCTCAGATTAAAATGTACCATAAACTACTTTTCTCCTATGTTGCTGTCACTTACACTAGGCAGTAAAAATCGGACAGGTTTTAGACTAGTCCATTTCCTGACAGGGAATTCTCAGTATTTCCTTTATTCTTTGGAAAGGAGCTATGCAAGGCTATTTTGACAGTTTGACTGAGCAACTGCCATTCAATAAGGTCTGTGAAAAATAAAGAAAATCCTGAGAATCCTCTGGGAGGAGATGGACTGGCCCAAAACCTGTCAGCTCTATCAGATTTTTACTGCTTACCTTAAGTGATAGTAACATAGGAAAAAAGTAATTTATGGTGCATTTTACAATAGGAAAAAATGTACTTTTTATTAATATGTTTTTAAATGTTGCTATTTTTGATGATAGTGGTCCTTTAACAGTGCTTGACAGTTAAAATGACAGTATTTATAACATACAATCCATAATTTTTTGGGGCCTGGGGGAATAGGGTGGTTTCAGGCAAAACCTACCTCTGCTCTGTATTCCTGTAAGCAGACCTTGCTGGGGGTGTGCTATAAGCTTCTGTCTACAACATGTATCATGCATGCACATTCAGCACACCTGGGGTGTGGAGTAAACCAGAAGTACCACATTTCTGAGCAGATAAAGGGTTCTTATTACCGCGTAAATATTAGTGATGGCGTAAGCGGCCAGATGAGCTAAACTGTCCCTCCTGTCTGAACATTTAGATGGATCCGGTTACTCTGAGCTGAGAACACAACTTGTGCCGGGTCTGCCCTGATCATGAGCTGGAGTCTTGGGTCAGTACGGGAAGCTGTTCCAGCATAGAAGGCATGCCAACACTCCCGATCTACTTACTGCTACTTACCTGCTGCTAAATCCCTTCTGCAACGTGAGTCCTCCATGTGTGATCAATTTAATCCCTGTGAAACTGCCTCCAAGAACAATCCAAATGCTTCCAATTCCATGGAAGGCAACAACGTTGGTGTCCCCTGTTGCTTGGATGAAGCACACAAAGGGCATTGGATGGGCCCTGTGGAGGAGACCTCTCAGATGAAGAAGAAAAAGCTTGAGGAACTCACCTCAGAGAGAGAGAGGAGACTGAGAAAAGAATCCAGAGACTGGAGGAACAGAGGAGACAAGCACAAGAAAAAGTGGCTGGAGTTACAGAGAGGGTCATAACTATGTGTAAAGATATCAAGAGACAGCTGGAAGACTTGGAGAGGAAAGTCCTGAGTGACATCTCCAGGTGGCAAGAGCAGATTTCACAACTGGCCTCTGTTCAGATTCAGCAGTTGGAAATGAAGAAGAACGAGCTGTCCAGGAGGATACGTCACATTGAGGAGCTGAGCAGCTTGACCGACCCGCTGGCTGTCTTACAGGAATCTGATACTAAAGACCTTTGTGACGCAGAGAAAGGGAATAACCTGGACATACAGAGCAGACAAGAAGAAGAGTTACACTGGACCGGTGACAGTCTGATCACAGTAACTTTATATTCAAAACTTGCTGATACTTGGTCAGTTATTAAGAAAAGGTTGTTTGCTGATATAAATTTGGATGCATGCACTGTTGGGAGACGTGTAGCTTTATCCAAAGACTTAAAAACCTTGTATTTTTCTGAGAAAGAAGAGGACTACCCAGAAGTTGCAGAACGATTTGAGCATAGCCAGGTTTTAAGCAGTCAGAGCTTCTCCTCAGGGCGACATTTCTGGGAGGTGGAGCACTGCGGCTCTGGGAGTTGGGTGGTGGGTGTGTGCTACCCCAGCATAGACAGGAGAGGAGAATGGTCTTTTACACATCTATACCTTCACTACTACCTTCAGTGAACCCCTCCATGCTGCCTTCTATGTGTGGGATGCCTGGCTGACAGTCAAATAGTGAAGACAACATCTTCAGCCAAGTGCCTGTAAATGTGTGGTTACTTTGTAAAATTGTCTCACTTTTTTGCCCTATTCAACATTTTTAAAAAGTCCATATGTTTTCCTACATAGCCTCCTCTCTGCTGAGAACTTTATGGGTTATGGTGTAGGTAGCATGGAGGGACAGTAATGGGAGCATTATAAGCATTATAATGGAGGTACTAATGAGGGCACAGGTAATAATAATAAATGGGGGCTTTAATGATAAAGCTAATTTCACGGGGATACTGCCCCATGAGTCCATATCGTTAAAGAGACTCTGTAACAAAATTTTCATCCTTATTTCTTCTATCCTATAAGTTCCTGTACCTGTTCTAATGTGCTCTGTCTAACTGCAGCCTTTCCTACTTGTACAGTGGCTGTATTATCTCTGTTATATGATCTAATCTTCTCTCCTCTGTCGGGCTGAGGCAGTCAAGCTGGAATGTGCTGTGCTGCTTGTGATTGGATAGAAGCTATACACACCATCTCCAGGCCCCCTGCACACTCAGTATGACTCACACTGAGCTCCTCTCAGCCTATCACTTGCCATGTCTTTTGTTTGTGAACACTGCATAAAATGGCAATTACAAGCCAGGATTGCAGCAGGGAGTGGCAGAAACAGCACAGAGGGGCCCAGGAGAACCTAATGAATAGAATGGTATGCTTTTTATTGTAGGAATTTTACAGTACAGATTCTCTTTAAGACTTTTGGGCCATATGCAAAAAAATAATAATTCTGAGTTATCTTCTAGGATATAATTTTCAGCTTCTCTTTTCAGCATTTTACTATTGAAAAGGTTTCAAAAAGTTGGTGGTTTAAAAAGCGTTTTATGCAAGGTATGAAAATATCATCTAGGAGAAAACTCAGGAGAAAAAGTGAATTGCATATGGACAATTGTCTCTAAAAACAAGTAACACATGAATAGTTTGCCAGGAGAACTTATAGGAGGAAATTCGGTGAGATTTGTTGGCTACTTGGCTGTCAAAAGATCACAATTCAATGACTCAGAAGTCACATTATTGTTTTAGTCCCTATTTCTTCCCTTGTGAATTGTTCTGTCTTGTTTCTGAACTTCAGCTTCCTTTATTGGCCTACAGCGATGTGG
This sequence comes from Hyperolius riggenbachi, assembly GCF_040937935.1. Lineage (NCBI taxonomy): Eukaryota > Metazoa > Chordata > Amphibia > Anura > Hyperoliidae > Hyperolius > Hyperolius riggenbachi. The sequence continues at coordinate 203,535,054 of NC_090657.1, read as the reverse complement.
AACTCCAGTCCTTGAGGACAGAGGTCCTCACACATTTCTGGCATAGCTCAAATTAATTGATGGGACTGAATAAGGAAAGGCGTGACTCATCAGGTAGAACACATTTCTCCAGTGGCGTAGCTAAGGAGCTGTGGGCCCCGATGCGAGTTTTACAATGGGGCCCCCCAGGCACTCTATACATAACAATTGATACGGCGCACCAAAACCTGCCAATGGCAACTACAGTGTCAGAGGTGCAAGAAGGGGATGGGGAAGAGCTCGTTAATGTTTACCACTACTCAATGTATATATATAAGTGATTATTATGAGCACAGGACCAATAGAGTACTAATACTGTAGTTGAGGGAGGGCCCTTCGGGGCCCCTCTGGCCCAAGGGCCCCGATGCGGTCGCTACCGCTGCACCCCCTATTGCTACGCCCCTGCATTTCTCCATGCCTCTGTCCATCCTAAACACTGGCATGGATCTGGCCCTCAAGGATTTCAGTTTGACACCTGTGGAAGAGAAAATCACAATGGAAGGAACATGAATATTGCCGGTGTTTACCATCAGTAGAGACTCCAGACATACCAAAAAGGTCTCTTATTACTAATCGGATAGGGCCTGTCTGTCTGTTGGCGTTAGATAAAAGATGTACAATGTAAAATGAGAACAAAGCCTAGTTAAAGGTGTGTACACACTTACCTAAAATTGTCACACATAGAGATCAAGGCTCGAACTCTTGAGTAACTGTTGTACAGATGGAACCAGAGGTGTAAGAAGGAGGACAGTGGGCTTGGCCTATTCTCAGCTGAAATTATCAGCCACTCTGAATCTCTCTGCAATGCATCAGGGAGGATCGGGACTGCTGTACATGTGCTAGACTTTCGGCAGAGATGGCCTTGGCTGTCTGCTTCAGCTGAGAGGCATCTACCATTTGTATGGGGCTTTAACCACTTGAGGACCACAGTGGTAAACTCCCCTAAAGACCAGGCTGTTTTTGTCATAATTGGCCACTGCAGCTTTAAGGCCAAGCTGCAGGGCCGCACAACACAGCACATGAGTGATCCTCCCCCCCTTTTCTCCCCACCAACAGAGCTCTCTGTTGGTGGAGTCTGATCGCCCCCTTGTGTTTATTTTTTTTTAAATAAATATTTATGTTCCTGTTTTTGTTATTTTTTTTACTATTTCTTTTTTTTTTAGAAATCCCCTCCCTCCCTCCAACCTGCCAATCATGCGATCGGCTGTCATAGGCTTCTGCCTATAAGAGCCGATCGCTCTCTTGTCCCCCAGGGGGACAGCCGTGTCACACGGCTGTCCCCAGTACAGCGCTGCTGCTGATCTCAGCGCTGTACTATGTAAATGGATGGGGATCACGCCGTCTAACAGTCTCCCGAGCGCCAATAGCCGCTCGGAGACTGAAGAGGGGGTGGGGCTCTGCCCCCCGAGAAGGAGATGCGCGCGCACCCTGCACGCGATCTCCTTCAGTAGCCGGCTCCAGGACCTGACACCAATTGGCGTTAGGCGGTCCTGGGGCTGCCGCCGCGGCCACGCCCATTGGTGTGGAGCAGTCGTAAAGAAGTTAAAGTGATCATGAAACTATGCCATTTCATGTAAATTACATGTGTAAAACTGAAGGTACAATAATCATATTATTTACATAAATATTACCTCAGTCATATGTTAAAGTTAAAGGAACACTATCAATACCCAAGTGTTATAAAATGACAATGTACAAATAATGTCTAAGTAGCTGTGTAAACATTTTCCTATTTTTCATGTTAAATATCAGAGGCAAAAGCTTTAACCACCCTGGCGTTCTGATAAGATCGCCAGGGAGGCTGCGGGAGGGTTTTTTTTAAATAAAAAAAAAACTATTTCATGCAGCCAACTGAAAGTTGGCTGCATGAAAGCCCACTAGAGGGCGCTCCGGAGGCGTTCTTCCGATCGCCTCCGGCACCCAGAATAAACAAGGAAGGCCGCAATGAGCGGCCTTCCTTGTTTTGCTTACATCGTCGCCATAGCGACGAGCGGAGTGACGTCATGGACGTCAGCCGACGTCCTGACGTCAGCTGCCTCCGATCCAGCCCTTAGCGCTGGCCGGAACTTTTTGTTCCGGCTACGCTGGGCTCAGGCGGCTGGGGGGACCCTCTTTCGCCGCTGCTCGCGGCGGATCGCCGCAGAGCGGCGGCGATTGGGCAGCACACGCGGCTGGCAAAGTGCCGGCTGCGTGTGCTGCTCTTTATTTGATGCAAATCGGCCCAGCAGGGCCTGAGCGGCAGCCTCCGGCGGTGATGGACGAGCTGAGCTCGTCCATACCGCCCGGCTGGTTAATTCATTGTGTGTAGGATTTAGCTCTAGCGGGACAAATAATTCACAAAAGGGGTGTCTGCTTCAATGCACAGCTAGAGTTGGGTTTTTTTTGCATATCAGACTACAGAGTATTTTTCTCTGAAAGCAAAAAAATAAAAGTATGAAAAGCTGTGGTGTCACAGACAATTACAAATGTTTATAACAAGTTAAATTTTCTCTGCTCTCCTGCAGACAGTTCAGAAACACAGGCAGCTTCTGAAGGCTTACTCTCAAAAGCAGGGCTGGTTCATACTTGGTGATTTTTGAGTGCTTTGCTGATCGCCAGGGATCAGCGAAGTGCTGCTACCAATGTATCCGTATGGATACATTCACACTGCAGCGTTTGCGATCAATCCCAACCTCAGGGGTGATTGCACTATGATTCTTGTTGTATTGAACGGGAATCACAAGCGCAAATCACGCTGAATCACGGAGCCAAACGCTATCGCGGGCTAGCGGTGCACCAAGCGCCGAATGTGAACTAGCCCACAGAGTTACACACAGAGTTAACAGATGCACTGTGAGGGAATTCCTCCTCTCCTCATTGTTCACTCTTCTGTCAGAATTGAGCAGACTGCCGTCAGTTCAGAGTGAAAGAAATTTGTTACAGTAATCAAAAGAGATAAGCAAATTAAATGTATACATCATTATTTTCCAGCCCTTCAGGAACTCTCTCAAACCCAGGTTAAAAAAATATGTGAATCGGTAGTGTCCCTTTAAGAAAGTGGCAAAGGGACTCTAGAGGTTGCAAACTGGTCTGGCCCTTTGCTTCAGTAGGTATGGCTGTTAAAGCGGACCTGAACTCAGAACTTCCTTTCTGCTCTAAAAGATATGCAACAGCATAATAACCTTTTAAGAAAAACATTTCTTTGTTACAGCTGATACAAATCCTGCAATAAATTTGCAGTGTGTCAACTTCCTTTGTTCATGGAAGCAGACATAGGGTTAACATCCTGTGTTTACAAATTAGCTGCTCTGCATGGCAGAGGAAACTCCTGAGCTGACATAGCTGAAAAAAAAATCAGATTGCAGTGGTGATTAGTCACAGATAAGGGGGATTAGTCAGGCTAAATTCTCTAAATACATACAGGGTGAATTTCTCTATGCTTTCCTTCTGTCCTGTGCATGAGTTCAGGTCCACTTTAAATGGCCACACGATGTCGCGGTGCAACTTGTTAAACTAAATCCAAGACAAATGAAAAGAAAATAAGATTATTTCCTATGAAGAGGGAAGCTTACTACGTCCCCCTTGAGACCCCCGCCACTGCACGGGAGCCTCTGAAAAGTTGCTCCACTTCTTACACAAGTGCAGCCACACTGTCCACAGAGGCGTATCTAGAGGGGTGCAGTTATGGCTTGTGCCATGGGCGCCACAGCACCATGGGGCTCCATGCCTGCTTCTGTGCTGCACTGCCGTGCCTCCCATCACTCATACCTCTCAGATCAGATGAATTATGTTAACTGGGGAACATGTAGGGCCCACTTGGGTTAGTGTTAGAAAAGAGGGTAGAAAGGGAATAAGAAAAGATATTTCCAAAAAAGTTACTTCAGCAATATCCTGAGCCCAAAAACACAGGCAACCATAACACATGTACACGCAGGGCCGGCGCTACCATTAAGGCAAAGGAGGCAGCTGCCCCAGGGCCCCAGAGCTTGTAGGGGCCCCCAGTGGCTACAAGAGGAAAAAAAAAATTTCAAATCGGCCTTATAGTTTTTGAGAAAATCGATTTTAAAGTTTCAAAGGAAAAAAAAATACACATTTAAAAACCTGCCGACTTTAATGGTTAATAGCAAATCCACCTTAAATGCTAGAAACTCTATATTTGCAGGATATGTTAAGGAGATCATTAGAAATAAAAGGAAACATTTTTTTTCAAAAAGACCTTATAGTTTTTGAGAAAATCGTTTTTAAAGTTTTGAAGGAAAAAAGAATACTTTTAAATGCGGTAAATGTCAGTTTTAGTTGCAAACCTAATGGTAGTGTAATTTTACATGCATCAAACGAAAGCGCAATAAATTTCCTGACGGGGTTTCCAGGGGGTCCATACGCAGCCGCAGCGCTTTGGCCAGGGATCGCTATACAGCCGCAATATGGCTGTATGAAGATCGCTGGCATTTTTTCCTATTTTCCCAATTTTTTTTTATGTTTAGCGTGTGGGAATTTTTTAAAAAAAAAATTATGTGGGGTCCCCCCTCCTGAAACTTTTTAACCCCTTGTCCCCCATGCAGGCTGAGATAGCCAGAATGTGGAGCTCCGACCGATTGGGACTTCACACCCTGACTATACCAGCTGCAAAAAAAGTCCCTTAATGCTGATTTTTGTTCTGGGGTATCTGTTGGGGGGGCCCCCCAGGTTTATTTTGCCCTGGGGCCCCATTGTTGCTTAAACCGGCCTTGTGTACGCGAGAAAGGATATTGTTTTTAGAGGGGGGAGGCGCAATTTCAGAGTTTGCTATAGGCGCTATATTACCCAGATACGCCCCTGCCCCTGCCCCTGCACATTAATACACAGTGGGGAGCGCAGCCAGGAGAACTTATACTCCTGTCTGATATGTTCAGAGAGTCCATGCATGGCAACAGTGGGGGCACGGAGGACTATCCAGAGGGTTCCCTCTACCTAGGTAAGTATGTAGAAAATGTATCGAGTGGGCCTGTTTAAAGGGGAGAAGAGGTGGGGAATGGCACACTATATATATATATATATATATATATATATATATATATATATATATATATATATATATATATATATATATATATATATATATATATATGTATGTATATATACAGGGAGTGCAGAATTATTAGGCAAATGAGTATTTTGACTACATCATCCTCTTTATGCATGTTGTCTTACTCCAAGCTGTATAGCCTCGAAAGCCTACTACCAATTAAGCATATTAGGTGATGTGCATCTCTGTAATGAGAAGGGGTGTGGTCTAATGACATCAACACCCTATATCAGGTGTGCATAATTATTAGGCAACTTCCTTTCCTGACAGGCTCAGAAAAGTCAAAAATAGTGAGATATCTTGCAAAGGGATGCAGCACTCTTAAAATTGCAAAGCTTCTGAAGCGTGATCATGGAACAATCAAGCGTTTCATTCAAAATAGTCAAAAGGGTCGCAAGAAGTGTGTGGAAAAACCAAGGCGCAAAATAACTGCCCATAAACTGAGAAAAGTCAAGCGTGCAGCTGCCAAGATGCCACTTTCCACCAGTTTGGCCATATTTCAGAGCTGCAACATCACTGGAGTGCCCAAAAGCACAAGGTGTGCAATACTCAGAGACATGGCCAAGGTAAGAAAGGCTGAAAGACGACCACCACTTAACAAGACACACAAGCTGAAACGTCAAGACTGGGCCAAGAAATATCTCAGGACTGATTTTTCTAAGGTTTTATGGACTGATGAAATGAGAGTGAGTCTTGATGGGCCATCCGGGCAGAGAGCTCTAGTCCGACTCAGACGCCAGCAAGGTGGAGGTGGAGTACTGGTTTGGGCTGGTATCATCAAAGATGAGCTTGTGGGGCCTTTTTGGGTTGAGGATGGAGTCAAGCTCAACTCCCAGTCCTACTGCCAGTTTCTGGAAGACACCTTCAAGCAGTGGTACAGGAAGAAGCCTGCATCCTTCAAGAAAAACATGATTTTCATGCAGGACAATGCTCCATCACACACGTCCAAGTACTCCACAGCGTGGCTGGCAAGAAAGGGTATAAAAGAAGAAAAACGAAAGACATGGCCTCCTTGTTAACCTGATCTGAACCCCATTGAGAACCTGTGGTCCATCGTAAAATGTGAGATTTACAAGGAGGGAAAACAGTACACCTCTCTGAACAGTGTCTGGGAGGTTGTGGTTGCTGCTGCACGCAATGTTGATGGTGAACAGATCAAAACACTGACCGAATCCATGGATGGCAGGCTTTTGAGTGTCCTTGCAAAGAAAAGTGTCATTATATTGGTCACTGATTTGTTTTTGTTTTGTTTTTGAATGTCAGAAATGTATATTTGTGAATGTTGAGATGTTATATTGGTTTCACTGGTAAAAAAAAAATAATTGAAATGGGTATATATTTGTTTTTTGTTAAGTTGCCTAAGGATTATGCACAGTAATAGTCACCTGCACACACAGATATCCCCCTAACTAAAAACTACTTTCAAAAATATTCAGCTTTGATATTAATGAGTTTTTGGGTTCATTGAGAACATGGTTGTTGTTCAATAATAAAATTATTCCTCAAAAATACAACTTGCCTAATAATTTTGCACTCCCTGTATATATATATATATATATATATATATATATATATATATATATATATATATATATATATATATATATATATATATATATTTTTTTTTTAGGCCAGTGGTGAAACCAGCCATACGAGTTATGTACAATTATGAATCATTTGTTAAATTTGGATTGAGATAATTTATGCACATTTTACAGGCATGCATTCATTTATGCTCATGATTAAATGGCAATTAACACAGAGAAAGCTGTCCCTCTCATGCAATCTGGAAACTAACTGCCCCCTCTAGTGTCAAATAAAGGAAGCAAGCCACCAACATATAGTAAAGTCACTTTAGATGTTTAAAAAAACATATACTTAAAGGGATAGTTAAGTTAAAAATAAAAAATGATTTTTACTCACCTGGGGCATCCCTCAGCCCCCTGAAGCTGTATGGTGCCCTCGCAGCCTGGCTCCGATCCTCCTGTCCCCGCTGGCGGCTACTTCCGGGTCCGGCGACAGCCGCCGACAGGCTGGGAACGCGAGTGATTCTCTGCGTTCCCAGCCACTATATCACCCTATATGCTGCTATAGCGTAGAATCACCCGCGTTCCCAGCCTGTCGGCGGCTGTCGCCGAACCCGGAAGTAGCCGCCGGTGGGGACAGGAGGATCGGAGCGGGGCTGCGAGGGCACCATACAGCTTCAGGGGGCTGAGGGACGCCCCAGGTGAGTAAAAATCCTTTTTTTATTTTTGACTTAAGTATCCCTTTAAGATAGGAGATATGTATATTTTTTATGCCTTGTACACACCATGTAATTTGCCGTCGCATTGACGGATCGAATCGATAATTTCTGACAGGTCCGTTCTGATTTCATATGTTGGTTTTTTTTGTTTTTTTTAATCAATTTTATATAGAAGTGATTATAAAATCGACCAGAAAAACAATTGAAAATCAGATCTGATCTGTTAGAAATTAGCGATTTGACCTGTCGATCTGATAGGAAATTGCATGGTGTGTACCAGGCATTAGGGTCTTACTGTGTTCCAAAAGCATACACTATTGCAAACACATAGCATACTGTAAGCTCGACTGTCAATTTTAATTACAAAGCTACTTACTTACAATTACATTACAAACATTTGTGCTCTGTGTATGAGCATGTCAGCTACAGATATTGCCATAGTACATACAAATCTTCTATACATAATACAATAGTTAACTTATCAGACAAAATACTGCATCACCTTTTTCTGCGTGACGTACGTTTTGCAGCCTCTTTGCCATTTCCTCAGAGGTCCAACAAGGTATTCACAACTTTATTTACAGCCAAATTGCAAAGTTCATTGTTCCAGTCTGGAGAATAATAGTTTAAATAGGAACTTCAGCCTAAACAAACATACTGTCATTTAGTTACATTAGTTATGTTAGTTACAATAGATAGGTAATATAATATCTTACCCACCCTGTTTTAAAAGAACAGGCAAATGTTTTATTTCATGAGGGCAGCCATCTTTTTGGTTGACAGGAGTTAACAAGGAGCATGAGACACAGTTCCAACTGTCCTGTGACCTGATCACCCCTCCCAGCTGTGCGCACCAGGTTTCAAATCTCACATTCAGAATTTAAAAAAATGAATATGCGCCAAAACAGCATAACGAGAACAACAACATTGGAAATCCCAACATGCTTTGCACAGCATTAGGGGAAAAATGCCCGGGAAGATTTCTTTGATGGGGTGGAGCTTAGCTTCTGTTCAGCTAAAAATGAGGTTTGGGTAAGATAATCAAAGTTCTGATGCTGTGAAACTTTTTAACCATTTACCGCCATCCTAACGTATTAAAACGTCATGCTTACCGCTATTAACAGCAACATGACGTTTTAATACGTCGCGCATTCCCGCCGCTGCTACCGCCGTGTGTCCGCCGCTACCGCCGCCATTACCGTCGGGATCCCGTGCTGGGCGATTGGGGAAGAGGACTGAACAGTCCTCTACCCAATCGCAGTGCCTGGAGTGAATGGACGTGACCGCGAACAGCGGCTACGTCCATTCACATAAACAGGAAATGTAACAGTTTAATAAAGTGTGTAAAAAAAAAAAAAAAAAAAGTGAACACGTCCTATGAGTGTTCACCAGCGCCATCTTGTGGCCAAAAAGTATATTACACCTACAAAATACATACATTTTCAAGTATATACACATCATTAATAAAATTACACTTCCAACCCTCCCCCCAAAAAAAACACTTGTAAAAAAAAAAAATCAGCTTAAAAAAAAAAAAATAAATAGTTGCCTTAGGGACTCAGCTTTTTTTATTCTATATTTTATGGGGGAAAATTAATTTTAATTTATTACATAGGGGCTTGTAATTATGGCCAGAACAAACAGAAAAATAACCACTTATATTTCAAAATAATATACTGTCGCCATACATTGTGGTAGGGACATAATCTAAACGGTTTAATTATTGGGGCCACTGGGCAAATAAAACGTGTTTGTTTTATCCACAGGAGAATGTTTAATTTTAAAACTATAAAGGCTGAACACTGAGAAATAATGATTTTTTTTCCTTTTTTTTCTGTTTTTCTCATTAAAATGCATTTAGAATAAAAAAATTCTTAGCAAAATGTACTATCCACAGAAAGCCTAATTGGTGGCGAAAAAAACGAGGTATAGATCATTTTCTTGTGATAAGTAGTAATAAAGTTATTAGGGAATAAAAGGGAGGAGCGCTGACAACTGAAAATTGCTCTGGTCCGTTAGGATAAAAACCCTTGGGGGTGAACTGGTTAAGAAACACCAAGCCTTTTCAGTGCTGCTGAGTAGATTTTTAGTCTGGAGGTTCACTTTAAAATGGACCCAAATTAAAAACTGATATTTTAAATTTTAATATGAACCTCTGAAATCCTGTATAAACATTCATTTAACTATTTACAAGCTGAGACCTCTCCTCCCATACGTTTGTGCTGAGGCAAGGCAGAGGCGTAACTACAAATCATGAAGCCCCCCGCAATACTTTGATTGGGCCCTTTCAATGTTCACACCTTTTCCCTTGCCAACCCCTTGCGACCCTCACAGCCTGGGGGCCCATCTCACAAGGGTCATAAAACAAGTGTGGTCATCAGGATCTTCCCACCCATAACAAGTGCAGCCACAATAGCACCTGAACTGAAGGATGGTACCCCTTATCAGAGGAAGTGAAGTAGTAGTTGGGCCCTCTTACAGCTCTGCGCCCCCCTGTGGTCACACGGGCTGCTCCCCTCTAGGACACCCCTGAGGCAAGGGATTGTGTTGCATGCTGGGATAACTATTATACAGGCAGGGAGAAGTTAGAGGTTGGCACTACAGTGGCATAACATATATGACTCAACGTTGGGAACATGCAGTGGGTGTAGATGGATGGCAAGCACACCCCTTTCTTACGAACCTCTTCAGCGTGCTCAAGCTGTGGAGTTTGATTACAATTGGATACAGATAGAGGAAAAGCTGGCACTGCTGCGAACGTTCAATTTATTGCCGAGATATCAAAAAGTACAACATCAAAGAAAGCAGTAATTGGTGGTGCACATACCATGTGAGAAGAGGCGTAGGTGGTGGTGGGTGCTGGGCACTGGATGCCTGACGGCCGTTTCGCGCCAAACGGCGCTTCTACGGAGGCTACAGGCATCCAGTGCCCAGCACCCACCACCACCCACGCCTCTCAGCAATAAATTGAACATTCGCAGCAGTGCCAGCTTTTCCTCTATCTTTATCCGCTTATAACTATTGTACAGGCTTCCAGAATTGCAAACACAAACAAAATCATGGAAAAAAAAAATCACACAGTTTGCAAACGTTTTTTATTTTTAAAATGGCGGAGGAGTAGCTAGGCAGATTGTATGTTATTTCTGTTAAGCTGTGTGTGAAATATTGCAAACAATCCATATGTATATACAGGGAAATATACTTAGCAACAAAGGTGTCCGATTGGACAAGCCCTATCGTACAATAAAAGATATAACTTTATTAGTATGTAACTTTGTTATCACTGCCCTGTATCCGTTGCACTCCAGATGAATCCTTTTGGTGAAACATGTTGAGTGGGGTGTTAGTGTCACTGTATATGTATATATGAGCACATTGTTATATAAACTCCTCCAGTGGAGGGGGGGCACACTTGCTGGGTTACTAGGATATAGAGTCTTATTTTAAGAGAACCTGTCCTACTGAAAACAATATATGTGGTCTCTCAATTTTGCTCTATCTAGTACAGGCATGGGCAAACTCGGCCCTCCAGCTGTTACGGAACTACAAGTCCCACAATGCATTTGCCTTTATGAGTCATGACTGTGGCTGTCAGACTCCTGCAATGCATTGTGGGACTTGTAGTTCCGTAACAACTGGAGGGCCGAGTTTGCCCATGCCTGATCTAGTACCAGCACCTGTTGATGTTGGGGGATTGGGGAATTGCGACACCCCATCCTAAATATTGGCTGGATGATGTAATGGTTAAGGGCTCTGCCTCTGACGCAGGAGACCAAGGTTCGAATCTCGGCTCTGCCTGTTCAGTAAGCCAGCACCTATTCAATAGGAGACCTTAGGCAAGGCTCCATAACACTGCTACTGCCTATAGAGCGCGTCCTAGTAACTGCAGCTCTGGCGCTTTGAGTCCGCCAGGAGAAAAGTGTGATATAAATGTTATTTGTCTTGTCTAAATATATACAGTTAGGGAAGGCGGGGGATCGACCAGGGCCTCCCTCTTTACATCCCCTTACACGTTTGAGTGACACAGCAATTTAGACGCATTAGGTGCCCCCCCCCCCCTCTCTGTATTTTTACATGCGGTTGAGAACCAGGTGGCTCTCTTTTAATGATATACTAATAAAGTTATATCTTTAATATTTTATTTTACGATAGGGCTTGTCCAATCGGACACCATTGTTGCTATATGTCTGAAATGTTGTAAGCTCTTTGTTAGTTCAGTTCTTCTTTAAATCATCTCAGTTACTCTTTAAATCTTCAAAGAAATGAATTGAAATTGCATGTGTGTGAAAGGCAATGGAAATTCCCTATTAGGTTGGGAAGATTTAGATAGCTGGCACTCAATACCACTTGCAAACACGCTCTATTAAGGACATTAAGTCCAAACTAGAAATTTATTAAAACAGAAGGTATTTGTGATTATTCAGGTTGGAGTGAGCATATAAGGTGTCCCTCAGTGCATCACTGCTGAATATTCAATTCATCTCTTTGTTGTCCCTGATAGCTAAACACACATCCAGATCTGCTGGAATGCAATGATGTGTCAGCTTGTTAATATTACAGAGCCAAACTAATCCAACATGCATATACTGTAGACTGTTTCGGATTGGTTGATCCTCATCAGTGCATGGCATGGATTAATGTGGCTCTATGGGGCAGGACTTGAAACACCCAGAGTTACAGATTACCCAACAAGCTCATGGTGAACCAGAACTTCTAGTAGTGTGTAAAGGGGCTAAAAAGGACCAATAAGTCCTCTTACTAAAATGATATGCAAACAGGAATTTGCCTTCTTAAAACAGAAGGTATTTGTAATTATTCAGGTTGGAGTGAGTATATGAGGTGGCCCACATTACATCACTGCTGAATATGCAAATCATCCCTTTGATGTCCCTGATAGCTAAACATACCCCCAGAACCCTTGAATGCAATGATGTGTCAGCTTGTTAAAGAGGAACTTCAGCCTAAACAAACATACTGTCATTAACCACTTCCCTACCACGCTATTTTGTGCTGATCGGTGCTGCGTGGGCTCTCCAGCCCGCAGCACCGATCAGCTAGCAGCCAGGCCGATCAGACTTCCCCCCTTTTTTCCCCACTAGGGGGATGTCCTGCTGGGGGGGGTCTGATCGCCGCCGGCTGCTTGCGCTTGCGGGGGGGCTCTCTTCAAAGCCCCCCTCCGCAGCGCTTCCTGGCCTCCTTCCCCTTCCCTCCCTCTCCCTCCCCCTGTGAGCGGCGCAGGACGGATTTCCGTCCTGCGCCTGATGGGATAGGCTTTAGCCTATCAGATGCCGGTGATCCCCGGCCAATCAGAGGCCGGGGATCACCGATCTCCTCTACGGCGCTGCTGCGCAGCAGCGCCGTATACATGTAAACACCGGGGAAGGTCTTCCCCGTGTGTTTACATTTACCCTGCGAGCCGCCGATCGGCTCGCAGGGTGTTCACGGAGACACCCTCCGGGAACTGACATGGAACGGTTTCCATGGAATAAACTTCAGGATTCAGGGGCGTGTATATACGCTCCGAGAATCCGGAAGTGGTTAAGTTACATAAGTTATGTTTATTAAAATAGATAGGTAATATAATCTCGTACTCATCCTGTTTTAAAAGAACAGGCAAATGTTTGTGATTCATGGGGGCAGCCATCTTTGTCATGGGGGCAGCCATATTTTTGGTTGAAAGGAGGTGACAAAGAGCAGGAGACACAGTTCCAACTGCCCTGTGTCCTGATAACTCCTCCCAGCTGCACACGCTAGGCTTCAAATCTCAAATTCAAAAGTAAAAAAAAAAAGTGCACTAAAACTGCAGAACGAGAACAACAACATCAGAAATCCCATCATGCTTTGCACAGCATCAGGGGAAAATGCCCGGGCAGTTTTCTTCTGTGCAGCTAAAAATGAGGCTTGGGTAAGAAAAACAAAGTTCTGATGCTGTGAAACTGTTAAAGAAACACTGAGCCTTTTCAGTGCTGCTGAGCAGATTTTTAGTCTGGAGGTTCACTTTAATTGTACAGAGCCAAACTAATCCAACATGCATACAGGGACATCAATGGGATGATTTGCATATTCACAAATACCGTCTGTTTTAAGAAGGCCAACTTTGATTTTGCATAGCATTTTAGTAAGGAGGCTTTGTGATGCCTTTTAGCCCCTTTCGCGCTCCTAGGAGTTCTGGTTCACCATGAGCTTGCTGAGCAATCTGTAACTCTAAGTCCGAACTGTGCTCATCCACTGAAAGCAGCTCATCCACAATTCTCCAGCAGAATAGAGCCGGGCACCAGTTACAAAACTGCAAAGACTTTACTGACGATCCCCAGGAAAACAAGCGATAACACACTGGGGCTGTTTTTGGCCTCTGACGAAATGGGGAGACCCATGAAACATTTGTCTGGCTTACTTTGGCCATCCCCAGTGTGTAATATTGCTTGTTTTCCTGAGGATCTTCATTAAAGTCTGCAGTTGTTGAACTGGTGCTCGGCTCTATCCTTATGGAGAATTGTGCAATTATTAACAGGAACTTGCAAAGTGACCGCATCTCATAGCCAGGCTGAAAGCCTCACATGGACTCATGGCGCCCCACGTCACTATGGTTACAGTGGTTAAGGTCTTACCTCCTAAAATTAAGTTCTGTACATTGTTTAACCACTTAAGGACCAGCGGTCTCTGGGCACTTAAGGACCAGAGACCGCTGGTCCAATCGCGACGGAATCCCGACGAAAAGCCGCACATACCCGCCGCAACCGCCATCATTGCCGCTCGCCAGGATCCCCAGGACATAGACTCTACCGTCTCTATGACGGCAGAGTCATGTGAGTCGGTCAGGAGCTGCTTTCATTGGCTCCTGACCCTATTTTTCAATGTAAGCCAATGGGAACGGCTTACATTGAATGACTGGGCAAGGAGCCAATGAAATCGGCTCCTGACCGGCTCACGTGACTCTGCCGTCATAGAGACAGGCAGAGCCTGTGAGATGCAGCGAGAATCGTCGGGTTTGAGCGGCGCGATCGGCGGGGAGCGGCGGAAACGGCAGATGCGTGCTGCGGACAGTGATTGAGATCTACGCCCTGCCAGCCAGGAGCCCACCAATACAGGGCGTAGATCTCAATCACTGCGGTCCTTAAATGGTCAAAAAAATGTTCAGAAACATTCTTACTGTCATGGTGGTGAGGCATGACCTATATAGGAAGTGTATCAGTATATCTACGTCCTCTGTGACTGCATCTAAACCACAAGTCAGTATATCTACGTCCTCTGTGACTGCATCTAAGCCACAAGTCAGTATATCTACGTCCTCTGTGACTGCATCTAAGCCACAAGTCAGTATATCTACGTCCTCTGTGACTTCATCTTAGCCACAAGTCAGTAGATCTACGTCTTGTAGCAGAAGCAGTGCTGTGCAGGATTGGGCTTGCTCCTGTGCACATTTCTGGCACTATCTGATGCAGCACTAATTGGTGAATGGGAATATATGTTTCCTGAGCTAATGAGATTGATTTTTACTATCAAAAATACTTTTATTTTCTCATTTCATAGTGAAAAGTACACTCTGTAGCATTATTTCAGAATCAAATATCTTTACCATAAATTGTGACAGGAACATAATCTAAGTTTTGTGATAAGCAGTAGCGTTCCTACCTAAGGGCGCAGGGGGGCGGGGCGCACCGGGTACCAGTCAGCCAGGGGGGTGTCGCCACGACCCCCCTACACCTGACTAAGGAGGGGAAGAGCAGCGCTAGGAGGAGGGGTGACAGCAGGGATAGCGGCGGGGAGGGGGAAATATCATTGGAGGCGCAGTAGAGGCACGTGACGGCGACGCAGCGTTCCAGGCTGATACGCGAAAGTAACGTGAGTATACTCCGCGCTCGCCTGCTCGCTGCCCACTGCCACTGGCCCGCTGCCCGCATTTTTGGGGGGAGAAGAGAGGCAGAAGGAGGGGACCCAGGTGAGGGAGGGGGGGATATTTCCCCCTCCCCGCCGCTATCCCTGCTGTCACCCCTCCTTCTAGCTACACGGGGGGGGGGGGGAGGGATACTATACTACCTAAACTGGGGGCCACTATACTAGCTGGGGGCCACTATACTGGGGGCAGCTAAACGGGGGGGGGGGGCACTATACTAGCTACACTGGGGGCATCTATGGGGGCCACTATATTACCTATACTGGGGGGGGGGGCACCATACCAGCTACAATGGAGGCAACTATACTATCTAAACTGTCGGCCACTATACTAGATATACTGGGGCAACTTTGGGGGCCACTATACTAGCTATACTGGAGGGCAGCTGTACGGGGGCCACTATACAAACTACACTGGGGGCAGCAACACTACCTACATTGGGGGCAGCAGCTATGCTGCCTATCCTGGGGGCAACTATACTAGCTATATTGGGGCAACTATACTACCTTCACTGGGGGAAACTAGCTACCTATACTGGGGGCAACTGCTAGCTACCTATACTGGGGGCAGTGGCGGCACGGGGGGGGGGTTGCTTTGGATGCTGAAGCACCCCTTAAAATTCTCCAAGCACCCCCCAGCATGAACTGACTTTCGGCATCTAATAGACGCCGTATCAGTTCACCGCAGCGGCAGAGCAGGGCTATAGTAAAATGTCCGAAGCCCTGCTCTAGAGACTTTGGGAGTTGCTGGCTGCAGAGGATCGTGGGAGCTGCGCACTGGACGGAGGCCGGAACAGGAGCTCTGCTGCAGGTGAGTAAATGTTTCTTTTTTTGTTTTTTTTTTAATTTATATTAGCAGCCAGGGGTAGCATTTATGTTCTGGCCAGGTCTGCTACACGATTGAAGTGTTTTCTGGACAGGTCTGCCACACGATTGCATGTATTTTCTGGGCAAATCTGCCTACATGATTGAACGTATTCTCTGGGCAAATCTGCCGACATGATTGCATGTATTTTCTGGGCAAATCTGCCGACATGATTGCATGGATTTTCTGGGCAAATCTGCCGACATGATTGAACGTATTCTCTGGGCAAATCTGCAGACATGATTGAACGTATTCTCTGGGCAAATCTGCCGACATGATTGAACGTATTCTCTCGGCAAATCTTCAGACATGATTGAACGTATTCTCTGGGCAAATCTGCCGACATGATTGAACGTATTCTCTGGGCAAATCTGCCGACATGATTGCATGTATTTTCTGGGCAAATCTGCCGACATGATTGCATGTATTTTCTGGGCAAATCTGCCGACATGATTGAACGTATTCTCTGGGCAAATCTGCAGACATGATTGAACGTATTCTCTGGGCAAATCTGCCGACATGATTGAACGTATTCTCTGGGCAAATCTGCAGACATGATTGAACGTATTCTCTGGGCAAATCTGCCGACATGATTGAACGTATTCTCTGGGCAAATCTGCCGACATGATTGAACGTATTCTCTGGGCAAATCTGCCAACATGATTGCATGTATTTTCTGGGCAAATCTGCCGACATGATTGCATGTATTTTCTGGGCAAATCTGCCGACATGATTGAACGTATTCTCTGGGCAAATCTGCAGACATGATTGAACGTATTCTCTGGGCAAATCTGCAGACATGATTGAACGTATTCTCTGGGCAAATCTGCACACATTACGTGTATTTTCACCCGGGTTCACGTCAAATTACAGTTAGCCCCGCCCTCATCCGGTCATGGCCATGCCCATTTTTTTTGCGCTTCGCGCGCCGCATGTTATAGCGCCACCCATTTTGTGCCCCTTTACTTTTTTTTTGGGGGGGGGGTCTTATAATACCCAGCACCGGGTGTCAAATGCCCTAGGTACGCCACTGGTGATAAGCGGTAAGAATAGCCAAACAAAATGCCATCCTCACAGGTTTTCTTTAATACAGAAAGCAGAATCACCCCCTTCCCAAATGCCATTTAGCTAGGAGAATTCTCTGAGCAATAGTGTGGAAATAGGGGTTACTGAGGTTACATCTACAACTAGGCCCCAGCTCTATATGGCCTGCCTAGGAGTGTACCTCAGCCGTCACATTGGCTCTTTATTGGTGATTTAGTGGTAGTGAATATAATCAATAAACTGGTCTCTGCTACATGCTCAGGCATCTATCCACATCTGCACTTGGGAAAAGCTAAGTAGGTTATAGGTGGGGAAGAGGAGGGGCTTTAAAATGATCTTATTTATAAAAGGGAGAGCTCATTATTTCACATGGGTGAACAGTGCTTTGATCGCCTGCCGTCAGGGGCGTAGCAATAGGGGGTGCAGAGGTTGCGACCGCATCGGGGCCCTTGGGCCAAAGGGGCCCCATAGGGCCCTCCCTGAACATCAGTATTCGCTCTCTATTGGTCCTGTGCTGGTAATAATCACTTCTATAGATGCTTTAAATAGCAGTAATCAATAACAAACTGCTCCCCAACCCCCTCTTGCACCTCTGTTAGTGTAGTTGCCATTGTCAGGTTTTGGTGCGCCGTATCAATCGTTATGTATAGAGTGCTTGGGGGGCCCCATTGTAAAACTTGCTTCGGGGCCCACAGCTCCTTAGCTACGCCACTGCCTGCCGTAAGTACCCTAAAACTGAAAAGAGACTCAGATTGTATTTTGCAAACTGCCAAAAGTGCTCATCCTTGGCTGCATACTGCTGTCTGGTCTCCAGGAGGTTCCAGTCCCCTGCAGTGGATTGCAGCTTTGTCACAGCCATACAGCTAGGGCGTCACAGAGTTATTTAATACCTACGAGTATTGCTTTCCTGTTCTGCATTGAAGCCTATATGGTGGTCATCAATATTATCTGGCTCTATACAGAAAAGTGGTGATCTCAGATAAGTGGTGATTCCTTATAAAAGTAGTGATCATTCAACATGATTTCATAACAAGACTGGGTAAAATATAGATTATTATCAAGAATGTAAAAATTAATAGTATCCCCTTCAACATCCTCCTCTCCTCTATCACTGCGCCGTTGCAGATGGATTTTCCTTTGTGCTTTAAAGAGGAGCTGTTAGGTATAAGGTCTCAGAGAAAAAAAACACATATATCAGTAGCTAAATATTGGCTGTACTTACATTACATATGCATTTCACTGTCCACGTTTGGATTTCACAGAATTTTTATATAGTATTTGCAGAGAATGATGCTCCTGACAGCTCATGGCAGGTTCCATGTTTGTCTGTCTTGTATGAAGCCAATTGTGATGTCATATCCTCCCTTACCTTGCTTCCTGATGATTCGACTCACAAAAAAGTTCAGGATCAAAGATCCTAATGGTTCATGATCTGGACAACACTACTGTGCAGTGAATATTAATTAGCCATGTGACTATGTGTAACCAGGGGTCAGCAGCACACAGGTCCCAAGGTGCGGGTGCAAGCAAACAGCGGGGGTCCCCACCTCCGCACGATTATAGCAATAAACACAAGGGTTTGCAGCACACCAGCTCTTTTATTCAGAGCAAAGAAATAGGATAACAAGCAGCAAGCTTTCGGACACTCCCTGTCCTTTCTCAAGCCAACATACAAATGAAACAGCAAAGGTATATATGCACATAACAGCAGGAAATGACATCACATGGAATCTTATTGAGCTCAATTAGCCCATGCAATTAACCCTATAATCACAAAATCAATTAAAAAGGAACATATTCACGTCATCCTGCAGCTCTCCCTTGCATGTAGTATAGTCCATACCCTTCTTTCCCTTTCATAACTGTGGAAAGCAAAAAAGTTCATATATCACCTGTAAGAGAAAATTAAAGAAATAGATGTAAGTCAAAATCATGATTCAAACCCTGTGGGCTTAACGTATCCAATTCGTTAATCCAAAAGACCTCTTTCCTTTTTAAAAACAGTGTGCGGTCACCACCCCTATTCAACCTGGGTACATGATCTATAACCATAAATTTGAGGTCATCACAAGAGTGCCCCCTTTCTCTACAATGGCGGGGGATAGGTAAATCCGAGGTGCCAGATCTGACAGTGGATCTATGCTGTGAAATTCTCCGTTTAACAGGTTGGGTCGTTTCACCCACATACAGGAGACCGCAGGGGCAACGAATAATGTAAATAGCAAAATTCGTTAAACATGTCAAAAATTGACGAACTTTAAATTCCTTTGTCCCTGCGGAGTTCCTGAATGTGTCGCCCCTGAGTATGTTGCCACACTCTGAACATGACAGGCAGGGAAAACATCCCACATGCCTAGGGATAGGGGCCAAAAGGACCATACCCGAGGGTTTGACATCTGCCCTCACTATCCTATTGCCAATGGTGGGATTTCTGCGAAATGCCTGCAATGGAGGAGCAAGAAATTCCTCAACATGAGGATATGCATTGGTAAGCAAATGCCAATGTTTTTTAAGGATAGCAAAGACTCTGTCTGAAAAAGAATGGTACTGGCATACAAAAGGTAACCGTTTAGTATTGGACTTCTTAACCTCAGATCTGTCCCTACATTTATCAATAAATTCAGCCGGGTAACCCCGCTCAGAAAATTTATGACACATTTCCAGCTTCCTCCTCTCAGCCAGATCGGCAGGGCCAACAATGCGCTGAACCCTGTCCAGCTGGCTGCGAACGATGGAACTGAAAACTCTGGGATGATGATAACTGTCAAACCTCAAAAGTTGATTACGATCGGTCGGTTTCTTATACAGATCTGACCAAAAGGCATTGTTCTCAAAATGAATGGTGGTGTCCAGGAAGGAGACTTGAGTATGATGATGCTCAATGTTGAAAGTGATTGATTCATGAATGCAATTAAGGTACTCATTAAATGCCATGAGGGAACCAATGTCACCCCGCCACACCGCAAAAATGTCATCAATGCAGCGCCACCACGCCACACAGTGGGTGGTGAACGCCACATTGGGAAAAATGGAGTTAACCTCCAAACGATTCATGAACGCACCCGCGAACGACGGGGCGACATTGGACCCCATGGCTGTACCTTTCCGCTGTAAAAAGAAGGAATCCTGAAAACGAAAATAATTGTTTTCAAGAACAAAATGGAAAAGACTCTCAAAAAATTGCAATTGTTGGTCATCATAAACATCACTTTCACGTATGAGACTCATGGCAGTTTGAATACCCTCCTCCTGTGGTATTGATGTATACAGGCTAGAGATATCCCATGTAACCAGAATGATATTATTCGCTTCCCCTATATTCAGGGACTGTAATTTCTCCAAAAAATCTCCCGTATCCCTTATGTAAGCTGTTGTTTCCTTAACCAACGGATTTAATACCCTATCCAACAGGGTTGCCACTGGCACAAAAATGGATCCTGTACCCGCCACGATGGGCCTACCTGGGGGGCTCAATAGGTTTTTGTGCACCTTAGGGAGAGTGTAGAGGACGGGAGTGCGTGGATGTGACACAGATAAGTAATTGTATAGATCCTTAGCAATAACATCTTTCTTTAAAGCGTCATCCAAGATAACCTTAATCTTTTTCTGTAATGCAAACAATGGATCAAGCGACAATTTTTTGTACACCCCTTCATCTGAGAGTTGTTGCAAAATCTCATTCCTGTAATAGTCACTGTCCAATATCACCGTGGCCCCACCCTTATCGCTTAGCTTGCTGCTTGTTATCCTATTTCTTTGCTCTGAATAAAAGAGCTGGTGTGCTGCAAACCCTTGTGTTTATTAGCCATGTGACTAGGAACAATAGCGGATTCAAGCAGTATACTCTAATGGAACATGTGCTGTGAGTTAGGCTGCTGTTACAAGCTGCTGTAACATGAGCCTGTAACTTCCCACTGTGAAAGCAGCCTTAGGGCGGGATAGGGAAATGAAGGGGAGGACCAAGGGAGTGCACTGGGGAGAAGAAGCAGCCCCAGAATGCTTTGCAGTATCTGTTATGCGTCCTTAGGAGCTTGGGAATACAGAGCCTTGCTGTTCAGCAAACATCAAAGAGAGATTTTTAACTTCAGTATTGCCTTTTTGGCTTCCTTCAAAACTGTTTAACACAGGAGAATAGAGGTTTAAATTAGCTTTTGCAGCCTGACCGTTACTCTTTAAGTCATCAGGTGGTATCTGCCTCAGTCGCCCTACCGTTTCCGCCTTTACCTCAGCCACTATCTGAACATGGGTTGCCTGCATTTTTTACTTGCTCCTTCTTGCTTCTTAGTTCTCTCTTAAACTAAGTACACACTGGGGGACAATTGTAGCTGTTGCTAGCACACGGGAGCGTGTGCGCGACAGCTCGGCGACAGCTCGTCTCCAAGTCCCTCTGCATCTACACGGCAGCAGAGAGATTAGCGATGCGGCGGAAGCTGTCGCCGAGGTTCCTCCCCCCCCCGCCGGAAGCTCCGTGTGCTGTGTGTGGGTTGCTGTCGCTAGCCCGCATACACATGCGGGACTAGCGACAGTTCCGGCGAGGTTGCGGCAACAGCTGTAGCTGGCGATTGAACATGTCAATCGCCTGGCGACAGCTCCGACGGGCGACGGTTCGGGGCGCGCGCGTCATACACACGGGCGAACTGTCGCCGCAACACGCGCGTGCCACGTGGTTGAGGCGACGGCCGTAACCCGTGTGTAGGAGCCTTAAGTGGAGAGCTTTCCAGTTCATCGACCATCTCTGGATCATAAAGGAAATAAATGTACTGTACCTGTAACACATTTTCCTGTGTCCAAAACTCGACACACCTGTATTCACCCTGAGTGAGCGTCCATTTTTAGCTCACCTCAAAAAACCACTTCCTCTTTCTTAGCTCAAACAGGTACATTCTTCTGGCTGTGTAATAATTGTTTATTGGGGGTCAATGATTTAAATACATTTTAATTAATGTATAATTCATTTTCTATCGTTTGAGAGAGAGTTTAATCCCATTTGAGGCTGCTATTATACTTGTACGGTGATCCAGTGGTCTTACAGCAGGGGAGCCTGCCACAGGATCAGTGCACAAATCTGCACTTCATATGACCCAGCAGCAGAGGGCGTGACAGGGACATATACATAGGCCCACCCCCGTTCAGTGATGTACTCCCTGCTTGGCAGGAATACGTCACTGGGTTTCCCGTCATAACGTGCACCGGGCTCCCTCATTTACTCTAATGGGTTGTCATAGACTTGCATTACTGCATAATCTGTGCAGTAGGCACAGATCATGCGGTAACGCACTGTTGACTTCGTGACAGGATTGCGGCCATTTGACTGCTTTTGTCACATTGCATTAATTATGAGGCCCCTTTCACACTTTTCTGAACGCAGGGTAATGCAACAGCAATGAAAGTCTATAGGGCCTAGCAAACTAACCCCGTTGCATTGTGTTGTTCCAGAAGTGCCTGATTTGCCGCAGCTGCAACGTCAACAGCCCGTTACCGTCGGACTTCCGTGGCGACGGAATGCATGCAAGTCAATGGGCGACGCAGAGAATGTAAATATGTTGGCGTGCACACACTGAACAACGTAAATTGTCTCAATCGTCTCTATTGATACGTAAAAACGTCTCAATAGACTTTTATTGACTTAGCGACCTCTTGTGGTAAATTGGCTTACCGCAATGCCATGGTGTAAAAGGGCTTTAACCACCCTGGCATTCTGATTAAATCGCCAGGGTGGCTGCGGGAGGGTTTTTTTTAAATAAAAAAAAAACTATTCCATGCAGCCAACTGAAAGTTGGCTGCATGAAAGCCCACTAGAGGGCGCTCCGGAGGCGTTCTTCCGATCGCCTCCGGCGGCCAGAAGTAACACGGAAGGCCGCAATAAGCAGCCTTCCGTGTTTCGCTTACCTCGTCGCCATGGCGACGAGCGGAGTGACGTCATGGACGTCAGCCGACGTCCTGACGTCAGCCGCCTCCGATCCAGCCCTTAGCGCTGGCCGGAACTGTTTGTTCCGGCTACGCTGGGCTCGGGCGGCTGGGGGGACCCTCTTTCGCCGCTGCACGCGGCAGATCGCCGCGCTGCAGCGGCGATCAGGCAGCACACGCGGCTGGCAAAGTGCCGGCTGCGTGTGCTGCTTTTTATTTCATTAAAATCGGCCCAGCAGGGCCTGAGCGGCAGCCTCTGGCGGTGTTGGACGAGCTGAGCTCGTCCAGACCGCTCAGCAGGTTAAAGGGAAGGTTCAGGGAAACGTGAACGCAGAACTACTGCGCCTGCGCAGTACAGCCCGGAGGACGTCCGATGACGTCAGCACGCCCGCGTGGGATGCAGAAGAGCCCGTCCTTGGAGCGCAGAAGAGACCGACCTGGCAGCCGGCCTGGCCAGGTCGGGTCGGCCACCTAAGACGACCGAAAGCCTCTGGAGCGGCGGCGAGGGCACCTCCTGCCTGCCACGGGCTGGAGGAAGCCCTAAGGTAAGTGAATATGGATTTTTATTTTTTTACACGTTTCCCTGAACCTTCCATTTAACTCAGTTCAAATATAGCGTTAATAGATCAGATCTGAAGGAAAATTGTACCATGTAGATAAGGCTTAATGCTAGGTACACACCATACAATTTTTTGTTAGATTTACCTGCCAGATCGCTTTTTTCCAACATTTCCGATGTGTATTTCGATCGATTTTTCGATTTTCCAGTTGTTATTTAATCAGAATTCAGATCGGACATTTTGGAAAAAATCGATCTGGTGGGTAAATCTAACAGAAAATTGTATGGTGTGTGTGTGCAGGGCCGGGCCGAGGCAGAGGCTGGAGAGGCTCCAGCCTCAGGGCGCAGTGTAGGAGGGGGCGCACAATTCATTCAGCTGTCATTTCCAATTGTGTTTGAAGCAGAAATAAATAAGAAAAGGGGATACATGACAGTGACTGCAAGCCAAATAACTAGAGATTAAGGTGTTGGGGAGGTTGGGGCCCCTGGGGCACCTATTAGTCTAATAGCAATCAGTGTGTGAAGGCTGGGGGGGAGGGATGGAGGGGCGCACTTTGCTGTCTCAGCCTTGGGTGCTGAAGGACCTTGTCCCGCCTCTGTGTGTGTGTACCTAACATTAGACATTATTCTAAACATTGAACTTTACATGTGTCTTTTCTAACTGCCTATGGAAAAAGCAAATTCTGATCACCCAATGCTTCTAGAACCCTCAAGGTCATTCACAGTGAAAGCACATCTCACTGTTATGGCTACACCGCTCCCAGTGTGTTCAGCCAATGGCTATGTGACCCCTTGCTGCTTGGGGAATTTTTATTATTTATTCTTGCAGCAAAGCTGCCAAATTCTTATCATTGATTGCTGGTGCTTACTAGGGAGGTTGTACCTTATTACACATACAAAGATATACAGTATATAATTCTAGTATGCACCTTGCACTTATGTATTTAGCAAAGCTGCATCTTTATTTATATTGCACAAACCTGCAGGAATTTATTTTTAGTGTGGTTCAGGGGAAGACTGCAAACCCTTTTCTCTAGTTTAGTTAACCTCCCTGCCGTTCTGATTCCCGCGGCCGAAGTTTTTTTTGCATAATTTTTTTTCCTATCATGTAGCTAGCCTAGCGCTAGCTACATGACGCCCCCCTCCCTGCGGCGTCCCTCCCACCCCTCCGATCGCCGCCGGCGCGTATGCCCATAAGGAATTTCCGTTCTGAACGGGATTTCCTTTAGGGCTTCCCCCCGTCGCCGCGATGATGTCACCGTCAGCGGGAGTCCCGATCCACCCCTCAGCGCTGCCTGGCACTGATTGGAAAAATTGAGGGAGAGTTGGCGAGCACTCGGGGTAGGTAGGTAACAAACACCCAGAACACTATGTGCTCAGGACAAAAACAGAGCAGCAGGTTCAACAAAAAAGTAGCATGGAGAAGATCCGGCACTATAGTGTTTAATGATAGCAACAATTTGTAGACAGTGGCATAAGACAAGTGGTCATGATGAACATTGCAGAGCATAACATCCAAGCATAATAGCAAACAGTGACAATAATGCCAAAAAATGTGTCTAACTTGGTACCTGGGTGTGGGTGGGAGGTAGCGGTGGTGGGTGCCAGAGGGTGCACGGCCCGACGACCGTTTCGCGTGGCTTACGCCAAGCTTTCTCTAAGGTGCAGGTGCAACGTTGCACCTGCACCTTAGAGAAAGCTTGGCGTAAGCCACGCGAAACGGTCGTCGGGCCGTGCACCCTCTGGCACCCACCACCGCTACCTCCCACCCACACCCAGGTACCAAGTTAGACACATTTTTTGGCATTATCGTCACTGTTTGCTATTATGCTTGGATGTTATGCTCTGCAATGTTCATCATGACCACTTGTCTTATGCCACTGTCTACAAATTGTTGCTATCATTAAACACTATAGTGCCGGATCTTCTCCATGCTACTTTTTTGCTGGCACTGATTGGCCAGGCTGCACACGGGGTCTCGGCGGGGGGGGGCCTCTAACGCGGCGGGTAGCTGCGAATCGGCGGCGAGCGGCAGCGATCGCGTGATACACGCAGCTAGCAAAGTGCTAGCTGTGTGCAAAAAAAAAAATATTATGTAAATAGGCCCACCAGGGCCTGAGAAATCCTCTGCGGCGGGTTACCCCGAGCTCAGCTCGGGATAACTGGCAAGGAGGTTAAAGAACACCTGTAGCAAGAGAGATATGGAGGCTGCCATATTTATTACCTTTTAAGCAATACCAGTTGCCTCACTATCCTGCTGATCCTCTGCCTCCGATACTTTTAGCCATAGACCCTGAACAAGCATATGCAGATCAGGCGTTTGTGACAAGATAGCTGCATGCTTGTTTCTGGTGTGATTCAGACACTACAGGACTGCCAGGCAACCGGTATTGTTTAAATAAAATAAATATGGCAGCCTCCATATTCTTCTTCTTGTTTCAGTTGTCCTTTAAAGTAAAAATCAAGCTGCATGTGGTGTCCAGGATGAACCGAGACGATGGGAAACAACGGGCTCGAGCGTAGCTTTTGCGCAAATGATGGTAAGAGCCAGGACTGACTGCTGCCCATTCATTTGAATGGACAGTGCTTAAAGTCAGGGAATCTATTATAAAAAAAAAGCCAGATACTTACCTAAGAGGAGAGAGAGAGAGAAGGCTCTGGGTCCTAATGAGCCTTCCCTCTCCTCTCCCAGTGCCCATTCCAGCGCTGGATCCCCCATAGCAGCATTCCACCAATTAGGTCAAAAGCTGCTATCTCCGCCGTCGAAGGGAGGCTTTGGTAGTCTTTGGAAGCCTGAATGCTCCCGAAGATGGGCCGCTCCATACTGCGCACACACGAGCGCCCTCTCTCGCATGCGCAGTATGGAGCCACCTGTCTTTGGGAGAACTCCGCTCCCGACTTCCAAAGTCCCCCGTGGTGGGGGATTTGAGCAGAGGAGCTGCCGCCGCAACGAGGTCACAGGAAGAATGAAGGCTCTATAGGTAGGTATCTGTTTTGTTTTTTTATTTATAATAGACTCCCAATTACTTTACTTTAAAGGGTTTCTCCAAGGGGGTTTGAAAATAAAATCTGACATTTACTTGGGGCTTCTATCAGCCCCCTGTAGCTGTCATGTCCCACACTGTCCTCCTCCGATCCGCTGTTCCCCGCCGCCGGCACTGGGCAATTATTCGTCTAACAAGACGAATAATGCGCTCTCCCGCTTGCGTCATGGGAAGCTTACTGCACAGGCGCAGTACGAAGTTTTCTTGTACTGCGCCTGCGCAGTAAGCTTCCGATGCCAGCCGTAGTTGGATGGTATGCCACGCTAGACCGGGGCCAGCGGCGGGGAACGGTGGATCGGAGGAGGACGGCGCGGGACATTACAGCTACAGGGGGCTAATAGAAGCCCCAGGTAAGTGTCTGTTTTTACTTTCAATCCCCCTGGAGAACCCCTTTAAGCGGCTAAAGGGAACATGAAGCGAGTAAAATTATTTAAAATAAAAACATGACGTAGCTGCAAATGAATGAACGTTAAAGCGTATCCGAGATGAAAAACGAACTATAATAAGTAACTTGTCTATATATCTTATCTAAAGTTTACATAGTTTACACAACAAATCTAGCTGCAAACAGCTTCGATAGAAAATTATTATTTCTTCCTGTGATACAATGACAGCAGCCATGTTGTTTGTAAACACAGAGGCAGGCTTATCTGCATCTTGAGCAAAAAAAAACCTAATCCCCCCTCCTCCTCCCCTCTTCTTCTGAAATCTCTGGCTAGTAATACCTCCCCACCCTCCTGCCCAGACTGAGCTCCCATGAGCTCTTGCTACTGTCTGAAAGTGCCTTGGCTCTCTGAAAACCTATGGGCGTGGCTTGTTTAGTTTATAGGGAATTACAGTATTAAAACAAAAACAAAAAAGTATTTGGCTTGAGGAATGCCTTATAAACAATAGGAAAGGAACACAATTATGCAATGTGTAAAAGTTCATCTCGGATCCACTTTTTAACCCTCTATCCCGCGGTCAGAGGTGCAGTAATTAATCTTCATTAGAATTCCGAATTCGAGTAGATCGCTACTCGGAAGCCCATCGCTGGTTGCGGGCACAGGAAGGCTGCAGGGAGCTGGCAGTTAGGATATAAACATAGGGCCCAACCGTCCCGTTGTCGTCGGGACTGTCACGATTTTGGTGGGCTCTCCCGCTATCACGGTATGAGCCCCCCAAGTCCCAGGCAGCAGTGGGCAGTGAGGGTGGAAAAAAAATGATCGAGGCGCCAGCCGCGGGTAAGTGGGATGCAGGACACGTGCATCCCATTACTACCTCCCTCCCTCCCTTGGAATCTGCCCCCCCCCCGTCTCCCCCCTGCTTGCAGAGTGCGCAGCCGTGGTTAGGGGTGTGGCCTAAGTGTCCTGATTCCCAGCTTTAAAATGTTGGGAGATATGTATATAGATTCATATATCTGCCACTTCCAGTAACATAAAAGTACTATGTTGAAGCCCCAGGTAAGTAAAACTTTTTTTTTACGAGTTTTCAGGTCCGCTTTAAACCACAAATCTTCTGCCCAGTTCTTCAGCGTATAATTTGTGTGCCATCTTCTATTTGCCCACAAGATGTCGCACTCCGCTGGCAACAGCTCCGTTTTTAACACAGCTGACAGTCTGGTGTTCCGCTCGGAGAGAGACGTAGGAGGAAAAATCCCCTTTGGCAGTGTATTCCTTTTTGTGGCTTTCGGCTCCTGCAGACACAAAGCTCCTCTTTGTCACGAAAACAGGTTTAACCCCGTGTTTGGGAAGAAGAAAAACTTAAGGCAAACTGTGGGTCTTCCGGCTGCCAGGAGCAAATGTAGCTCATCATAATTCATTTTTTTGGAAGCTGAAAAGACACTTCCTGTTCCAGATTTAAATTATGGCGTCCACCGACTTCAAAGAGGAGGTGAACTGCTCCATCTGTCTGAACGTTTATACAGATCCTGTCACCCTGAGATGTGGCCACAACTTCTGCCGGGGCTGTATTGCACATGAGCTGGACACCCAGGAGGGAGATGGAGGTTACACCTGCCCAAAGTGTGGGAAGAGATTCCATGAGAGACCAACGGTGCAGATCATCGATCTGTGCAACAGCGCGGACTGCTCCTTCTCAGCACCCTCTGAATATCAGGCACCCAGCACCTTCTGCACTTACTGCATCCATGCTCCTGTTCCTGCTGTCAAATCCTGTCTGCTGTGTGAGGCTCTCCTGTGTGAGGATCACCTGAAGGTCCACAGTAAATCCTCTGAACATGTCCTCTCCGACCCCAACACGTCCCTGGAGAACAGGAAGTGTTCCACTCACAAGAAGATCCTGGAGTACTACTGCTCTAAGGACTGTGTCTGCATATGTGTGTCCTGCATCGCTTTTGGAGAACACAGAGGACACGTGGTGGAGCCATTGAACATGGCTTTCCAGAAGAAGACAGAGAGACTTAGATACTTTCTAGAGAAACTGACCTCCAAGAAAAAGAGAGCTGAAAAAAAGGTCCGGAATTTGCAGAAGCGGCGGGCGGATGTGCAGGAGAAAGCGTCTGGCATGACCAAACGTGTTGCCGTCCTTTTCAGAGACATCAGGGAGCAGCTGGACCTATTGGAGAAGAGAGTCCTGAATGAGATTGCAAGCTGGGAACAGCAGGTTAACCTGTCGGTCTCAGAACTGATCCGTCAGCTGGAAATGAAGAAGGATGAACTGTCCAGGAAGATGCGCAACATTGAGGAGCTATGTGATATGACTGATCCGGTGAGCGTCTTACAAGGAAGGGAATTCTTCAAAGAGGACCTATGTGATCCTCACGATGTAGAGGATGAGGCCAGGGAGAGAGACTATAAAAAGATCTACGAGGCAGATGACCTGGACGAGGGACTGATCACTGTGACTTTACATGCTGGGTTAGCAGATATAATGACTGGGGTTAAGAGAGGAATCTACGTCTCTGAGTCTTTGGACATTTTGCTTGATCTAAACACTGCTGGCAATTACGTGACCATATCGGGTGACTTGAAAACTCTCTCCTGGTCAGAGGTGAATCAGTATCGTCCAGAAACTCCTGAGAGGTTTCAGTACTGCCAAGTAATAAGCAGCAGGTGTTTCTCGTCAGGACGGCATTACTGGGAGGTGGAGACCAGCGAGTCTGGGGACTGGATGATTGGCGTATGTTACCCCAGTATAGACAAGAAAGGTGTCCAGTCCTATATCGGCAACAACAACAAGTCTTGGGGGTTGTGCAAGTTCAATAATGAGTATTCAGTAATACATGCCAGTGAGGTGAGCCAGATACCGTACTGCGTCTCCTGCCAGAGTTTCAGAATCTACCTGGATTACGAGGCCGGCCAGTTGTCCTTCTATGAACTCCAGGGTCCAATCAGGCACTTGCACACCTTCACCGCCTCTTTCACCGAGCCCCTCTATGCTGTGTTTTATGTTTGGGGGGACTGGGTGAGAATCCAGAGCTAAGCACACTTGCCCCAGTGTCAAAAATGCAAAAGTGGGTGCTTCTCTTTCTTATCTTGAGGGTCCACGCTGAGTTTTTAGAAAAAAAACTCAAATTCTTTCTTTATCATATTATTGTGTTGTGATTTGGGGGGGGGGGGTACTGCCTTAGATAATCTACCTAGTTGTGCAGTGTCGGACTGGGAGGTGGAAAAACTGAGGAAATCCACCTGCTGGTTGAGCAGCAGTAACCCTGTGTTATCAATCCCAATAGAAACCTGCAGCAAGTATTCACTGTGAGCGAAGTATTCACTGTGAGCGGTAAAACCTGATTTCTCCTGCTTGGCCAGCAAGGGGATTTCTTCAGCTTTCCCAGCTCCCAGTCCAACACTGTAGTTGTGTGATATATATGGCTACCGCCCCCTTAAAGGGGTTGTGTAGCGCATTATAAAAACAGAAGCTGTCATTTACCTGGGGCTTCTACTGGCCCCCCTGCATATATCTTGTCCCGCGCCCATCCTCAAGGCTCCTCCGGTTCCTGTGCCACATCCAATTAAACGTCTAACTAGACGAATGTCCTCGCTCCGGCTCGCGTCTCCGGGAGCTTACGGCGCAGTATGAGAAAACTTTGTATTGCTCCTGCACCGTAAGCTCCTGGAGATGCGAGCCGGAGCCAGGACGTGCGCGGCCGCAGTGACATTCGCCTAGTTAGATGAATAATTGGATGTGGCACGGGGACCGGAGGAGCCTTGAGGACTGGCGTGGGACAAGATGTCTGCAGGGGGCCGGTAGAAGCCCCAGGTAAATGACAGTTTCTGTTTTTATAATGCGCTACAAAACCCCTTTAAAGGACAACTAAAGTGAGAGGTATACAGAGGCTGCCATATTTATTTCCTTTTAAACAATAGCAGTTGCCTGGCAGCCCCGCTGATCTATTTGGCAGTAGTAGTCTCTGAATAATACCAGAAACCAGCATGCAGCTAATCTTGTCAGATCTGACAATAATGTCAGAAACACCTGATCTGCTAAATGCTTGTTCAGGGTCTATGGCTAAAAGTATTAGAGGCAGAGGATCAGCAGAACGGCCAGGCAACTGGTATTACTTAAAAGGAAATAAATCTGGAAGCCTCCATATACCTCTCACTTCAGTTGTTTATTTTAATCTTCCCGGCGGTAAGCCTGAGCTGAGCTCGGGCTATGCCGCCGGAAGGCACCGCTGGGCCGATTTGCATAACTTTTTTTTTGCTACATGCAGCTAGCACTTTGCTAGTTGCGTGTGCAATCCTATCCGTCGCGCCGCAGCCCCCCCCCCCCCCCCCAGACCCCGTGCGCTGCCTGGCCAATCAGTGCCAGGCAGCGCTGAGGGGTGGATCGGAGTCCCCTTTGACGTCACGACGCCGAGGACGTCATCCCGCCCACGGGGGAAGCCCTCCGAGCAGCGGCTATCATGTAGCGAGACCTTGTCTCGCTACATGAAAAAAAAAAACGGCTTTGCAGCCCCCTGGCGGATTGTTATAAACTGCCAGGAGGGTTAAAGCACAATTGACCTGAGAGTGATATGGAGGCTACAGTTTTTATTTCCTTTTAAACAATGCACATTGCCTGGTTGGCTTGAGCCATTGGCCCTGAACAAGCATGCAGCAGATAAAGTGTTTCTGACTGAAGTCTCCATACCCCTCTCTCTTAATTAACTGTCACTTCAACATGGCTGACATGAGATAAGGGATAACACATCACACTACAGTGTTCTCCCCTGATTTTTTTTCCAGCCGGGTGGCATGAAAAAGTAGCCGGGTGGGTTGAGATGAAAATGCAGGGCAACTCTGCTTACAGCATAGGAGGAGGTGAGGAGGTGAGCCGATGACAGCCGGGTGGTCACCAAATCTAGCCAGGTGGAGCACCCGGCTAAAAGAGCCTGGGGAGAACACTGCACTACCGCTTGGTTCTTCTACTGAGGTAAACGATTGTCTCCAGCACCTGAGCATATTACCGCTGTCTGGTCACATTCTCTTTCATGAGGTGATGTTACAAAATATCTTTCCTGGAGAAACATTTATAAATTTTACAAGGATCAGTTTTTAGTCTAAGTACTGCTAGGTACAGTTTTCTATTGTCAACATCCTGTGGCTTCTTGTCTTGTAGGCCAGAGTTCCCCAACCCTGTCCTCAAGGCCCACCAACAGTACGTTTTGCAGAAAACCACAAACATGCACAGGTGAGGTAATTCGTGTCTCAGCAGAGCTAATTAACTAACTACCTGTGGGGATTTCCACAAAGCTTACTGTTGGTGGGCCTTGAGGACAGGGTTGGGGAACACTGCAGGCCCTTCACACTCCAGCCATGGGGAGGCAGCTAAGTACCAGGGGAGTAACTGCGGGGGGGGGGGGGGGGGAGGGGGTCGCAGAACTGTGAGGGGCCATAACTACTGCTTCACTCCCTCCGATAAAGGGGCCCATCCTCCAGATCAGATGTTTTGGTGGTTGCGCTTGTTATAAGTGTGAAGATTACGGTGTCCACACCCTGCAGGAAGTACCCCCAGTGCTCTCCTTTCCCACAAGAAAGCTTATGTTATCAGGCTGACTATACATAGAGATGGTCGGTGACCCACTAATAATTCCAGCTGGCATTCAAATTGTATGCATATTGCAACTGGGCCAAACCAAATTGTCAGGAAGTTAATTTTATCAGCCCAGTTACCAAGCGGCTTATGGTTTGCATGAATTTTGCATGCAAGTCTGAGTTATTTGCAGCTCATTCACCATCTCTCTCCGTACAGCTATTACCCGTACAAAGATTGTTTCTAAAATTGTTTACAGTTGTCATTATTATTGTAGATAGACTGATTTTTATTCTTTTTTCCTTAATTCCATCAGACACATTTGATGGTTATTTTTATATTTCAGCATTGTGAGATCAATAGGTAACGTATGAAGAAAAGGAAAAGCATTCACTGATTCTGACTGATCTTTTCCTACTCTGAGGGCTCGCTCACGCTAAAGGTGGCCACACACCATACAATTTTTAAATATCTGTTCAATTTAAGAATTGCAATCAATTTTTCTGACTGTAACATTTCAAAAATATGACCAATGTACCACACACCTATGTTCAATTTTTTTCTCAATTATGATAAAAATGATTGGAAACTCAGAGAAAATTGCTAGGGTGTGTATATTAACCACTTGACACCTGAGGCATTTTTCTTCTTGTGGACCAGAGCAATTTTCACCTGTCAGCGCTCCTCCCTTTCTTTTTCCAATAACTTAATCACTAGTAATCACAGCGTAATGATCTATATCTTGTTTTTCTCGCCACCAATTAGGCTTTCTTTGGGAGTTACAGTATGCCAAGAATAATTTTATCCTAAATGCATTTTAACATGAATAATAATAAAAAAAAATATAAAATGCATTATTTTTCAGTTTTTGACCATTATAGTGTTAAAATAAAACATTCTACTGTGGATAAAAGCCACACATTTTATGTGCCCTTTTGTCCCGGTTATTGCAACGTTCAAAAAATGTCCCTAGTACAATGTATGGCGCCAATATTTCATTTGGAAATAAAGGTGCATTTTTTCAGTTTTGCGTCCATCACTAATTACAAGCCCATAAATTAAAAATTAATAGTAATATACTGCCTTGACATACATTTTTAAAAAGTTCAGTCCCTAAGGTAACTACTTATATATTTTTTTTTTATGTAATTTTTTTCCCCCCTTTTATAAATAAAAAAAACAGTTTGGGTATTGTGGGAGGGAAATAGTTAATTATATCAGTCAGTGTGGGGATTTTTATTAAATAAAAAGCAATTTTGGTGCATTATACTATTTGGCCACAAGATGTCCTCAGTCGTCATTTCCGATTCACGTACGTAAGCACGTGAATCGGAAATAATCCGTGGCTGTGTAACACAGGAAGATACAATGAATGCCGGCGTCTCGTAGACGCTGGTATTCATTGAATCGGGGACTTAGATTTATGAATGGGACCTGCGGTCCCATTCATTAACTTCCTCTCTAAGCGGCGGTAACGACGGTGCGCGCGCATGTGCGAACGGGAGCGAGCGGCGGCTGCATGCCGCTGCAGACTTGTTTTCACAGCCCTGGTGCATCCAGTCTTTTTTCCTGGGCCGTGATTATACTGCACGGCATGCAGCAAGTAGTTAATATATTAACAATCCAACACACACCATACAATCTTTAGTAGAGATTGAAGAGAAATATCTGGCATTCCGGATCAATTTAAATTGAAAAAAAAACGGGAAATCCGATCTGATTTTTCAGTCGAATGAAAAAAAAGCTTTCGATTTTTTTCGAGAGATACGATCGTTTTTATCGAATTACTGTAAAATTGGATCATTTTATTGTATCATGTGTGACCACCTTAAGGGTGTTTTTGCCCTTTTTTCAAGCGCAGGCGATTTTCAAAATCAAAGTGCTTGTGCAATGATTCTTTATGAGAGAGCTCACATCTAAGCTGTTCGTTTGCGATCCGCTCAGAAAAGCGTTGCATGTACCATTTTTTTAGGCGATTCCTCCTCAATGGAAGGTATAGGAAAACCGCAAAACACTCACAAAATCAATTTGTGCAGCGATTGCGTTTGTTTTTAAGAATAAATACAACATTGTATTTATTATTTTCCGGGTCAAAGAGTTCACTTCCTGACTTGCGTCGGGGAGTAAATTAAACTTTAGGTAAAAGCACTTTACACAAAAAAAAAAAAAAAAGACGAACGCTAACACAAGCGGAATGCATTGTGAACGAGGCCTAAGTGATTCTAGTTTGGACACCTGAAGTGAGAGGGATATGGAGGCTGCCATATTTATTTCCTTTTTACACAATACTAATACAAGCGCTTTGAGTCCTATGGGAGACAAGCGCTATAGAAATGTTATTGTATTGTATATTGTATAGTTGCCTGGCAGTCCTGCTGATCTTTCTGGCATCAATAGTATCTGGATCACACACCCGAAACAAGCATGCAGCTAATCCAGCCAGATCTTGTATGCTGCATGCTTGTTCAGGGTATGTGGCTAAAAGTATTAGAGGCAGAGGATCAGCAGGACAGCTTGGCAACTGGTATTGCTTAAAAGGTAAAAAAAATATGGCAGCCTCCATTTTCCTCCCAGTTCAGGTGTGCTTTAAAGCGGAACTGTAAATACAGTTTAAGCACACTGTTTCACTTACCTGGGGCTTCTGCAAGCCCCCAGCAGCCGTCCTGTCCCGCGCTGGTCCTGCCGAGCCGCCGTTTAATGCGTTTGTTTGATCTAAGCTTGTGGGCAATTTAGGTGAGTTCTTATCTGCCTTCCATCTGCTTTTGCTTGGGACAGGTGAACTAATGGAGGAAGTACAGAAAGTAGGATTCTACCTGTAATTAACGCTTAAATGTAAAAGAGGTAAAATTATTTTTTTTTTCAGGGCTCTTTTACATTTGGACGTTGCGTTTTATGGGACGTTAAGGTCGCATAACGTCCCCTAACGCAACGAATGGTGATGGTATTAGGAGGACGCTACATACAGCCGCGTTAAGCGGCTCTTGGTGCGCCTTTTTTGTCTGACAGACTGCGGAGACCACATGATCGGAACACTCCGCATCACGTGGTCCCGCCAGCCAATCAGCGGCCGCTCCAGGAAGTAAACACTGCAGTGCAGAGAATAATAATTAGCCATGTGGCTGGCCGCTACAGCGGACTCTCCCCTCCTCCTCTCCTGCACAAAACAATAAAAAAAACAAATTACTGAGCATGTGCAAACAGTCTAACACGGCTAAAACCACTTAGAACGCACAGCATGCTGCACTTTCATACAACATCCAGCGTTACACTGTAACGCAACGTGAGCACTGTGAACAGCCCATTGATTTTTCATTGCTGTGAGTTGGGCTGCATTACAGGCTGCTGGAACGTGCGCCTGTAACGTCCCACTGTGAAAGCAGCCTAAAATAATAAACCAGATTTTTAATTTGCTATTTAGCTGCCCTGGGAGTTAAAAATGATGCTCGGTTGCCTTTAATCCATCTCTGGTGTATGCTCATTTTAAGATTTATGACCAGATACAAATGCTGGACTGTGGTGCCCCTCCCCCTTCGGGCGGAGTCTCGTTTTGCAAAGAGATTGCAAATGGTTCTTCATATTTTTGTTGCCTTCATAGCTGGATTAAGTAATGTTTGTGTATGTATACAGTTGGCTTTTCATTACATTTCGATGACGCCCACTATAATTTTTTGCATGCTAGTGGGTTAGTTAAATCAAGTTCTGGTTCCTTATATCTTATAAGGTCTTTACTGAAAACAAAAGTTTGCCTTCTTAAAACAAAAGGTATTTGAGATAATTCAGGCTGGAGTGAGCTCCGAGAGGTCTCCTGCCATTCATCACTGCTGAATATGCAAATTATCCATTGTTATCCCTGCAAGCTAGCCACACCTCCAGAACCGCTGGAATGCAATGATGTGTCAGCTTGTTAATTGTGCAGAGCCTCAATAACCCAACATGCATACAGACTGCATTGGATTGGCTGATCCTCATCAGTGCATGGTAATACTTTTACCACAGAACACCTCTGAATTAGTGTTCCAATTCAGCATCACGAATCTGGAACACATGAATATTGTTGACCACCACATTTCAGTACCATTTCAGTATCGAACCACTTGACGGGGTTAGGGGGCGTTCACTACTTGCACTTCCTGGTGCACTTCTTCCTTCTCAATGCCTTGTGAGATGGGCAACATTACCTGTTACTGCAGGGAACTCTCACCCCTGTGGGTGTGGCAGTCATATAAAGTACTGCAGGGAGATCTCACCATTGTGGGAGGGGCAGATACACACCAGTGCAGGAAAATCTCACCATTGTTGGAGGGGCAGATACACATTACTGCAGGGGAATCTCACTATTGTAAGAGGGGCAGATACACATTACTGCAGGGAGCTCACACTATTGTGGGAGGGGCAAACACATTACTGCAGGGAAATCTCACTATTGTGGGAGGGGCAGACACACATTACTGCAGGGAGCTGACACTATTGTGGGAGGGGCAGGCACACACTACTGCAAGGAAATCTAACTATTGTGAGGGCCCGTTCTCACTAGGACGATTAGCGTGTGATTCCCGCTAATCACTGAAGCGCTAGCACAATACAGACCTGATGGCAGTGATCTCACTGCCACAATTGTCACCGATTGCAAAACGTGTTGCATGCAGAATTTTGTTGCGATTTTGGAGCAGTATAGGACTTATAAAAGCGCCGGTCGTGATCGTCGGGAATCGCAGGAGTGTACAGTAATTTTACTGAGCTAATTGCGGTAAAATCACCCGCGGAAATCACCTGCCGATTTCAAGTGTGAATGGGCCCTAAGAGGGACAGACACACAACACTGCTGGAAAATCTCACCATTGTGGGAGGGGCAGACACTCTACTGCAGGGAGATGTCACCATTGTGGGAGGGGCAGGCACTACTGCAGGGAGCTGTCACCATTGTGGGAGGGGCAAACCCAGATCACTGCAGGGAAACCTCACCAGTAGAGCACTGTAGGCATATAAGGAACCAGAGAATAAAATATTTCTTCCCAATATGGTATTTATCACTGTCTTCAAGTACAAACGTGAGAACTCAAAAGTCCTAGTCAGTTATAATTTTTGCCAAGAAATCTTTTATATTATCCTAATTCTTCTACTTGTGGGGAACATATGTGTCTCTGAATTGCTGGGTCCACTGAAGACTAAGGAGTCCCAGAACATTTCACATTCCAGCAGGATGGGCGAGTCTCTTGTCTGGGAGATAATGCTGCTCTTGGTGCCCCTGAGAGATACAAGAAGCCTGGGGATGATACTCCACATATAGCTCACACATCTATGTGGACGCTGGCCTCAGTAGGTTGTCTTGCAAATCTCATGCTAATGATATGTAGAACTGTAGGAACTGTACTAACTTTTTTTCACTCCAGTCCCGGTTCCACTCTGGTGCCTCCACAATACATGAATCAACACACCGCTGATGTATCTGCAATGCCCAGAAACCTGCTTGTGCATCACCCATTTCTTGCTGTAGCTTCACATGTTTACAATGTGCCATAAGCCACAATAAAGCCAGTATAACTGTAAGGAATGGTTTCCTGTCTTGTGATTATGTGGAGGTGCTGCCTAAGGCTTTTGTGCAAGTTGTGGGTAGAATGGGGGAAGGGTTAAGGTACCCATACATCTACTGACTTGGCCGATCGACCATCCGATTCAATAATTATTGAACCAAATGAAAATCGGTATATTGGGAAGAACGATGAAACCCCTGGCGCTGTTACCGCAGGGTATAAATGTGCACGTATGTGTGCATTCATACATTACCTGTTGTGTCGTGGTGCCCGTCCGTCTTCCGAATCCGCTGCTCTTCCATTAGCCCCATACACGCCGCCGGCGCATAGCATGTGACCAAGCCGACGGTGTGTATAGGGCTAATGGAAGAGCAGGAATTCAAAAGAGGGACGGGCACCGCGGCACCGGACATAGGCATACATACATGCAGATTTATACACTGCAGGATGAGGCGGCGGACTCGGACAATTCCCAAGAGATCAGGAATCGGTCTGGTGTATGGGCAGCTGACAGATCTCTCTCTAATCAGATTCAATCAGAGAGAGATTTGTCCCCTCGAACTGCCCATACATTATCTGATGCATGAGCACCTTTACGGTTTTAAGAGGATTTATTGTTGTTTATATCCCTACTGTCATCTCCTCTGTATAAACAGGTAGTGAGGAGATTATACCCTGCTGAGATAAGAAAGCAATAAAATGCTTATAGGGGGTGCTTAAAATTTTTTTAAAGTGGAACTAAACTCAGAACTTCCTCTCTGCTGTGAAAGATCATCCACAGCATGATAACCTTTACAGGAAGAAAAAAATCCTCCTTACAATTTATGGAAGTATTACAAATAAACCCTGAAATGTTTATTTGATTTCACTTTGCGGGGAGCACTGAAAGGGTTAACCCTCAGTGTTTGCAGTTTGGGGAGAGCCATGGTGACACTGTGGCAGAACTCCTGCAGTTTATTAGTTGATGCTGATAATAACTCACTAGACACTTTGATCTGGTTAAACAAACACAGAACACAGAGCAGTGAATTTCTTTGGAAATTTTATTTGTATAATGACTTTTCACTGTGTGCTGTGCAAGAGTTCAGGTCCACTTTAACTTGAAAGAAGAAAATTACCTTGCACCTCAGTTCCTGCACATATTTTCTTTTTGTGTACGTTAAATAGAACATTATGTAAAATGAAAACATTTTATACACGGATCTTGGTTGTTCTCATGAAATACCAAAGGCAAAAACCCACATTACCAATTTATGTATCATTGCTTTCCTCTTCAATGACTTTCAGCTCGCTGCTTATTCTTCCCCTCCCAGTCCTTCTGAAGCCACACCTCTCTACTAGAGACTGACCGCCATGATAGGCTATCGGTCAGGAGGGGGTGTAGCTTTGATTGATGGAACAAGCACCCGCTTCCTGCACACTCATTAAGAATGCATTAGAGGGAGGAGTGACCAGGGAGCTATAGGGAGGCTAAAGAGGAGATATGCTATAAATTGGTGCTGCAAGTATATTATTTTTATATTTTGCAGTTTTTTTGTTTACAAGGTTTTTTTTTACATGCACAATCCAATTAAAATAATCTCCTAAATGTATATACAAACTGCCTGAACTGGAACTGCCTTTAACTTCAGCCGTTTTATTTCAAGGGTATCTGACTCTGGACAGGCATTCCAGTACTGATAAACAAGGAGCAACTATTAGCCATAATATGCCGACCCCCTCCCAAAAAAATACATATGTAAGTAAATACTTGCTCTACTTACATAACAGATGTATGCACTGTACACGATTTGGATGTCATTGATTTTTCAACTTGAACACAAAATTATCCTCCTGGCAGTGGTCATCTTGTATCCTCCAAGTAAAGAATCCCCCTCCTCCCCGCACTGATTCTGAGCACAGCGGGGAGGATAAATGCAGCAGGCACAGACTCGCCTATTAATCGATCCAAGTGCTGCCGTTCCCATCTATCGGCAGCGGTAGTGCAGAGAGTATAGACGGGAACTGCAGCGCCTGGAACCATTATTAGGTAAGTCTGTGTGCGCTGCCTTTATCCATCCCAATTGTTCAGCGAGGGGAAGAGGGGGAATGCGGCGGGCGGCAGGGGGGCCGAGGACAGTGACAGAAGATAGCCTCTGGCCCCCCCTCCCTGCACCCTAACAGCGGCTGCAACCACCACAGTGAAGTGGGAGACCAGGCAGCCAATCAGATAGGAGAGAGGTGAGTGAAAGAGTCTTCAGCCAATCAGGCTGATTGAGCATGCCATGGCACTTCTCTTTTGTGTCTGTGTACCAATATAGAGCCTGTGGGCATGGGGAGAGAAAAGATAACAGGAAAGAAAGTAAGATTGATTTTAAACTTTTGAATTGCCTGGTTAGCATCCTTTTTACCCATGTAACAGCCTGCAATAGAGAATTGATTTTGTATTTTATGCCTAACAGTTGCTCTTTAAAAGATTATTATTTGGTTATATTTAGTGGAACAAGGAACACCAATGAAGCCAACTATGTTTAAACTAAAGTTGAGACGAATGGAAGGAAAGGATTTATACTTACCTTGGGCTCTGTAGTGTGTCTTCTCCCTCTGTGTCGGTCCGGTCCCCTCTGTTGTGTTGCTGTGAAGTCCCCACTCCAGCTGGGTTGCGAGCCACTGGGCATGCAGTGTTCTGGGATTGTGCTCCCGTGTCCAGAAAAGTTCCTCACAAGTGCAGTTAGTCTTAATGAAATGCGCAGAACACTCCCGACCACGGGAGCAGGATCAGGTGTAGATGTTATTATGAGTGAGTATTGTTGCCATGGTTTTAAAAATGTGTAATCACTGCCTTCTTCCAGTGAGTTGGAGCCCAGCCCAGCAGTCATGGCCACTACAGTGACACTGCCGTCTTATGGTGCAGCAGCTCTTGCTGCCGAAACCATGGCAGCATACTGACTCACAACCTATGCAAATGCTGACAACCTCTAGAAGGTGTGGTTTCATCAAGGGGAGCAGATCCACCCTCCTGCAGCAGGTGGATGATGTCACTGTGATGACCACCTGACTACAGTAGTCGGGTGTTGACTGACAGGAAAAAAAAGATGAAGATGAGCAGACTTGTGGGCATCAGCAGTGAGTAAGTCAGTAACAATAAACTATTGCCCATGGTGCTTTGCAAACAGCAAAAGAAAAAAAATCATGGAATTAAAAATCTATACTATCTAACAAAAGTCATAAGTAGAGCATATCTCTGAACTCGGCCTATACTAAAATTGGAATTTGTTACATAAAGAGACAGAGTCACGTAGGATACCTCATTTTATTAGACACTAAATTGTATTTATTGTGTTTATCACAATGCAAAACATATGATTTATCACAAACCTGAAATCTTTCAAATGAACATTTCAATTTTTACCAACACTGAGTGAATTTGACCAATAAAGTTTTGTGAAAATATTACAAAGGCCCAAGTCTCCAAACTTGGTGACTGATAGGATCTATCATTTTCTACAAAGCTAATATCATTACTAGGCAGCATGAACCTTCTTTTATTTGCCTAGCTTGCTATTCTCACCAGTAGGTTGCACTACAAGTAAATGTCACATTTTCATTAGTAGCATTTAATATTTACCTGATAAAAACATATCTAAAGGATACCTTTACCTGCCGCCTCCCCATAAATATTGTGCCACCACCTTCGCTACAGTAGTGGGCGAGAAATAAGGACAGTTTCCAAGTTCTTCAGTTAATCCTTTACAAAGGTCTGGACTTAAGTTCTCAAATGTGTGCTCTCCTCTTAAAAATAAATTCTGAGTACTTAGGGTCCTACAGGTGACCTGGCTGTAAATAACTAACATACTGTAACTCAAAAAGGTCTAGTATTCTTAATCATAGTAGTAACGTCATTTATGTGCAGGGCCTCCTCCTCTTTTAGAAATTACCATAGAGCATACTAGTCAGTCTTGTAGTAACCTGCTTTGCAGTTGCAAGAGGTTTCTGTTCCTCTGTAGGCATCATGCTCCTCCCACACGTTTCAATACACCGATCCAATGACCGTGTGTCTCATCGTGCGACTGTCACATGACCACTGTGCTGGTGGATGGGGAAGAAACCAGGATTTAGCACAGTGGATGAAGAAGAGTCGTACCTATGATTATTACCAGAGAAATGTCTAGAAATCAAGGGGCTCCAAGCAGAACTTTGATGATGCCCACCCCCCACTTTCACTCTCTCACACACCACAGTCCACCATAGTTATTCCCACAGCCAGGGGGCCCATCTGCCATGCATCATATGACAAGTATGCCACCATGATCCCATGCCATAACAGTGCAGCCACCATTGCTCCCTCCACCTATAAGTGTGGCCATAAGAACAACTACTCTGAAGGGGGGCATCTGTTGAAGGGAGAAAGAGTATTAAACTTGAGTACCCCACAGCCCGCGCCCAGCTGCAACTGCAGGGCCACTGCCACAGTAGTTATTGTAAAAAAAACCACAACTTGCCATCAACCCCACCCCGGTTTTTTTTTTGGGGGGGGGGGGGAGGGCAGAATCATTAAAGTGGATCCGAGGTGAACTTTTACTCATTGCATAATTGTGTTCCTTTCCTATTGTTTATAGGGCATTCCTCAAGCCAAATACTTTTTTGTTGTTGTTTTAATACTCTAATTCCCTATAAACTAAATAAACCACGCCCACAGGGTTCAGAGAGCCTTGGCAGTAGCAAGGGCTCATGGGAGCTCAGTCTGGGCAGGGGGAGGAGGAGGTGTTACTAGCCATTGATTTCAGAGGCAGAGGGGAGGAGGGGGGGATTAGTTCTTTTTCACAGTCTCTGTGTAATGTTTACAAACAACATGGCTGCTGTCGTATCACAGGAAGAAAGAATCATTTTCTATTAAAGCGGTTTGCAGCTACATTTGCTGTGTAAACTATCTAAACCAGGGGTCTCAAACTCGCGGCCCTCGATACAATATTTTGTGGCCCTCGCCGGCAAAAGCTTCCATATAGCTCGCTTCAGTGCTCCCAAGTAATCCGCCGCATCCCCGCCGCTAAACGAGGGCTGCAGAGCCCCCAAATCGCCTGGGGTGCAATCCGCCAGCATTTCCTGGAAGGGGCAGAGCTTTCAGCTTCAGCTCTGCCCCTCCTGACGTCAAACGCTACCTCTCCCTGCCCCTCTCTGTGAAGGAAGAGTGAGGGGGCGGGCAGAGGCGGCGATGCGCTGCGACTGACGTCAGGAGGGGCAGAGCTGAAGCTGAAAGC
This sequence comes from Hyperolius riggenbachi, assembly GCF_040937935.1. Classification (NCBI taxonomy): domain Eukaryota; kingdom Metazoa; phylum Chordata; class Amphibia; order Anura; family Hyperoliidae; genus Hyperolius; species Hyperolius riggenbachi. The sequence goes on along the minus strand of NC_090657.1, from coordinate 203,491,712 downwards.
TCTGCCCCTTCCAGGAAATGCCGGCGGATTGCCCCCCGGGCGATTTGGGGGCTCTGCAGCCCTCGTTTTGCGGCTGGGACACAGCGGATTACTTGTAATGGAAGCACTGAAGCGAACTATAAGGTAAAATAGGCAAAATAGTTTGCTTCAGTGTGAATTTGATTTTGAAATAAAAATCAATGCAAGGGGGGGGGGGTTGGGTTTCGGCAGCTGCTGATTGTGAAATCCCTTATGCGGCCCAGCCTCATCCTGATTTTGCCTCCTGCGGCCCCCAGGTAAATTGAGTTTGAGACTCCTGAACTAAACTTTAAATAAGATATATAGACAAGTTACTTGTTATGGTGGGCATAGACGGGTCGACCGGCGGCTCGATTAGCCGCCGGATCGACCCCAGCCGCGTCCCCGTGTGCGCGCGGATCGATTCCCGCTCGTCCCCACCGGCGGTCCTTATCAGCCGCTCGATTCCCTGCCATTATCCGCCGGCAGGAATCGAGCAGGCGAGGGTGTAGCGGCATGATCGGGCCAGCTGAATATTATCAGCTGGCCGGATCAGCTGGTCGATACACGGTACAGAAACGTACCGTGTATCCCCAGCATAATACTTTATTTTTCATCTCGGATCCGCTTTAAGTCCATTATTTTCAGCCACAAATAATCACAGCGGCTATTCAATGGATTTTTGAACTTGACATTTTCAGTTTCAAGGGTAATACTGATAATTTATGTTTTTTTTTTTTGTTTGTTTGTTTTTTCCAAAATTTGCCTTGTTCAATTTTAGAACAAAAAAAAAGGACACAGAGAGCCCAATATAGTGTAGTAAGTCAAGACACCAGAAGCAAATAACAATGTGAATAGATACAAACCAGGGTTACTGCATCAGCACTGTATCAGCAGGTGGGAGATTAGACTTGACCCTAAATAGTCGCTCTCTGTATATTAGAAAGATGGGGCAATACCCCTCCACCTGGGGTGGACTAGACAAAAGACTAAACTGTATAACAGAGGCGCCAAGGTAGTATAAAAGCAATTAAAAACGTTTAAAAAGAGGAGGTAGGACTTACATCCTCCAACAAGATGCCAAAAAAACGTTGGTTCGTAATGCACAACAGTTTATTCACAAACACCCCACAATTGCAATGCATCAACAGAGGCGCTTGGCTCTACTATTGACCCAGTCCTGTTACTGCTCCTTTCACTGCCTGATGAAGCAAGATTAAACCTGCAAAATGCGTTGCAATTGCGGAGTATTTGTGAATAAATTGTGTATTACGAACCAACAATTTTTGGTATCTTCTTGGAGGAGGTAAGTCCCACCACTACCTCCTCTCTTTAAACGTTTTTTAATTGCTTTTTTACTACCATGGCGCCTCTATTATATAGTTCAGTCTATTGTCCAATTTTAGGTTTCATTGGGTTTTCTTCTTGGATTGGCAGCTTTGTGCCATGGACCCTGTCTGGTTCTTACCCTTGTAGAACATTGCATTTGCACCACCCTCCTTGGGTCAGGTTCAGCCAGGGGCGCCTCTAGCCATTTTGTCACTCCAGGCGAGAAATCCTGTGGCGCCCAACCCACCCCCCTTGATTGCCCCCCAGCACCATACCCCCCACCACCGTGGTGAAACCCCACCCCCAAAAATCATAATGCAGCAGCGTTTCACCAGAAAATCAGAAAATACACTTATTGCGGCATGGGTTCACCAGAAAAAAGTTGTAATGCAGCAGAGCGTTTCACCTTAAAATGTACTTATTGCGGCATCGACACACGCACGCACACGCACACATGCACACACACACACTATATATACACACACACACACACCATACACAGCACACTATACACACCACACAGTAGACATACACTATACACACACACACACACTATGCTGCTACCAGGGGAGGACTGGGACCTTTTGGCCTGGGGGGAAACACAGACTAGAGGCCCGTTATCATGGCAGCCTCAGCCCAAATTATGCCACACACTCACCCCATGTCATATATGCCAGTAATCACGTGGAGTGCCAATGCGGAAATACAGGAAGGACACTCTGTGAACAGTGTGACAGGTAAAGTACAGGCATCCTGGGGGCACAATACATTTTGAGGGACAACGGCCGGGGTTTCCATCTTGTCTATAATTTGTGGTTATCGCACGCCATGATAATTGCACCTGACAACCACATTGGCCCGAGATTTCCCAACATCTCAGATTGATACATTCAACCAATTTCCATCCAAAATGTTTTATCCGATTTGCTAATATCAAAACGGTTGGTCGATCTGCTGTCTGGTCAACAGAATCTGGGCCCTGGATACATGAAAGAAATGTTCAAGATAATCATATGCATATCAGCGCAACCAGCAAAGTCATACAATAATTGGAACAGGGTATATATGCAGAGCAGCTAAAGTCCAACACTTCAGTACAGCATCTTGATCATTGATAGAATAAAACACTTCAGCGCTATGTCATATACGTCCACCACCGGAAACACCAAAACAACGGATGCGCTTACTGGACAATTACAGACCTTAATCACAGGGTCTGCAATAAAGCCTTATGAGGTCAGCGGCAGGTGTCTTCACAGCTGGCCTCCTCTCCAGGTACAACAGAATAGTTCAAATGCAGTATGTCACCGTATTTAGGCATGCAAAAAAACAATACACATCTAAGCGTATCTATTGCGACTTTAAAGTGAACCCGAGGTGAAAATAAACTGATGAGATAAACAATTACATTTATCCTCCTACTCCTAAAAATGACTTTTCAAGACATCCCAGGATTTTATTTTATATTTAAACATTTAGAAAGTCGATTGAATGTTTTGTTGTCTCTGCTCAGTTGCAGTCTATTAAGTGTCCCTAAATGAAAATACATGAACTATATTTACCCTTTCTCTCTCCATTTGCTCTCAGAAATATGTAGAAAATGTATTTTGTTACAAAAAAAGTTTATGGCTGTAATTTGCTTATCAGTTATGTTTACTATATTCCTGACAAGCTCCTGACAAGCCAGAAGCTGTCATTTCCAGCCTTAAAAATTAACTATTTCAGGCAGCAAAATAAAAAAAAGTAAAACTCCCTGGTTATTAATATGTTTAGTACTGTACATACACATGTTTATCTCATCATGTCACATGTCACCTCGGGTACACTTTAATAGAGATCCATAAAAGCAACACATAAAAACTTTAAAAGGTCACTTACATCTGGGCCCTTATTACAGAGACCCACGATGAACAACAGCACATATATCATAGGACGCGGTCCAGCCACACGTCCGCCTCACCCTGCGTCCTATGATATGTGTGCTGTTGTTCATAACGTTATGTTATGTTGCTTTTGATGTTTAATGTTAAATTGTTGTTTTTCGTATTGTATGTTCTATTCCACACTAGCCCTGTACATGCCAAACCCAATTCTGGGCATGACCCAGTCATTTTTGGCAAAATCAAATATTCAGATTCGGATTCTGATGAAGCCAGGGGCATTCTTAACTTGGACAGAATTTGCTGCTTCCTACGCCTGCTTAGATAAGATAAAATATAAACTTGAAGGTTGGGAAGTGTTTCCAGTACATGTTCCATAACAATCGGTGGCCTTGATGAATCAAAGCAAGGTCTGGAATTTTGCAACATCTGCCCAACAGTTTAAAGAGTTCCCTTGCCCTACCAGTCCGCCACCTGTGACTATGGAAGACACCAACCTTAATTATTTTTATACTTTAATCGGCTTTAATAGTTAGCAAATGGAGAATGATAAAACAAAATATATTAAAATAATACATAAAAGAATTACAAATAAGTTTATAACTTAAAGAGAAACTCCAACCTAGAATTGAACTTTATCCCAATCAGTAGCTGATACCCCCTTTTACATGAGAAATATAATGCTTTTCACAAACTGACCATCAGGGGGCGCTGTATGACTGATTTTGTGCTGAAACCCCTCCCACAAGAAACTGAGTACCACGGTACTCTGGGCAAACTGCCACAATGTAACAATGTTCACAGACAGGAATTAGCTGTTTACAGCTGTCTCTAACAGCCAAAACAGCTAGGAGCAGCTACATAACCTGCCCACAGTAACAATGTCACCATGTAATAAATATCAGAATGTAAATCGGGGAGAGGAAAGATTTTACAATGAGCAAACACTGACTAAATCATTTATACATAATTATGGTAAAAAATGAAGCACTTTTTTACTACATTATTTTCACTGGAGTTCCTCTTTAAAAACAAACATTAAAGAAAATAATATAACAAAGAGAGAATATTAAAATATCACAGTGTACCCTACTTTAAGTCTCTTGTCTCACATAATAAATATAATGTATTATTATTATAATTTAAATAATGCCACCAAATAAAATATAATACAAAGAAATTAAAATAACAAATATATACAATACAGACCAAAAGTTTGGACACACCTTCTCATTCAAAGAGTTTTCTTTATTTTCATGACTATGAACATTGTAGATTCACACTGAAGGCATCCAAACTATGAATTAACACATGCGGAAGTATTGTTCATAACTGAAAAGTGTGAAACAACTGAAAATATGTCATATTCTAGGTTCTTCAAAGTAGCCACCTTCTGCTTGGATTACTGCTTTGCACACTCTTGGCATTCTCTTGATGAGCTTCAAGAGGTAGTTGCCTGAAATGGTCTTCCAACAGTCTTGAAGGAGTTCCCAGAGATGCTTAGCACTTGTTGGCCCTTTTGCCTTCACTCTGCGGTCCAGCTCTCACCCCAAACCATCTCGATTGGGTTCAGGTCTGGTGACTGTGGAGGCCACCCCATCACTCTCCTTCCTGGCCAAATAGCCCTTACACAGCCTGGAGGTGTGTTTGGTGTCATTGTTCTGTTGAAAAATAAAAGATGGTCCAACTAAACGCAAACCAGATGGAATAGCATGCCGCTGCAAGATGCTGTGGTAGCCATGCTGATTCAGTATGCCTTCAATTTTGAATAAATCCCCAACTGTGTCACCAGCAAAGCACCCCCACACCATCACACCTCCTCCTCCATGCTTCATGGTGGGAACCAGGCATGCAGAGACCATCCGTTCACCTTTTCTGCGTCGCACAAAGACACGGTGGTTGGAACCGAAAATCTCAATTTTGGACTCCTCAGACCAAAGCACAGATTTCCACTGGTCTAATGTCCAATCCTTGTGTTCTTTAGCCCAAACAAGTCTCTTATGCTTGTTGCCTGTCCTTAGCAGTGGTTTCCTAGCAGATATTCCATGAAGGCCTGATTCACACAGTCTCCTCTTTAGTTGTTCTAGAGATGTGTCTGCTGCTAGAACTCTGTGTGGCATTGACCTGGTCTCTAATCTGAGCTGCTGTTAACCTTACAAACACTGGTCCGCACGACAGCCGGGGGCCCCTCATTAGCTAGGGCCCCCAAACCACCATGCGATGCCTAGAGGGAAGTGTGGGCAAGCCCTGGACCTCTCTCCTCCAGGGAGGTTAACCTCCGATTTCTGAGGCTGGTAAATTCGGGCGCCTGAGGCAAGTGGACAAATCGGGCGCCGCCATTCACTCCCATAATAAATATCGTTTAATGGGCGCCCGACAGGAAAAAAGGGCGCCCGAGAAAAATAACGTTTTATAAGCGGCGCCCGGAGACTTTTACTGTTTTATAACTGCTTCTCATGATTACACATTATTTTATGATTTATAATTTTTTAAACATTATTTTTAAACGAAAAACAGTACAATCTTTTTTAAAACATTATTTTTAAACGAAAAACAGCACAATATTTTTTTCACACGTTATTAATGCTTATCACAGGGGGGTCTTAGGTTTAGGCACCACCAGGGGGGTCTTAGGTTTAGGCATCAACAGGGGGGTCTTAGGTTTAGGCACCACCAGGGGAGTCTTAGGTTTAGGCACCACCAGGGGAGTCTTAGGTTTAGGCACCACCAGGGGAGTCTTAGGTTTAGGCACCATCAGGGGAGTCTTAGGTTTAGGCACCACCAGGGGGGTCTTAGGTTTAGGCACCAACACGGGGGTCTAGGGGTTAGGGGTAGGTACAGGGAGGGTTACTTACTATTTTTTTTTAAACGTTATTATACGTTTCACTTTTTAAACGGAAGATTAACGTTTTCACAATTGCCAATTTCATGCACATTATTTAATGATTTATAACTTTAAAAAACATTATTTTTAAACGAAATATAGTACATTATATTTTTTAAACGTTATCCATGTTTATCGTTTAAAACCCGGCGCCCTTTTTTCCCAGCGCCCCTTTTTAACGTACGCGACTCAGACAACCTTATCCTCCGCAGCAGAGGTGACTCTTGGTCTTCCTTTCCTGGGGCGCATGTGAGCCAGTTTCTTTGTAGCGTTTGATGGTTTTTGAGACTGCACTTGGGGACACTTTCAAAGTTTTCCCAATTTTTCAGACTGACTGACTATTTCTTAAAACAGGAGATGCCTATCTACGCCCCTGTGCCCCAGGTGAATTTTAAAGGGGCGTAGATAAGCGTGGCAAGGGTTGCTAAGTGGTTAAGGTCCGGACTGTGCGGTGGTCAGTGGCCAATTCATGTGTGAAATCTCTGATGCTCCCTGAACTGCTCTTTCACAATTTGAGCCTGGTGAATCCTAGCTTTGTCATCTTGGAATATACCCATGCCATCAGGGAAAAAGAAATTCACCAATGGAATAATCGGGTCATTCAGTATATTCAAGTAGTTAGCTGACCTCGTTTTTTGGGCACATTACATTGCTGAACCTAGGCCTCACCAACTGCAGCTACCCCGCCTAATTGTTTTCATTAAATCCAGGTGGTGACCTTTTTTTATCAGGAAGTACATTTTCCATTCCAACAGCCTTGCCAAGAAAAGCTCTCCATTTAAAAGTATACCTGCTAACCCAGCAATATTTTACGGAATCAATCTGAAAGTAAATAAACTAAAGCCTAAGATCAAATATTTCCCAACTGCAGCTATCCAAAAATTACAGTTAACCCTTCCTTCACCAAGTGTCAGCCTCCTCAGCAGCTTCACCCTGCCATGTGCCAGCTTCCTATCCAGCCTAATCCAGCCATGTATCTATCTGCATTCTGACCCCAGATGAGACTTTAGGGCCAAGGGTCTTCCCGTCTGTCTATAGACAGAAGCTTGTCTACCCTTCTGAAACATTTCCTAAATATAGAATAGTATGGATACAGAGGCGCCAAAAGGATAAAAGTATCTACAAAGTTTTTTTGAAAGAATATTTTTTATTGAAAATTTTATAACAATAACAACAATAGTGCCCGCTAAGTAGCTGACACCATGACAGTACAATGAACAAACATACAGTTGAGATATCTTGTCTATATCCAGCAGCGAGCGCAAGAGTCATGTTTCTAATGATAATAGACATATGTGCATAGCAGTCTTGAGCTCATCTTAACGTCAAAAAGTAAGTTAAGCCAGTATTAAGTGCATATCTACTATATTATATTGTAGTCCTGACTTGGTTGCATCTCCCCCTGAAGATTTTAGGTACAAATGATCATGTAACCCTCCCACTCAACCCTCAAATTTGAGTTTTAAAGCGTGAAATCCAGCTAGTCCATACTTTTTAAAAAAATTTTTGGAACATTTGTGTTTGTGATAGACTTTTTGAATGAATATTAATTCTTTGTGCACATATGCTATCCAGTCTTTCCTTGTAGGGCTAGTAGGTTGCTTCCACTTAATAGCTATTAATTTACGGGCATAGGCGACAAGTGATCTAAAGGAAATCATCTTATGTGTGGATAACAACTCATCTGATAGGTTGCCTAGTAGCATATGTTCTGGTGTTAGTGTAAATGCAATACCAAAAACTTGTTGTATTTCAGCATGTACCTGTTGCCAGTATATGCAGATGCATGGACATAGCCAGACCATATGAAAAAAATCGGCCCCTGATTGCTGACACCTATCACATATTCCAAGCCTAGTGGGATCAAGTTTTTGTAACCTTTGTGGTGATAAATAGCTTCTATGCAGAAACTTAAGAGCAACTAATCTATCTCGCGCTGATATGTTAGTAGTAATAAAATGGCCTAAGATCGTTGTCCAGTCTTCTAAGGACAGGTTAGGGATGTCTGCTTTCCAGGCAAGATATAACTTGTCTATTTTGAATTGAATCTACAAAGTTTAAAACATAAGGAAGCAGTGGGTTACCTCTTCCAAGCAGACACAAAAATTGCCAATGTGTTTGTCAAATAAAAGTTTATTTACATACTCCGGGGGACAATGCAACACGTTTTGAGGGTTTAATCCCACTTCATCAGGCAATAACAACGGAGCAATAGCATATGTGGTCAGTAGAAGAGCCAGACAATTCTGTCGGTGTGAGTGGGGTCAGGTCTAATCTCCCCACCTGCCTATACAGTGGTTGCCTTTGAGGTAACCCTGCTTTGTGAGTATAGCTTATTACTCTATCATACTTCATTTCAACTACCAGTACATACTACACTATATTTGGCTCTTGGTGTCCCTACTCTGCATTTCTTAAATATGAGTTTATCTCCTTCAGAAGAAAAATGTTTCCCAAATATCTTCCTCTAAGTGCCAATGCCTAGCACACCTTTGCATCACCGGTCTGTATGGAGCCATGGTGTACCGAGTCTGTGCCAGCACTAGTGTGGTTGCAAATTAACTGAGTGACACTAAATTTTCAGCACGGAATATGTCATTTCAATCTGGAATATGGAAAGCCAGAATGCATTGTGAAAACTACAATGTTACGGCAAGAAATGGAATTTCAACTTGTTGTGAGCCTCCGCAGGTCCTGCCACCATGTGCAACCCAAAATGAGCTATAATACTGGCTGAAATCATTGCATTTCCATTTTATGGTTTTTGAAAATTGACTTTTTTTAAGTGAAACGCTCTTTTCTCATCAGATGTATCTAAGTTAAGGGGAACTCTGCCAGTTTTGCACATCAGCTGTGACAGCAGTGATCAGTGATGGCAAAGTGGAATGTGACAAAGTATGGCAGTAACCAGCTTTTGCAGAGCAGGACGGGAGAGGAGGTGGCAGTGATCAGTTTTGGTAGAACTGGATGGGAGAGGAGGGGGCAGTGATCAGTTTTGGTAGAACTGGATGGTAGAGGAGGGGGCAGTGATCAGTTTTGGCAGAGCAGGATCGGAGAGGAGGGACCAGTGATCAGTTTTGGCAGAGCAGGATGGGAGAGGAGGGAACAGTGGCCAGTTTTGGCAGAGCAGGATGGGAGATGACGGGACAGTGATCAGTTTTGGCAGAACAGGATGGGAGGGGGATGGGGGCAGTGATCAGTTTTGGCAGAGCAGGATGGGAGAGGAGGGGGCAGTGGTCAGTTTTGGCAGAGCAGGATGGGAGATGATGGGACAGTGATCAGTTTTGGCAGAGCAGGATGGGAGAGGAGGGGACAGTGGTCAGTTTTGGCAGAGCAGGATGGGAGATGATGGGACAGTGATCAGTTTTGACAGAGCAGGATGGGAGAGGAGGGGACAGTGGTCAGTTTTGGCAGAGCAGGATGGGAGAGGAGAGGCAGTGATCAGTTTTGGCACAGCAGGATGGGAGAGGAGGGGGCAGTGATTAGTTTTGGCAGAGTAGGATGGAAGAGGAGGGGGCAGTGATCAGTTTTGGCAGAGCAGGATGGGAGAGGAGGTCACTTTGGCAGAGCAGGATCGAAGAGGGTGAGACAAGTCAGGGCAGTAATCATTGAAGGCAGAACAGGATGGGAGAGGAGGGGCAGTGGTCACATTTGGCAGAGCAGGATAGGAGGGGCCAGTGATCAGCTTTGGCAGTGCAGGATGGGAGAGGAGGGGGCAGTGATCAGTTTTGGCAGAGAAGGATGGGAGAGGAGGGGGCAGTGGTCAGTTTTGGCAGAGCAGGATGAGAGAGGAGGGGGCAGTGATCAGTTTTGGCAGAGCAGGATGGTAGAAGAGGGGCAGTGGTCACTTTTGGCAGAGCAGGACGGGAGAGGAGGGGGCAGTGATCAGTTTTGGCAGAGCAGGACGGGTGAGGAGAGGGCAGTGATCAGTTTTGGCAGAGCAGGATGGGAGAGGGGGAAGTGATCAGTTTTGGCAGAGCAGGATGGTAGAGGAGGGGCAGTGGTCACTTTTGGCAGTGCAGGATGGGAGAGGAGGGACCAGTGATCAGTTTTGGCAGAGCAGGATGAGAGATAAGGTCACTTTGGCAGAGCAGGATGGGAGAGGAGGGGCCAGTGATCAGTTTTGGCAGAGCAGGATGGGAGAGGAGGGGGCAGGGGTCAGTTTTGGCAGAGCAGGATAGGAGAGGAGGGGGCAGTGGTCAGTTTTGGCAGAGCAGGATGGGAGATGATGGGACAGTGATCAGTTTTGGCAGAGCAGGATGGGAGAGGAGGGGACAGTGGTCAGTTTTGGCAGAGCAGGATGGAAGAGGAGGGGCAGTGGTCAGTTTTGGCAGAGCAGGATGGGAGAGAATGGGGCAGTGATCGGTTTTGGCAGAGCAGGATGGGAGAGAAGGGGGCAGTGATCGGTTTTGGCAGAGCAGGATGGGAGAGGGGGCAGTGATCAGTTTTGGCAGAGCAGGATGGTAGAGGAGGGGCAGTGGTCACTTTTGGCAGTGCAGGATGGGAGAGGAGGGACCAGTGATCAGTTTTGGCAGAGCAGGATGAGAGATAAGGTCACTTTGGCAGAGCAGGATGGGAGAGGAGGGGCCAGTGATCAGTTTTGGCAGAGCAGGATGGGAGAGGAGGGGGCAGGGGTCAGTTTTGGCAGAGCAGGATAGGAGAGGAGGGGGCAGTGGTCAGTTTTGGCAGAGCAGGATGGGAGATGATGGGACAGTGATCAGTTTTGGCAGAGCAGGATAGGAGAGGAGGGGACAGTGGTCAGTTTTGGCAGAGCAGGATGGAAGAGGAGGATGGGAGAGAATGGGGCAGTGATCGGTTTTGGCAGAGCAGGTTGGGAGAGAAGGGGGCAGTGATCGGTTTTGACAGAGCAGGATGGGAGAGAAGGGGGCAGTGATCAGCTTTGGCAGAGCAGGATGGAAGAGGGTGAGAAGAGTCGGGGCAGTAATCATTGAAGGCAAAACAGGATGGGAGAGGAGAGGCAGTGGTCAGTTTTGGCAGAGCAGGATGGGAGAGGAGAGGCAGTGGTCAGTTTTGGCAGAGTAGGATGGGAGAGGAGGGGCAGTGGTCAGTTTTGGCAGAGCAGGAAAGCCGTGCAGCAAAACGCATTGGAGCTTGCTGCTGGACACAGTCCAAAATACAAAAGTAAAAAAAATGGTGTATTTTCATCTGAGGCAAACTTTGCTTCTGTCAGACTGTTGTATTTTGGTCATCCCTGCTGGCTGACTATCCTGTATGCATTACGGTGGTCCACACGTTCTAAGATAGCCAAACATGTATAGATGGTAGAAAAATAGAACCCGCTCTGATCTGAATCTGAGAGGGATCTGCTCCTTTCTCACACTGCACATAGATTTATGGCACCGCTCAAATGGCTGCACTACCGAAGATCTACCATCCTGCCCCATCCCCTGGTTGTATGAGATTTTCTGTCCAGTGAGGTACATATTTCTGGCAGATCTGATTGATCGCGAAACACCTATAAGTGTATGGCCAACTTTAAGATCGGGTGACCAACTGACACCTCCGAGATTTTAATAATTTTCCTGCTTCAGGGCCAGATTTACCATAAGGCACTTAGGCACGTGCCTACAGGTGCCTGATAATAGGAAGGCAGCTCACTCTGCTCCTCAAGTGCCTCCCTCCCTCCTTCCCTATTCAGAGTCCTGAGTGTAAATGAGAAGGCACTCACTCAGCTCTCGGCATTCCACTGACGAGATCTCTCTTCAGTCGGGGGCAACTTAACACTGAGGGCACCTGACTACCCTAAGGGACTCCTGCAGCTATCTATGGCGGGCAAGGGAAGTAAGGGAGTAGTGACAGCTTGGCAGCTGGATCTACTGGTTGTGGAGGTTACTGACTAGAGCCCTGCGGAGGGGCAGAGTCAGCAGAAGGTTGACGACAACACAATATTTTTGTAGTTATTGTCTGTATTCGTTATTATTTATATTTGGGAATCATTTATTTTTTCCCAGAAAAAAAGTTGTTTTAAAGCAATCGGACAACAGGTGGGTTGTTTGAATCTACCCCTGTAGCTACGTAGCTCAGGCAACCGATTGTGTATTCGCTGAAATGTAACATTTGGCTGAAGGCCACACATGTAGTAAGCATTTGTAACAGCATGGCTGATGCCCCGTCATGCTTTCAGATGGAGAAATTTGGGGAAATTAATCTAGAGGCACAGCCACAGGGGGAGCGCATTACAGAGTTTCTGTGGGATTTGATCTGCCAGACAAGTAGACAATCTGTTTTAGAAACAACAAGGGCTGCTTATGCGGCTGCAGGGTCAGTAGGGGTTACATTCGTAAATAAATGTGCTTGAGGTTGTTTTGATGTTTCAGAGGCTTTTAGTGTTACGCTCTGCGCCTGTTTCATTTGCTAAAAGGTTTCTCACATTGTCATGTAGTTAAAATCTTAGCAGGGACTTCAGTTTTTCTTAAGATTGAATGAATGCAGCTTGATGTTAATCACTACTTTTCAGTAAAGCAGTTTACTTTGTACATTTGTGGGTTGCTTCGAGATAGCGCACTTTGGGCTTAATTCACAAAGCCGTGCTATGCGTTTAGCGCACAATGTAATGCGCGTGAAGGTTTGCGTGTGTAAAGATTTATGTGCGTGTGGTAATGCGGCAAAGTGCGTGCATTAATGCGCGACAACCTTCGTTAGCGCGCACGTAAATCTGTATGCGTGCAAGCCTTCCCGCGCATTACATTGCGCGCTAAACGCATAGCAGGACGTTACTGCAGTTTTGTGAATCAAGCCCTATGAGTATGTACGTAATTCTTTGAGCAGCTGCTGTCTAAACGTGTTTTATCAGTTATGTAAATAAATAAAAAATAAATAGATAAATGTCCCCCACATTTTGGCGCATTCTTGAGCTGAGGTCTCTGAGGAAGCAAGCATTGCCAGCTTGCGAAACGACTGTTAGGGCTCTTTTCCACTATGAAATGCGATCACGATTGCGATCGCGTTTCCGATCGCGATCGCAATCGCGTTTCAATTACCACCATGCGATTACGATTGCGATTGAGCTACTATACTCATTATAGTCCAGCTCAATCGCATACAAAACGCGGCAGGACAACGATTGCGCTTTGACCAAAATCGCATCGCAATCGGATCGCACTAATGGAAATTGCTGCTGCAGTTTCCATTAGTTTAATGTACCTTGCGATTTGCGATCAGAAGCAAATCGCAAATCGCAGGCTAGTGGAAAAAGGCCCTTAGACCTACTGCCTGATCTATGGTGTCTGTCTATGGTGGGATGAAATAAATTAGCCTTTGCAATTCAGCTGGTGCCCTGTATCCTTTACTCTTACCACACAATTGATGTCTTTAAACCGGAGGCACAGGGAGCAAGCGCTAAGGACCCCCCAGAAGGCTGCCTGTTTTAGCATTTGGTGCCGTTCTTTCTTTCAATTATTTATCACGGAGCATTCTTGAGCTGGTTGCGGGGTACAGAGCCAGTCTTATGGTGCGGAGCAGTGCTTTTCAGCGCTGCTAGATTTGCGCGCAGCCAGCGCCGCCATGGACTATAATGGGAATCAGTCTATAGCGGCGCTCAGTGAGTAACGTCGCCGCCGTCAGAAGACGGAGCCGAAGTTGCTTAAAAACAGAATAATTCGGCCTCCAGCAATCGCTGGAAGCAGAATTATTTCATTCCCCCACTATCCATGGCGGCCTGGAGGGGGAATAGTAATTAAAACGGCCCGGACTTGTGCAGAAGCAGGATCAGCCTCATAGCGCTGTATTCTGCGCCCAAGTCTACCGGCGCCGATTTCAAATGTACTCTTATGGTGCCCATACGTGGTACAATAAAAAGTTTGATTTTACAGGTTTTTTTTTTATCAAAATGATCGAATCGAATGAAAGTTGAAATGAATCTTTTTTCAATCAGAAAAATGAACGATTATCCCATTTATTCTATAAAAATCCGATCAGACATGTTGGAAAAATCTTTATATTTGATCTAACAGAATAATCAAACTAAATTATCTATTTGAAAAAAAATTAAAAATTGTGATTAAGATGTGGAATGCATTGCCACAGGAAGTCGTTATGGCAAACTCTATACCTGCATTTAAAGGGGGCTTAGATGCTTTCCTTGGGTTGAAAGACATCCATGGCTACAATTGCTAGGTAATGCCTAATGATGTTGATCCAGGGATTTTATCTGATTGCCATCTGGAGTCGGGAAGGAATTTTTTCCCTTTTGGGGCTAATTGGACCATGCCTTGTAAGGGTTTTTTCGCCTTCCTTTGGATCAACAGGGATATGTGAGGGAGCAGGCTGGTGTTGTACTTTGTTCTCTGGTTGAACTCGATGGACGTATGTCTTTTTTTAACCCAAATAACTATGTAACTATGTACCATGTATGGGCACCTTTAGTTTTCACAATGCTGTAAGCAAAACTAGACCCTGGTGCCGCACTGCCCCTGCCGCTAAAGATCGCAACACTGCTACCGAGAACACGGTCTTCTTGGTAGTGGCAGGAGTTAGGTAGCCAGGTATGCCCCTAAATATTAATATTAAAGAAAACTAGTAAGGAAAAAAGTGCCCCCGGGGGTACATTCCTCTGAAGGGGGAAGCCTCAGGGTCCCAATGAGGCTTACCCTGTCCTGTGCCTTCACGTTTCTGTGCTGGCTCCCCTGAACAGCACACGGCAATAATATCTGCACTTGCACTTCTGCACAGGCGCAGTGCCAGCTTCTCCTTGGGCTCAGTCAGGAAAAGCCGAGCTCGGGTTCGGCTATTTGCGCCGGTGCTCGAGGGGAAGCTGGCACTACGCCTGCGCTGGAGCACAGATGTAAATATTTCCGTGTGCTGCAGCCGCTACTGTGCTTGAGCACACTGGCAACAAGGCTTGCTGCCGATTTAATGGGGGGAGCCAGAGCTGCTCCCCTTAAGCTGGGTGTGCAGACCTTTTTGTAAATATTGTCTGGCTTGCTCTGTCCCCGTATGGCTGACGGCACAGGAGGCGGAGATTCGTGAAACCAGAAGTGACGCAGAGGGGCTTGAGGCGGCCGCCGCGTAGCTTCTCATGCGCCAAATGAGCTAGCCCAGGTGTCCAGGGCGGGCGGACGGCTAACATACAGGTTAAGCTGATATTTTTCAGTATTCTTGTGCAGCAGCCGGAAGGGACATATATTGTATACTCTCTGACGAAGACTATCCGAAACGGCGCACTGTCAGGGTATATTTTTTTTCACACAATGGAGTCTCTGTATTGGTTCTTGTAGTAGACATTTCTGCTGTGTAGCTCATGACTCCGCTTGCTGTAAGTTGATGTCTGCTTTTTTTGCATTTGACTCCTTGTGATGTTCTGATGTAATTGTCATTTTATGTGATGTCTGCTAATTTGCAACCACTGAACATTTGATATGTAACTTATTGTTTTTTATCAATTAGATTTGAATACAAACTTTTTGCATCTATCTCTTGGCTGATGTGCGAGTCATTTTTCTATATATATATATTGGTATTTTAGGGCCATATATGAGCCCGATTTACAGACTCAGCACCCATTTATCCTATTGGTTGATATATTGCTTTTGTTAATTAATGGGTGTACAGACATTTTTGTAAATATTGTACTTTGTTCTGTTTCAGGTTTATTTGCACCCTATCTCTCAACTGACATTCCAATATGTCATTTGCTGACTTAAAAGGGAACCTAAACTGAGAAGGATATGGATTTTTCTTTTTAAAATAATACCAGTTGCCTGACTCTCCTGCTGATCCTGTGTCTCTAATACTTTCAGCCACAGCCCCTCAACAAGCATGCAGATCAGCTGCTCTGACTGAAGCCAGACTGGATTAGCTGCATGCTTGTTTCAGGTGTATGATTCAGACACTACTGCCAAAGAGACCAGCAGGGATGCCAGGCAACTGGTATTGTTTAACCACTTGATGACCCAGCCTTTACCCCCCCTTAAGGACCAGCGCTGTATTTGCTGATCTGTGCTGGGTGGGCTCTACAGCCCCCAGCACAGATCAAACACCAGGCAGAGCGACCAGATCGCCCCCCTTTTTTCCCCACTAGGGGGATGATGTGCTGGGGGGGTCTGATCGCTCCAGCGTGTGTCTGGCCGGGGGGGGGGGGGCACCTCAAAGCCCCCTCCACCGCGCAGGATTCCCCCCTCTCCCTCCCTTCCCCGGAGATCCGAGGCTGCACAGGAACGGATCTGTCCTGTGCAGCCTCTAACAGGCTCCCCGCTGTCATGTGACAGCGATCCCCGGCCGCTGATTGGCCGGGGATCGCTGATCCAGTACAACGCTGCTACTGTTAGCAGCGTTGTACAAATGTAAACAAAGCGGATTATTTCCGCTTGTGTTTACATTTAGCCTGTGAGCCGCGATCGGCGGCTCGCAGGCTATTCACGGAGCCCCCCGCCGTGAATTGACAGGAAGCAGCCTCTCGCGCAAGCGGCTGCTTCCTGATTAATTAGCCTGCAGCCGGCGACGCAGATCTGCGTCGCTGGTCCTGCAGCTGCCACTTTGCCGACGCGCGGTATGAGTACGCGGTCGGCAAGTGGTTAAAAGTAAACATCCATATGCCTCTCAGTTTAGGTTCCCTTTAGGCTACTTACACACCAAGACGTTGCGTTGTAGGGGACGTTATGGTCGCATAACGTGCCCCTAACGCAACGCATGGTGGTGCGGGAGAGGACGTTAGAGTGAGCCGCGTTAGGCGGCTCTATCCGTATAAGGTCTCCCAGAGTGGCGTTGATTGGCCGGCGAGACCACGCGATGCGGAGCGAGACACTCCGCATCACGTGGTCCCGCCGGCCAATCAGCGGCCGCCAGTGCAGTGCATATTAAGTAGCCATGTGCGCGGCTACTGTAGCGGCATCTCCCCGCCTCCTCTCAGCCCCCCACTGAGCATGTGCAAACAGTCTAACGTAGAACGCACATCATGCTGCACTTTCACTAAAACGTGCAGCGTTACATGTAACGCAACGTGGGCAGTGTGAACAGCCCACTTGTGTTACATTGCTGTGGGTTGGGGGAGCGTTACAGGCTGCACTAACGTGCGCCTGTAACGTGCCTGTGTGGAAGCAGTCTTAAAGAAAACCTGAACTGAAAATTAAAAGTCAAAATAAACATACACAAGTCATACTTACCTCCTGTGTAGTCTAGTACTCAATCTATGTTTCATCTCCTGCGTCCTGTTTGTCCACTGTGATCAATGGAATTCTCCGTCCTCCATTTTGAAAATAGCCATTACACCATAACAGCTTTCTGGTCAGCACACAGTTAAACTGTAACATCGCCCACTTGAGCCATAGGGAAACATGGACACATCAGTTCTCCTCTCAGCTGTTACTGACAGCAACTGATATATTTCAGTTCTGACAAAATGTTGTCAGAACTGGAAGGGATCACTATAAGAAGAAAATGGTGAGCTTCTGAGAGGAACTGATGGCATGGTAACTATGTCATGTTAATTTGAAGTTACCTCAATGTGTTTATTTTAAATAATTTTACTCAGTACAGGTTCTCTTTAAGCAGTCTGTTTAACCACTGCAGCCCGCCGGTATTTTTTTACCTTATGGACGAGAGGAATTTTCACCTGTCAGCACTCCTCCCATTCATTCCCCAATAACTTTATCACTACTGATCAAAACAAAGTGATCTATACCTCGTTTTTTTCCGCCACCAATTAGGCTTTCTTTGGGTGGTACATAATGCTAAGAATTATTTTATTCTAAATGCATCATGATGGGAATAATAAGAAAAAAATGGAAAAAATTCATTATTTTTTAGTTTTCAGCTATTATAGTTTTAAAATAATGCATGCTACCATAATTAAAATCCACACATTGTATTTGCCCATTTGTCCCGGTTATTGCAACGTTAAAATTATATCCCTAGTACAATGTATGGTGACAATATTTTATTTGGAAATAAAGGTGCAATTTTTTCAGTTTTACATCCATCACTCATTTTTAGCCCATTATTTCATAATTATATGCCCTCTTGTCATAAATATTATTAGTTTGTTTTCTTCTCTAAAGTCAGTAGGTGTACTTTAATATTTGGCCACAAGATGTCCTCGCTGAGAATTTGTATTCTACATAGGCCAATGTATTGTTACAATGTAACTAGGGGAAGTGACCTAGGCTTCCATCGGAAGCCTCCGATCACAGTGGTGGCGGGGAGATTATGAATAGAAACATTGTTTCCATTCATATATTTAACGATCGGGTGCCGGAAACCGGTGGAAATCAGTGGCGGTAGCTTTAGGTAAAAAATAAACACTGTTTTTGAACAAAAACAGTGTTTATTCTCCGTGAAAATGCTCGGATTGGCACAGGGGACTTTTGTCCCCTGCAGCCAATCCCCCCCTGCTAGCAGCAGCAGTGCGATTGCGGGCATCTGCCCGCATGATCAGCCGCAGACCACCCAAACTGCAGGGACGTGATTAGCATATCCCTGCGGCTTTAGCTGCTGCCTCTCACCTGGCTTCTGAATTCTCCTCTACTGGCTGCTGTGCCTGGCAATACTGTTTTTAGCTGGATTGGGGATGATGTGTGGGCTGAAAGGCCTGGCAGTGATGCTGTGGCCGGGCTGGCGGTGATGCTGTGGCCTTTTTGACAGTGATTTTGGGCTGGTTGGCTGGTGGTGATGCTGGGCTGGCTGGCCTTGATAGTTTAGGTAGTGACAGGTGCCCCCTAGTTTAGGTAGCGCTAGTAGCCTCCCAGTTTAGGTAGTGACAGGGCTCCCAGTTTAGGTAGCGACAGGAGCCTCCCAGTTTAGGTAGTGACAGGGCCCCCCAGTTTAGGTAGTGACAAGGTCCCTGTAACGGTTGGGTGCTGCAACTCAGATGTCTGATTATTAGGTGATCTGCAGCATCACCACTAATACAGACACTATACCTGATTATGTGGTAATCTGCAGAATCACCAATAATGCGAGTATAGCTGGTCAAGATACTGAGACAGTTGTGTATTGGGGCAACCGTAACTTTATTAGTATTGAGAGGCCTTACCAGAGGAGCTGGTAAGGTCCGAACAGTATACTGAATGTATAAAATAGCACAGACCTCTCCAGAGGACTGGAATAGGTACAAACAGAAAGAGAATAGAAATATTCAGACTATTCCTTTACCAGAGGAGCTGGTAAGGTACTAGTGGAGTGATTGACTGTATAGACTTGATCAGACCTTTCCAGTGGAGCTGGAAAGGTGCTATCAGTCACTAATAGAGCAATAAGAGATTATCTCACCAGAGAAGCTGGCGAGCCAATATTGCCTCACCAGTGGCGAGGGCCCACTGGTGAGTAGAAGGTCAGACAGGCCAAGTTCGGCAACAGAGAGGTAGTATCAGTACAGAATCGTAAGGCAGAAGGATAACGAGTAGACAGGCAAAGGTTCAGCAACTAGTCAGATAGGCAGAAGTACATAAACGCTAAGCAGAAAGCAAGGTCAGAGATATAGCCAGAATCATACACAGGTAATCAAATACAATTAACAAATCCTAGTCTTGGTGTGAAGTCCTTGGTTTCAACACCTGTGCCAGTCTAAGGTCTGCACATACAATATAACAATAATCCTAGTCTTGGTGTGAAGTCCTTGGTTTCAACACCTGGCACTAGTCTAAGGTCTGAGCGCTAACACAAAGTATTCACGACAGCAGACAGCGAATGAATGAAGACTGGAGGCTTATGAAGCGGAGGTACGCTTCCAGCCACTCCCACCACGGAATCCGCCAATCCAAGCGGCGAGAGTCACCAGTGACGTCAGCCGACCAGCAGGTCAGCTGGAGCGCCTTCTGCCCGCATAAGGGTTCTGTCTCCGCGTGCGCGCCCGTGCGAGACAGACACCCTATGAGCTGGAGACAACACCGTTCCCGGCGTGCTAGACGCCAAGGGAACGGATAACACTTGAGAGCCAGGGAGAGAGGCGGCTGCAGACACCCCCTGCGAGTCAGCAGCCTCCATATCAATGCTTGTTACAGTCCCCCAGTTTAGGTAGCGACAGGAGCCTCCCAGTTTAGGTAGTGACAGGACAACCCCAGTTTAAGTAGTGACAGGGCCCCCAGTTCAGGTAGTGACAGGAGCACCTAGTTTAGGTAGTGACAGGTGCCCCCCAGTATAGATAGCCAGATCTATAGGTGTCCCTATTGCAGCGGAGAGAGAAAAGGGGGCGTGTGGACAGTAGTGGAGAAGGGGGAAGTCCCCCCCCCCCTTCCCTCACCTTTGGGGCTCCCTCTCTCTCTCGCTCGCTCCCCCCTTTAGAAGTAAGTGATGCGGGCGGCAGCGGCGAGACACACTATTAGCAGGCGCGAGTGACTCTCTGTATCTGTGCAGAGAGAGAGTCACTCATGCCTGCTAATAGCGTAAGTGTCTTGCCGCTGCCGCCCGCATCACTTACTCCTAAAGGGGGGAGCGAGAGAGAGAGGGAGCTCCAAAGGTGAGGGAAGGGGGGGAGACTTCCCCCCTTCTCCACCGCTGTCCACATGCTCCCTTTTCTCTCTCCGTTGCCACAGGTGGGTGGCCGCCTGGCCGGCCACTTCCGTGTTCGGGTGGCTGGGGGGGGGGGGGGGCAGCAGCTGGCCAGGGGATTGAGCACACCCCATTTTGCCCAACGTATGGACGCCCATGACTCCGCTTGCTGTAAGTTGATATCTGCTTTTTCTGCATTTGACTCCTTGTGATGTTCTGATGTAATTGTCATTTTCTGTGATGTCTGCTAATTTGCAACCACTTGTGAACATTTGATATGTAACTTATTGCTGTTTTTTATCAATTAGATTTGAATAAAAACGTTTTGCATCTATCTCTTGGCTGGTGTGCGAGTCATTTTTCTATATATATGGGTGCATGAGAAGTTACTCACATCTTGGCTTCCAGCAATGATGGCTCTCTGTAAGCCGTACATCCAGTCCTCTCTATAGCTACACGCCTCTCATAACGTGATGAGATATGTGCCGGCGAGTCACACGAGGGGTGACACCTGTAGCCATGGAGATGGGACATGGATGAGCAGCTGGTAGAGTGCTCCCGTCATGGATGCTGGGTGTTGAGTAACTTCGGGCTGTGTCCGCACTGCGCAGGCGCAGTAGTCCGGAGCTACTTGTACCTGTTGTTTCCTCCGTGCACAAGAAGCTCCGTGCAACTGTGCAGGTGCAGCCATGTGTGGGCCTGTGCAGTGCATCCACAGTTGTACACGCAGGGAGTGAAGCCACAAAGAGGAAGGGGTCCTCTTGATCGCATGCGCAGTATATGAAAAGTTCAACTGCTCATGTTCCTGCCGAGAGTGCGATCAGGAGGTGCATGGCCCAGGCCTCACATGCAGCTGGCAGAGGGGCACTGTGGCTGGCTGCAAGATCGCAGAGTCAAGGTGAGGGCACAGAAGGACTGCAGGGAGCTGGAAGAAGCCCCAGGAAAGTTAAAGGACTACTCCAGTGAAAAAAATAAGCAGTTAAAATCTGGCAGAATCTCCTCATGAGTGATTCTCAGTGTTTTTTTTTTTTTTCCTGAAAAGCATTTCCTGAATGGCAGTTTAACTGATGAAACAGAAAGAGACCTGCCAGCCTCCCTACTCACTTGCACACTGTTTTGTCAGCCTGAGCGAATGCCGTTCAGGAAATTAAAAACCCTGGGAATCCTCCATGAGAAGATGGACTAGTCCAAAACTTGTCGGTTATGTCAGATTTTAACAGCTTACAAGTTTACCTGAGGTCAGGGGTGCCTCTAGCCATTTTGTCACTTCAAGCAAGAAAACCTGTGGCCCCACTTATTGCAGCGAAGTTTCACCAGAAAATACACCTAAATGTGGCAGCGTTTCACCAGAAATTACGTAATGTGGGCAGCTTTTCACCAGAAAATACACATAGGCAGGGCTCCTCTCCCCTCCCCCCCTTCCCATTAGTTCTCTCTAATAGCCCTGGTACCTGCCTGCACCCATAAGGAAAAAAATGTACTCACCTGCAGAAGACTCCTCCCCCGGCCTCCCTCCGGTGCGCAGCTCCCCCGATGACCTTTGTTCAGCAATTTTGGCTGCAAAACACCCGCTCTGACAGGCAAAGCAGGGCTATGGGAAAATGGCGCCTGAAGCCCTGCACTGGAGACACAAATAGTCTCCGGGGCAGGGCTTTGGACGCCGATTTCCCATAGCCCTGCTCCTCCTGCCGGAACCCACAGATTCCTCAGGCTGCAGAGGTGAGCTTGCGGGCTGCGGCCAGTGAACTGGTGCGTCGTCTAATACGATGCAGCCAGAATGCAAGCCAGTTCACTACCTGGGGTCACACCATCTGGCGGGGAGGGAGGGGGGCCACGCCCCCCTTCCAGCGCACAGTGCTCCAGGAGACCGCCTGGATCGGCCTGGTAGACCAGGCGCCTCTGCCTAAGCTGAATAGGGGGAAAAAAATCATACATTCCTGGGTCTTCCTCCGCACCCCTCTGGCCCGATCGCTCCCTCTGCGCCATCCTCTGCTTACTGCGCATGAAAGTAAATCAAATGAACACATCTAAATACCAAGATGATCTTTTGTTAGCAACACAGACATTGCAAATATTTATGTTAAAAACAGGAATAATGCTGTTTATAATCACTTCACAAGAGTTATGTACTTTGTCCAAAGTTTGTACATTGATTTTCTACAAGGAGAGTAATGCTTATACTAGAAAATGCACACTTGCCTGCAATCTGACCTTTCCTTGCTCCTTTGCCTTGTACTGCTGATTCTGTGAAAGCGGCCTTTAATTGAGTGATTGTGCCTTAGCATCTTCTTCACATATGACTTTGCCCTTTGGCAGCACCGTGCAAACCCCTAACCACATACTCAAAGACCCAGTCCATGCATGTGTGTTCCATGCACTGTGAGGCTATTGTGCCTGCTCTGCAGGGAGGTCTGGGACAGGAGGTGGTGGAGTCTATGACCCAAAGGTCAATAAGCAAAGGCCAGCAGCAGGGGAGGCCACTGAAACTGCTCTAGTAATTTTGTACTAAGGCCACACAGTTATGTTGGGATTAGGATACATCTCCCCATCTACAGTCCTGGTCAAAAGTTTTGAAAAATATTGGAAATTAGAAAAGTTGGTGCTTAAGTTTTTATAATAGCAATTTGCATATACTCCGGAATGTTATGAAGAGTGTTCAGATAAATTGAATAGTCCTTCTTTGCCATGAAAATTAACTGAATCCCCCCAAAAAAACATTTCCACTGCATTTCATTGCTGTCATTAAAGGACCTGCTGAGATCATTTCAGTAATCGTCTTGTTAACTCAGGTGGGAATGTTGACGAGTACAAGGCTGGAGATCATTGTCAGGCTGATTGGGTTAGAATGGCAGACTTGACATGTTAAAAGGAGGGTGATGCTTGAAATCATTGATCTTCCATTGTTAACCATGGTTACCAGCAAATAAACGCATGCAGCCATCATTGCGTTGCATAAAGATGGTTTCACAGGCAAGGATATTGTGGCTACTAAGATTGCACCTAAATCAACAATTTATAGGATCATCAAAAAAGGAAAGAGGTTCAATTCTTGTTAAAGAGAAACTCCGACCAAGAATTGAACTTTATCCCAATCACTAGCTGATACCCCCTTTTACATGAGAAATTTCACAAACAGACCATCAGGGGAAGCTGTATGGCTGATATTGTGGTGAAACCCCTCCCACAAGTAACCCCTCCCACAAAGAAATTCTGAGTACGTTCTCTTGGCAGTTTCCTGTCTG
Source organism: Hyperolius riggenbachi (assembly GCF_040937935.1). Lineage (NCBI taxonomy): Eukaryota > Metazoa > Chordata > Amphibia > Anura > Hyperoliidae > Hyperolius > Hyperolius riggenbachi. Next base: position 203,467,938 of record NC_090657.1, on the reverse strand, counting down.
TGAACCTTGCTGCGTTGTGGGAAATAGCTGTTTACAGCTGTTTCCAACTGACAAAAAAGGAGGCAGCAGCTACATCCCCTGCCAACAGTAAAAATGCCACCATGTAATAAATGTCAGAATGTAAGTCAGGGATTTAAAAGATTTTACAATGGGCAAACACTGACTAAATCATTTATACATAATTATTGTAAAAATGAAGCACTTTTTTTTATTACATTATTTTCACTGGAGTTCCTCTTTAAGAAAACTTCAGGGCGTCCAAGAAAGTCCAGCAAGCACCAGGATTGTCTCCTAAAGAGGTTTCAGCTGCGGGATCGGAGTGCAACCAGTGCAGAGGTTGCTCAGGAATGGCAGCAGGCAGGTGTGAGCGCATCTGCACACACAGTGAGGCGAAGACTTTTGGAAGATGGCCTGGTGTCAAGAAGGGCAGCAAAGAAGCCACTTACTTCCCCCAAAAAACATCAGGGATAGATTGATCTTCTGCAGAAAGTATGGTGAATGGACTGCTGAGGACTGGGGCAAAGTCATATTCTCTGATGATTCCCCTTTCCGATTGTTTGGGGCATCTGAAAAAAGACTGGTCAGGAGAAGAAAAGGTGAGCACTACTGTCACGGACGGTTGCGGGGCCGCAGGCGCGTCCTGTAACCGCCCGTGAAGAAAAAGCGATCGCACTCGATTCCCTGCATCGATTGCGCTTCAAATCGATACAATCTGGGTTGAGTGTGTAGGGGGAGCTGAAGTCCTTTTCTTAGCAGAGAGAGCACCATCCTAAAGGCTGGATGGCTCTTTTGATATGCTAATGAGCCTGGGCCCAGAGAGTCCCTGGCTTCAAGCTGTGCGGATGGCCCATCCATCAGGTATAAGGTGACACCTAGCTGATCTCATGTAGATGTTAATTAACCAAGGGGTGATCAGGATGCCTAGGTGCAGCCAGGCAGGCTGCAAATCTCCGGGAGGTCTTGACACCTTGCTCACTGGTAAAGATCAAAGGGGAAGTCAGCTGTTAGCAGCTAGAACACATCCTGAATAAACCTGAGTCTCATAGCATAATCCATAACTTCCCAGATCTGTCATATTTCTGGGGTTCCTGAGATGGCAGCTTCGCCAAACGTGGGGGAAGGGTAGCATGAGCCCCGGTGCTGGTTCTGAGGAAGTTTCAGAACATTCTGAGGTAAGGACTGCCAGTTAGGCAGTTTGAAAGTGCCTGATGATACCACAGGGGTCCCACCCCTCATGTCTGGTATCAGGGCGCTGGGTAAATCGAGACAGACCTGAAAATGTTAATAAATCTGCCCTGACCTGTACGGTTCTGTGAGATAGAGCCCATATATGGGTAGATATGATTTCTAGCCCCCAGGACAAGGGGAGGGCTCATCTCATCTTCTAAGGGGGTGTATGGCTCCCCGCCCTCACTCCCTCCTACTGAAGCAGGGGCATAAGAATGGCAGAGGACCCAAACTCAGGGTCCTCCACACTGAAACATCTTGAACTCATCAGATGCCAGCTTGAGGATATGCTGGCATCCACCTGGTCTGAACTCTGAACTCAAATTGAAACCCAGAACTCTGTTTTCCCACAAAAAGGACATCTTTCCAGGAACTAAGTATTTTTCTCCCTTCTTTTATTTTTTATACTGGCTATTACTGTCTTAATAATTGTGATTTTAATAATTGTCTGTATATATTAATTATTTATATTGCGTGAATAAACGACTTTCTCCAAGTCATTCACTGTCCGCTACCCTGCTTATCAGCACACACACAGAACTGATCCCGGGTCTCTGAAGATACGCTACTGTTTGTTTGTTGTTGGCTAGACAGAATACCGTGTGTTTAACTGTTTTATTCGCAGGACTAGTCAGTCAGTTAGTGGGCTCCACGGTCCCATGGTAACCGCGGTGGTGGCAGTTTACTCTGAACCAGTAGGTGACGTTGTAATTACCCGTGTCTCACAGGCTCCCTTCTGAGTTGTCTGCGGCTAATTCTTAACGGTTCCTGCGCATTGACTGCGACCAGAGTTCGCACGATCTGTGCGCTGGCACCGTTTAGAAGGCTAAGTGCGGTCAGCCACTAGGGCTCCTGTGACAACTACCATCAGTCCTGTGTCATGCCAACAGTAAAGCATCCTGAGACCATTCATGTGTGGGGTTGCTTCTTATCCAAGGGAGTGGCCTCACTCACAATTTTGCCAAAAAACAGCCATGAATAAAGAATGGTACCAAAACACCCTCCAACAGCAACTTCTTCCAACAATCCAACAAAAAATTGGTGAAGAACAATGCATTTTCTAGCACAATGGAGCACCGTGTCATAAGGCAAAAGTGATAACTAAGTGGCTTGGGGACCAAAATGTTGAAATTTTGGGTCCATGGCCTGGAAACTCCCCAGAACTTAAAGGGATACTGTAGGGGGTCGGGGGAAAATTAGTTGAAGTTACCTGGGGCTTCTAATGGCCCCTCACAGACATCCTGTGCCCGCGCAGCCACTCACCGATGCTCCGGCCCCGCCTCCGGTTCACTTCTGGAATTTCTGACTTTAAAGTCAGAAAACCACTGCGCCTGCATTTCCGTGTCCTCACTCCCGCTGATGTCACCAGGAGTGTACTGCGCAGACACAGACCATACTGGGCTTGTGCAATACACTCCTGGTGACATCAGCGGGAGCGAGGAGGCAGCTGCGCAGGCGCAGTGGTTTTCAGACTTTAACCAGTTCGCATTCAGTCGTTTTTCGCTTCATGCATCCGAACAATGTTCACCTCCCATTCATTAGCCTATAACTTTATTACTACTTATCACAATGAACTGATCTATATCTTGTTTTTTCCGCCACCAATTAGGCTTTCTTTGGGGGGTACATTTTACTAAGAGCCACTTTACTGTAAATGCATTTTAAAAGGAAGAATAAGAAGAAAACGGAAACAAATCATTATTTCTCACTTTTCGGCAATTATAGTTTTAAAATAATACATGCCTCCATAATTAAAACCCACGTATTGTATATGCCCATTTGTCCCGTTTATTACACCATTTAAATTATGTCCCTATCACAATGTATGGCGACAATATTTTATTTGGAAATAAAAGTGCATTTTTTCCGTTTTGCATTCATCACTATTTACAAGCTTATAATAAAAAAAAAAAAGAAATATTTCATCTTTACATAGATATTTAAAAAGTTTAGACCCTTAGGTAAATATTTGTGTTTTTTTTTTTTTTTTAATTGTAATGTTTTTTTTTTTTTTTAATTAAACATTTTATGTGGGTATTTTTGGGAGGGTGGGATTGAAATTGTATTTTTTTTGTAAATATATGTGTATTTTTATTTTTATTTTTCATTTAGATGTAGTTTACTTTTTGGCCACAAGATGGCAGCCATGAGTTGTTTACAGTGACGTCACTCTAAGCGTACCACGTACGCTTAGAGCGACATAGGAAGCAGAAAAAGCGTAGCTTCCGAGAGAAGCTGTCGCTTTTTCTGCGGGGGAGAGGAATCAGTGATCGGGCACCGTTGCCCGATTCACTGATTCACTGGCTAACAAACCGCCGGCCGGGAGCGCGCGTGCACGCGCGCGATCGGCCGCGTGGACGCGCAGGAGCGCACATGGCTTCCTGGACGTGAGTTTCACGTCCAGGAATGTGAAATAGTTAAAGTCTGAAATTCCAGAAGTGAACCGGAGGCGGGGCCGGAGCATCGGTGAGTGGCTACGCGGGCACAGGATGTCTGCGGGGGGCCATTAGAAGCCCTGGATAAGTTCAACTCATTTTCCCCCGACCCCCCCTACAGTATCCCTTTAATCCCATTGAGAACTTATGGTCATTCCTCAAGACGGGGGTGGACAAACAAAAAACAACTAATCCTGAGAAACTCAAAGAAGTGATTATGAAAGAATGGGTTGCCATCAGTCAGGATTTGGCCCAGAAGTTGATTGAGAGCATGCCCAGTCAAATTGCAGAGGTCTTGTTAAAGAAGGGCCAACACTGCAAATACTGACTCTTTGCATAAATCTCATGTAATTGTCAATAAAAGCCTTTGAAACGTATGAAGAGCTTATAATTATATTTCAGTACACCACATAAACAACTGAAACAAAGATCTAAAAGCAGTTTAGTAGCAAACTTTGTGAAAATTAATATTTTTGACAGGCTCAAAACTTTTGGCCGGGACTGTATAGCCGCAGTTCTTGTACACACGCATCTTGTTGCTTTATTCTTGTGTAAAATGCATATATTTTGTTTTTCTTTACAAGTTTTTGCATTGAGAAGTACAAGGTATGCTGATCTGCTTGATTATACCTGTCAGAGCAGGGGATCCCTGCAGTAATAAGTCACCTGGCTACTTCATTGGTGTAGCAGGGGATAGGGTACATGTCCTACAAGCTGATTAAATTACAGCCTATTCAAATAAACTCCCGGCTTTATCCCAGCACCCTTGGTGTCAGTATTCTTCCAGATCACCCTGGGATGTCAGTTAACTTTCAGATCACCCCAGGATGTCAGTTAACTTTCAGAGCACCCTGCCTGGGATGTCAGTTTACTTTCTGGACACCCTGGCATGTGAGTTTGCTGCCAAAGCACCCTGGGATGTTAGTTTATTGTCAGAGCACCCTGAGATGTCAGTTTATTGTCAGAGCACCCTGGGATGTCAGTTTGCTGCCAAAGTACCGTAGGATGTCAGTTTATTGTCAGAGCACCTTGTAGTGTCAGTTTACTGCCAGAGCACCCCCCTGGGATGTCAGTTTACTGCCAGAGCACCCTGGGAAGTCAGTTTATTGTTAGAGCACCCTGGGATGTCAGTTTATTGCTACAGCCCCCTGGGATGTCAGTTTATTGTCAAAGCACCCTGGGATGTCAGTTTACTGTCAGAGCACCCTGGGATGTCAGCTTATTGTCAGAGCATCTTGGGATGTCAGTTTATTGTCAGTGCACCCTGGGATATCAGTTTATTGTCAAAGCACCCTGGGATGTCAGCTTATTGTCAGAGCATCTTGGGATGTCAGTTTATTGTCAGATCTTCCCAGGATGTCAGTTTATTGTCAGAGCACCCTGGGATGTCAGTTTTCTGACAAAGCACCCTGGGATGTCAGTTTATTGTCAGAGCACCCTGGGATGTCAGTTTATTGTCAGAGCACCTTGGAGTGTCAGTTTACTGCCAGAGCACCCCCCTGGGGTGTCCGTTTACTGCCAGAGCACCCCCCTGGGATGTCAGTTTATTGTCAGAGCACCCTGGGATGTCAGTTTATTGTCAGAGCACCCTGGGATGTCAGTTTTATTGTCAGAGCACCCTGGGATGTCCGTTTATTGTCAGAGCACCATGGGATGTCAGTTTTATTGTCAGAGCACCCTGGGATGTCAGTTTATTGTCAGATTACCCTGGGATGGCAGTTTATTGTCAGAGCACCCTGGGTGTCAGTTTATTGTCAGAGCGCCCTGGGATGTCAGTTTATTGTCAGAGCACCCTGGGATGTCATTTTATTGATAGAGCACCCAGGGATGTCAGTTTATTGTCAGAGCACCCCCCTGGGATGTCAGTTTATTGTCAGATTACCCTGGGATGGCAGTTTATTGTCAGAGCACCCTGGGTGTCAGTTTATTGTCAGAGCACCCTGGGATGTCAGTTTATTGTCAGAGCACCCTGGGTGTCAGTTTATTGTCAGAGCACCCTGGGATGTCAGTTTATTGTCAGATTACCCTGGGATGGCAGTTTATTGTCAGAGCACCCTGGGTGTCAGTTTATTGTCAGAGCACCCTGGGATGTCAGTTTATTGTCAGAGCACCCTGGGTGTCAGTTTATTGTCAGAGCACCCTGGGATGTCAGTTTACAGTCAGAGCACCCTGGGATGTCAGTTTATTGTCAGAGCCCCCTGGCATGTCAGTTTATTGTCAGAGCACCCTGGGATTTCAGTTTACTGTAAGTTTACTGTGGTGTTTACTGGTGAAAATGGGCTAAGCTAGCGTTCATTTGGTATTCTTTGAACCTACAGTAGAACCTGTTTTAAGGAGGCAAATTTCTGTTTTGCACAAAAGAAAGTAAAGCTAATATATAATAGCAAGACATCAGCAAAAATAGAATTTACCAAAGGTTTCCAATACAGTATATGATTTTTTTTAAGTGTATGTGTGTGCTGCTGCTGTTGTTGTTGTTGGTAGTGGGGGTGTTTCTTATCGGATTAAAAAACTAGACAGGTCTGCTTTGATGTCTTTAGCCTTGTTCACTGACAGATTGCTTCACTGAATCCAGCAGAAGAATGTGGAGTATGTCTGCAATCCAGTGCGGAATATTTACCACTGACACATCATGTGATGTTTTTCTCCCAGCATGTTGGGAGGAGGGCACCTGTGTAGACAGCTCCGCCCACAGAGGAGGAGATGGGAAGGACCAGCAAGAGGAAAAATGTCCTCCACAGGCTCTTGTAGGAAGAGGGATGGTCAGTAGAGATATGCATTATTATGTGGAAAAGAGAGAGAGAAGGGGGATGAGGGTGGAGGAGAGAGGAGGAGCTACCCCTTGAAGAGGTGGCATTACAGGCTAGAGGGGTGGGAAGACAGGATGGGGTTCTTTGAAAGAGGAGGGAATATCCCTAGAAGAGAGGGAGGTGAAAGAAGGCAAGGAGGGACAAGAGGAGGAGAGGACCCTGAAGAAGGAGGATATCACTCTGGAAGGGGCAGGAAAGGGAAGGGGGGGGGGGTTATCTCTTGAAGTGGGAAGATAGGAGGGAATAAAGGTGTTGGATGACCCTGGAAAAAGGAGGAGATCTTGAAGAGGTGGGCATGGGGGAATGAACATTCTTTGAGGAGGAGATGAAGGAAGAGGAAGGGTTAGTGAATGAAGTATCCCATAAGAAGGTCTAGGGCAGGGGTAGGGAACTTTGGCTTTCCAGCTGTTAAGGAACTACAAGTCCCACAATGCATTGCAGGAGTCTGACAGCCACACTCATGATTGATAAAGGCAAATGCATGCTCGGAGATTGTAGTTTTATCACAGCTGGAGAGCCAAGGTTCCCTACCCCTGGTCTAGGGGAGGGAACAGAGGAGATGGGAGGATGGAGGTGGATCTCTGTGGAAGAGGAAAGGATAGGGGAGGAAGAAGGAGGAAAGGGAGAGAGAAAAGGAGATCAGATGGGAGGATGGAGGTGGGTCTCTCTTGAGGAAGGGGGGGGGGGGGGGGGTTTGGTTTTGATTCAATACTATTAAATAAGGAGAGGGAGGGAACAAGGGAGATCAGATGGTATGATGGAGGTGGATCTCTGTGGAAGAGGAAAGGATAGGGGAGGGTGCATGGCATATGGAGGAGGAGAGAGGGAGCAGAGGGGAGGATCTCTCATGTCATGAGGAAGGGATTGGGAGGGTGTATGGCATAAGGAGAGGGTGGTAACAAGGGGCATTAGATGGGGGGATCTCTGTGATAGAGGAAGGTATAGGGGAGGGTGTATGGCATATGGAGGAGGAGAGAGGGGAGGATGGAGGTGGATCTCTCTTGATGAAGGTGGGGAGATGGAGTAGGGTATAAAGTTGAGTGCTGGAGGAAGTAGAGAAGACAGAGCTTGTAGAATGGAGGGATGGAGCTTTCTCTAGAGAAGGGAGAGAGTGGGGAAATGCACAGGTGGGCGGGACTGTTCCTGACACTGGAGACCTAGGAGAGCAAGGACCCTCAGAGCACACGGGGGGCGGAGTTATCGGGGAGTGGGCGGGTATACTCGTAGATGTTTAGAGGTAGGCGTAGTCTTCTCGCTCAGTGGGCGTGGTAAGGCGGAGATCCTATCTCAGGGCAGGTGGAGTCAGGACGCCAAGTGGGCGGGGTGAGATACAGTAGGGCGGGATTCTGTTGCTGACCGGGCGGTCCTGAGTACAGTAGGGTGGGAGCCGGCGCAGCGGGGCGGAGTGCGCCGGTCAGGGGGCGTGCATTCTCTCTGCGGGCGGCGGTGACGTCACGGGCGGTGGCGGTCCGGTCCGGTCGGGGTGATGGAGCTGGAGGACGGGGGACTGGTGTACCAGGATGAGCCGGGGGCCTCCATGTCGGAGCGGGTGTCGGCCCTGGCGGCCTCCATCTACCGGGAGATGGAGCGGCTAATCGGCCGGTATGATGAGGACGTGGTGAAGGAGCTGATGCCGCTGGTGGTGGCCGTGCTGGAGAGCCTGGACTCCGCCTTCACCGAGAAGCACGAGCAGGAGGTGGAGCTGGAGCTGCTGCGGGAGGACAACGAGCAGCTCATCACCCAGTACGAGCGGGAGAAGGCGCTGCGGAAACATGCCGAGGAGGTCTGTGCCCCCTGATGCCACATAGCAGCAATATGCAATGCATGTGTCTCTATGCATCTCTGTACCACCTGTATGCACCATGGTACCTCCACACCTGCCCACTGTACCCCAATATAGCCTCTCCTCACTATTGTACCCCAATATATCCACTGCTGTACCCCAATATAGCCTCCCCTCAGTATTGTACCCCAATATATCCACTGCTGTACCCCAATATAGCCTCTCCTCACTATTGTACCCCAATATATCCACTGCTGTACCCCAATATAGCCTCTCCTCACTATTGTACCCCAATATCCTTTCCACACTGTTGTACCCCAATATATCCACTGCTGTACCTCACTATATCCTCTCCTCACTATTGTAACCCAGTATATCACTACAGTATCCCAATATATCCACTGCTGTACCCCAATATATCCTTTCCACACTATTGTACCCCAGTATATCCACTACTGTACCTCACTATATCCTCTCTTCACTATTGTACCCCAATATATCCTCTCCTCACCCAGTACGAGCGGGGAAGGCATTGTGGAAATGTGCCGAGGTCGTCTGTGTCCCCCTGTTGCCACATACTAGTAATATGCAATATATGTCTCTTTGTGCACCCCTGTTCCACCTATATACACCATTGTACCTTTATGCCTTCCCACTGTACCCAAATATATCCACTGCTCACTATTGAACCTCAATATATCCCTGCTGTGCCCCAATATATCTACTTCTCACTATTGTCCCCCAATATATCCCTGCTGTACCACAATACCCTTACCTCGTTCAAATATAAGCCCACCTATCACTCAGTACAAGTTGGAGATTGTGCTGTGGAAACATGCAGAGGAGTGTCTCCCCCCCATGCATATGCCATATATTGCACTCTATATACACCACTGTATGTCCTATATTCCCCCTTGTCCCTCGACCCCTTACTACTGTACCTCAATATATCCACTCCTCCCTATTGTACCACAATACCTTTAACTTATATATATCCTGCACCCAGTACAAGTGGTTCAAGGCACAGTGGAAACGTGGAGGTGGTCTTGGTCCCGCTCAGTGCTGTGGAGCTGGAGTAATTTTGGGTATCTGGGGTTGAAGTTGGTGGTTTCAAAACTGAGTTGTCAGATGATTTTTGTACCGACTCCACAGCCCTGGTCCCACACAAATCATATATTTCTCTATATACTCTCCATTGTACCTCCTATATATCCCATTGTAATCTACTGCTTTTCACTGCACCCCAATCTGTTCACTTCTCCACATTGTACCCAAATATAGCTGGAAAAGGCACGGTGGAAACATGACAGGGAGGTTTGTGTAGCCTCCTATCTATCTCTCTATGTATCTATCCCATTGTAACCGTTGAGAAGGTCTGTGTATACCCCCATATATTTGCAACTACCCCTCCCCAGATACTCTTTTTGGACATAGAGGACTCCTTTCTCAAGGCAATATAGACAGACAAGATTTACTGGTTTGTTTACATTGCTAGTTCATTGTTTTGTTTACATTGCCTTCATCAGGGGGTTCTCCATTTCCTGAAATAGAAGCTAGCTGTGTTATCACTCTTTTGAATTAAATTACATTGGTCTTCTTGGACTGCAGACTTTTGTATTGATTGAGTGGATTCCATGATCTCGTTGTGCACCCACATGATCTTAGGGCACTTTCACATCAGACAACGCGTGCAGGAGCCGTACTCCTGCACGCGTTGTCTGCCTGCGACGCAGGGCTGTGGAGTCGGTCCAAAAATCCACCGACTCCGACTCCGACTCCTCAGTTTAGGATTCCACCGACTCCGACTCCACGACTCCGACTCCTCTAATTTGCATATTACAATTTTGTTGATTAAAAGTATGTAACATGAAATTCGTCTCTTAACTGCCAACGCTTAGGAATTTTACAAGACAACTGAAGTGAGAAGGATATGTAGACTACTATATTTATTCCCTTTAGACTAAAACTAGTCCTTGGTAAGAGTACTTGTAAAAGGTACAAACCGGAACAAAGAACATCCATCAGGTCCTAGGCAATGTAAGTGTGGGTACATGTAAGAATGATGTGCAGGTACTCTGCAGGGGAATGAGGAGATTGTAAACAGACAACACCTCTGTGTTCAATGTGCACAGCATTCTCAGTGGATTCCCTGCAGCTCTGTGGGGAGTGCATATGTAGAGTATAGTACTACTGTGTAACAAAGTAAACCTGAGACAGATGAAATTAAAGTTTTATACATACCTGGGGCTTCCTCCAGCCGCCTTCAGGATAATCAGTCCCTCGTTGTCCTCCTCCACCACCTGGATCTTCTGCTATGAGTCCAGGTACTTGAGCCAGTGAGGCGTAGTGCGCATGCACACACTCCGCCGCCAGGAGCATACTACACCTGTGCAGCACTATTGCGCAGGTACAGAATGTTCCTGGCTGTGGGAGCGGCATGCGGCCGGACAGCGCTGACTGGCTGAATTACCAGGACTCATAGCAGAAGATCCGGGTGGTGGAAGACAGTGAGGGACTGATTAGCCTGAATGGGGGCTGGAGGAAGCCCCAGGTATGTATAAAACTTTACTTTTCATCCGTCTCAGTTTCCCTTTAATTTGTAGTCACCAAACCAAATTTTAATAACATATCGAATTATTTGATTTCATCAGCAAAGGGAGTGCATACATTTGCATAAATCAGCATCAATGCAGAATTATTTCCATCTCGTTGACCATCTCTATTAGTGACACAGCTACACATCAGGCTTTATTCTTACAGCATAGATGTTATTTATTATATATAAGAGATTCCTGTGTACACATCATATATACAGTCACAATCAGATATGTATATCTGACTTTAAAAATACGGGGACTGCTTTATTGAAGCAGCACAAGTAACTAATTTTGATTGGTTTATTTCATTTTTGTAGACTAAGCACAGCTATTACTGTATATATACTGTATATATACATTATTTTTAATGACTTTTATCTGAGAAATAAAACATTTTATCATATTTTCTATTTTAATTACAGTTACAAATTCATTAGGAGTCGGAGTCGGTGCATTTTTCCCCGACTCCGACTCCGACTCCAGGCACCCAAAATTGCCCGACTCCACGACTCCGACTCCACGACTCCGACTCCGACTCCACAGCCCTGCTGCGACGTGTCGTCGGGTATCTGCGGTGCGACGCAATCAGCGGCGGTAACTGGTAATTAAACCCAACGGAAAACTCCGGCTCGCGAGTGCGTTGGACGAAAAACTGCGCCCGGGTGCGTCGGAACCGCAACGCATCGAAACGCAGCGTCGGGTGTGAAAGGTAAAATGAAAGTCTATGGACTTCCATTTTTACCTTGGTTAACTCAAACGTTAGCCATTTGCGTTAACGCACAAAATCTGCCCTAATGTGAAAGAGCCCTTAGCCATTGTCTTGTGCCTCTAGGAGGCTCTGGGAGGCTTCTGGAGCATCTGGAGGCCATCCCACTACTTGGGAAAGTCACTTTCAGCAAGAGTTAAAAAGATCTGTACTACCTAAAGTAAAATACCAGGTTTATTGAAAGGGAGTTAAAAATTCAAATGGATGACTGCTGTAAGGCAGCTTTATGGGTCTGTTTACATGGGCTCACCCGGCTTTCGATCAATTGCTTTTCTGCAAGGCCCCAAAGCTGCTACTGCTGGTGATATCAGCACTGTGCACAGAAAAGGGAAAGTTGGAATTTCCTGATGCAGGAATCAATATAATTTCTCTAGTTATCCCTTGCAGGTTGCCATGGCAACATGATGCTCCATAATTCTGAGCTGAAAAATACCAATTTCATTGAATTTACAGTGGTTCATCTTGCAGTAAAAATACCTTTTTGTTTAGGAGATGGTCAGATTGTATTGCCTGTTTCAAGTTAAAAAAGTATCAATTATCCACACTAGTGTTTGTCAACATTTCATTGGCACAGGCCCATTTTTATACAATACCAGTTGCCTGGCAGTCCTGATCTGCAATAGAAAGTGAATTACACCAGAAACAAGCATGTGACACTTCTAGTCAGACTTGAGTCAGAGCACCTGATCTGCTTGCTTGTTCAGGGTCTCTGGCTAAAATTATTCCAGACAATGTGCATTAGTTAAAAGGAAATAAACTGTATTATTATTGGCTGAACAGTGTTCTGGTTAAGGGCTCTGCCTCTGACACAGGAGACCTGGGTTTGAATCTCTGCTCTTTCTGTTCACTAAGCCTGCACCTATTCAGTAGGAGACCTTGGGCAAGACTCCCTAACACTGGTACTGCCTACTGAGCGCACCCTTGTGGCTGCAGCTCTTGCGCTTTGAGTCCACCAGGAGAAAAGCGCAATATAAATGTTCTGTGTCTTGTTTTGATTATTTATATAGCGCCAACATCTTCCGCATCGCTTTGCAGAGCATATAGTCTTGCCACTAACTGTCAGAGGAACTCGCAATCTAATACTATAATTATATATCCTTCATAGTCTAGGGCCATTTTTTTTTGTTTTAGAGGAAGCTAATGAACTTCTCTGTATGGTTTTTGGGGTGTGGTAGGAAATCGGAGTGTACCGAGGAAATCCACGCAGACAAGGGGAGAACATACAAACTCCTTGCAGATGTCCTGGTTGGGATTTGAACTGGGGACCCAGCGCTGCAATGCAAGAGCATTAACTACTTTGTCACCATGCTGCCCAAATAAAATCACTGCACTGGCACCAAATATGTCTAGAATGTGTTTAGAATTGTATGTGCTGGTTCTTTTATGACTGCAGTACTTTGGGAACTGCAGCTGTGTATTTACAATGGGAATTGAGCGAAGAGTTACTGAAGGGGCACTTACTGTGTGTGAAAATGGTGGAAGAAAATAAGATTTTTTTTCAGCTTCTAGCTTTTACAGTTAGTTGTAAATGGTCCTCTTATGGGATAACCAGTCCAGTGACACTCTAATGGTGGCCATACAGTGGTCGATTTGCCATCAGATTTGACCAACAGATAGATCCCTCTCTGATCGAATCTGATCAGAGAGGGATCGTATGGCTGCCTTACTGCAAACAGATTGTGAACCGATTTCAGCCTGAAACCGTTCACAATCTATGGTGGTGGTGCTGCCGTCGGGCCCCCGCATACATTACCTGCTCCGCCGGCGTGACTCCTCAGGTCTCTGCTGTCTTCTTCTCCGCTCTGGTCTGGTCCATTCTCTGGCATGCTTCACTTCTTCCTGCCCGGCAGGAAGTTTAAACAGTAGAGCGCCCTCTACTGTTTTTAAACTTCCTGTCAGGCAGGAAGAAGTGAAGCATGCCGGAGACCAGAGCGGAGAAGACAGCAGAGACCAGGGGACTTGCGCCGGCCGGAACGGGTAATGTATACCCGCTGTATTGCGTCGGGCATTCGAACGCCGCCATCGACGCACTCCCGACCCGCCGGCAATCGAGAAAAATCTTCCGCACGGACGGATCGACGGGAACGATCCATTTCAGACAGAAATCGATCGTTCTGTCAGCGGTGTGCGCTGCGATTTCACAGCCGATTCTATCACTGTGATCGAATCGGCCGTATATCGGCAGGAAAATCGTTAGGTGTATGGGCCCCTTAAGTTGGCCATACTACACGCTTAGAGCCTACTGACAGAGCGTACTTTGAACAAAGTGTTTAGATCAGTTGTCGCGCTACCTGGAAGTAAAGAGATTGGATGAGGTTGCATAGTGTATAGTCATCTTGAAAACTCATACAGATTAGCAATGCCTGTGATCTGGAATAGTCTCCCTTATTGTCCTATGGAGGAGGAAAAGCAGGAGGCTTCCCGCTGCAAGCTGCTGCGTGGTAAACTAGTAGCAACCTGCTGAATAATTCCAGCATAGCCAGTGCCTAAAACAGGCTGCAGGCAAAGACCAGGGATGCTTGTACACACAGTAAGGTGGCCATACACGATACAATAAAATGATTGGAGTTTACGGCAGTCCGCTAAAAACAATTGTTTGTACAGAAGAATTAAAAGTGTTTATTTTCCCGCTAAAAGTTGGTCAGGGGTTTTTGGATTTTTCTGATCAATCTTTATGAAAATAGAACGGTGTAGGGCAGATTGTCAAATTCTTGATTTAAAGTGAACCTGATCTCTGAACTTTCTCTCTGCTCTAAAAGATAAGCAACAGCATAATAACCTTTAAAGAAAAACATTTTGTTACAAATCCTACAATAAATCTGAATTTCGTGGAAGCAGACATTAACATCCTGTGCTTTAAAATTGGCTTATCTGCCGTGACAGTCAGGTGACATGGGAGAGATCAAATTACAACTAATGATTAGATACAAATTAGGGGGAATTAGGCTAAACTCCTTAAGGTGGGTACACACGTCAGATAAGTCTTTGGAAAATGAAAGATCACAGACCAATTTTACCCCCTTCCATGTAGTATGAGAGCCATACTCTACACAGTCTATTCTATGGAGCTGAACTCCTCTTCAGATAAAATCTTTGCAAGATGCTGCACACACAGATGCTGCACACATGCAACAGATCAGTATCTGCAAAAGATCAGTTCCTGCAAAAGATCCGTTCCTGCAAACTGCATTCATAGTCTATGATATCTGCAGATCTCATACACACCTTGTTTAACGGACAATTATCTGTAGATCAGATCCACCAGTTTGGATCTTCAGATCGGAGGATAATTGTCTGATCTGCAGATGAATGTCCATTAAACAAGGTGTGTATGGGATCTGCAGATGTCATAGACTATGAATGCATTTTGCAGGAATGGATCTTTTGCAGGGATTGATCTTTTGCAGATACTGATCTGTTGCATGTGTACAGCATCTTGCAAAGATTTCTGTCTGATGGGGAGTTCAGCTCCATATAATACACTGTGTAGAGTATGGCTCTCATACTACATGAAAGGGGGTAAAATTGGTCTGTGATCTTTCATTTTCCAAAGACTTTTATCTGATGTGTGTACGCACCTTTAGATACATACAGGGTGCATTTCTCTGTTTTTCCTTGCAAGAGTTCAGGTCCACTTTTAAGACTTAAGCAATTTAGCAATTTTAATAATTTATAATTGGGGAAAAATTGAACGTGTGTGCCACATTGGTCAGATTTTCCACAAGTCAATCCTTGAATTGAAAATACATTTAGAATATCCTTTAGGCTAAACATTTTTAATTTGACATTGTTCTACTGTGTGTACAATAGTCTACATCTGTTCCAGTATAATTTTTTTTTTTTTAAAGAAAACCTGTAATGAGAAAAAGTTCTCCTGGGGGGTACTCACCTCGGGTGGGGGAAGCCTCCGGATCCTATTGAGGCTCTCCCCGTCCTCTTGTGTCCCACGGCGGCACAAATCCGCCTGGAACGGCAGGGATGTAAATATTTACCTCCCCGGCTCCAGTGCAGTATCGTCTCTTCTCTCGGAGAGGCGGAAATGGCCAATCAGTGTCGGGCCGCTCTACTGCGCAGGCGCAAGTCTCCTGTGCCTGCGTAGTAGAGCGGACCCGACAGAGAACGGTTATTTTTGCCTATCTCCATGCGGAGAGCTGCAACAGCGCCCCCGGTGGAGCCAGGAAAGGTAAATATATCAACGCTTGTCGAGCCCTGGATTGCGGGACAATTCGGGGGAAACAGCGCTGGATTGCCTGCAGCTACAGCGGAGGGGGAAGCCTTATTGGGACCCTGAGGCTTTCCCCTACCGAGGTGAGTACCCCCCAGGGGACTTTTTTTTTTTGTTACAGGTTTTCTTTAAAGCACTCCAGAAGTGGAGGCTGCCATATTTATTTCCTGTTAAACAATTCAGTTTGTCTGGCAGCCCTGGTTATCCTCTGCCTTTTATGCCTGGTACATACCATGCAGTTTCCCATCAGATCGACGGGTTGAATCGATAATTTCTGACAGGTCCAATCAGGCTTCCGATTGATTTTCCACAGAAGTGATCGAAAAATTGATCGGAAACATGATCAGACCTGTCTGAAATTGATTCGGCTGGAAATTGCATGGTGTGTATCATGCATAATACTTTCAGCCACAAACCCTGAGGGCTCGTTTCCACCATAGCGAATCCGCATGCGGCGACGAGATGCGGATTCGCTTGTTACACTGAAGTGGCCGGGGCTGTTTCCACATGTGCGGCGTGCGGGAGCGATTTGGCGTCGGGCCAAATCTGCACGACGGGACCCACAGAATTCGCCTGCATCGGGAATCCGTGCGAATCGCCGCTAATGTATTTAATAGTAAAAACGCATGCGTTTGTTACATGCGGTTTTACCCGCGATTTCGCGTGCGATTTCGCACCTTTTTCAATGTTATTTTGCCCTGGCAGTGTCATGGTTAATTTCGCATGGCACCCTGCCATGCGAAATCGCGGGTAAAAACGCATGCGGAAACGCATCCGCATGCGTTTTTACAAGCGTCGGAATGCCGGCAAAATCGCGTCGCAACAGTGGAAACGAGCCCTGAACATTCATGCAGATCAGGTGCTCTGACTGAAAGGACAACTGAAGTGAGAGGGATATGGAGGCTGCCATATTTATTTCCTTTTAAACAATGCCAGTTGCCTGGCAACCCTGCTGATCCTCTGCCTCTAATACTATTAGCCATAGCCCCTGGACAAGCATGCAGCAGATCAGGTGTTTCTGACATTACTGTCAGATCTGACAAGACTAGCTGCATGCTTGTTTCTGGTGTTATTCAGATACTACTGCAGAGAAATAGACCAGCAGGGCTGCCAGGTAACTGGTATTGTTTAAAAGGAAATATGGCAGCCTCCGTATCCCTCACACTTCAGGGGTACTTTAACTGAGGGATTTGGAGGCTGCCATATTTATTTCCTATTAAGATGAGACAAAGACAAATAACATTTATATCGCGCTTTTCTCCTGGTGGACTCAAAGCGCCAGAGCTGCAGCCATTAGGGGCGATCTATAGGCAGTAGCAGTGTTAGGGAGTCTTGCTCAAGGTCTACTTACTGAATAGGTGCTGGCTTACTGAACAGGCAGAGCCGAGAGTCGAACCCTGGTCTCCCATATCAGAGGCAGAGCCCTTAACCATTACACCATCCAGCCACAAGCATTACCAGTTGCCTGGCAGTCCTGATCTTTCTGGCTGTCTGTAGCGTCGCACATCTGTGACAAACATGTTGCTAACCCAGTCAGGCCAGAAACACACTAGAAGCCCTTTCTAATCGCTGGTGATTTGAAAAAGTTCTTGCTAATGCAATGCTATGGGGGATTTGTATAAAATCACATCACTCAAGTGGGATCACACCCATAGCATTACATTAGCAAGAGTTTTCACATTGCAAAGCACTCAGAAAATCGTTCCTAGTGGGTTTCTGGCCATACACATCAGAAACATCTGGATGCTTGTTCAGGGTCTATGGCTAAAGGTCTTATGCCGGGCATACACGGCACGTTTTATGCGCCGGATTGAGACAGTGGCTCGATGCCGGCGCATCCCCGCTCGTCCGCGTGGATCGATTGCCGATCGTCCCCCCTGGCGCTTCCTTATCAGCGCTCGATTCCCTGCCAATGTCCGCCGGCGGGGATCGAGCTGGCGGGGGTCGAGCGGCATGATCGGGCCAGCTGAATATTATCAGCTGGCCCGATCAGCTGGTCGATACACGGTACAGAAACGTACTGTGTATCCCCAGCATTAGAGGCAGATGATCAGCAGGACACCAGCCAATCAGCCTTGTTGAACAGGAAATATGGCAGCCTCCATAGCCCTCTCAATTCAGCGATACTTTAATGCTTCAAAGAATTTAATGAAGTTCAATCAATACGTTTTGTGCTTTAGAACTTGTGAATAAAATGTTACTGCCTAATCAAACTAGCCGATCAGTTTGATATTAAGACTTTAATTCTACCTTAAAGTGTACCTACAGTGTATAGCCCTTACACTGATAAATGCTTGCCTAAGAATTTCAGCCTCTGTGACTGCAGTTGGCTTTGTCATGGTGTTGGCATGGACAGCTATGCAGCCAGTCACAGTGTAAGAGGAAGTGACACTCTGCTAGTAAATATTATGATGAATGTGCGGCGGTGGGAAACTTTTTAGTGTATCCTGTTTCCTTCAGTTTTGCAGCAGTAGCTCTCTGGGGTGATTGTTTTCAGTCATTGCGGCCACCTAGGCTGCAAGTCACTGACCCCCAGATGTAAATACACTGCAAACAGCAGGAGCTGGCATGTCAGTGGTGGAGGCAGGAGAGCTTTTATTTCTGTCTGTCAGGGACTCTGAATTGAGATCTCTCCTAAGTTCCTAGCTTAAAGGGGCACTATGGCGAAAAAAATTAAAAATATGTGCAAACATAAACAAGAAGTGCGTTTTTCCAGAGTAAAATGAGCTGCAAATTACTTTTCTCCTATGTTGCTGTCGCTTACAGTAGGTAGTAGAAATCTGACAGAAGCGACAGGTTTCGGACTAGTCCATCTCTTCATAGGAGATTCTCAGGGATTTATTTATTTTCAAAAGCACTTAGTGAATGGCAGTTGCTCTGTCCAACTGCCAAAAAACTGTGTAGCGAGCAGGGAAGCTGGCCAGCATTGTTTAAATCCTTTTTAGGGAATATCTTTATAAAGAATAAAAGCCTTGCTGAGAATCCCCTATGAAGAGATGGACTGGCCCAAAACCTGTTGGCAATGTCCGATTTCTCCTACTTACTGTAATTGACCGCAACATAGCAGAAAAATAATTTTCGGCTCATTTTACTCTGGAAAATATGTACTTCTCATTTGTCTATGTTTGCACATATTTCACATATTTTAAATTTTACAATTTTTCGCCATAGTGCCCCTTTAACTTTCTGCATCCATTAAAGGACTTGCGAGGCCAAAATCCGGACCCCGAATGGCTCCCGACCCCACGGCCAGGGTCGGGCTCTGCTGCCTGTATAAAGATGGCCGCCGACCCTGGCCGCGGCTGCGCACTCCGCATGGCCGCTACTGCGGCTGCGCAGCACTAGGGCCAACCCCCCGATCCACGCAACAGGCTGTTTCCTGTAGCGTGGATCGGGGGGGCGGCCATCTTTATACAGGCAGCAGAGCCCGACCCTGGCCGTGGGGTCGGGAGCCATTCGGGGTCGTATTGAGAGGCGGGGACCCGGCGGAACGGCACGGAGGGCGCGGACGGCGTCCTTCGTGCCTTAGAAAGTCATACAGGTAGATAACTTTTTTTACATTTGGGGGCCGGATTTTGGCCTCGGAAGTCCTTTAACACAGGCTTCCCCTCTGATATTCTGTCCAGACACTCTAATTCACCCCCCCCATGATGCTGCATAGCCAGACAGTGACACTGCTAGCTCTGCTGGATCCCAGTGTAGCTTCCTTCTTCCATTCTAACCATTAGCCAATGAATGAGCTTTACTGCGTAGGCGAGATACTCCATGAGGTCTCACTTCCTGCAAGGTGCAAAATCCCCCTCTACCCCTGGTACAAGTTAAGGTGTCAGCGGTGGGGAGTGAAAAATAGTGATTGCCGGTGCAGACCCGCTCACCGGTTACCTGCTGTGCGGGGAATTGCTATAAAGGTACCCATAGACTTAATGCTAACCAGATCAGATGGGTTATTGCCGCTGAGTGTTCACATGATGGATTTAGGGCCGGTGTTTCATGCTGCCTGTAAATTTATTGTAGTAATAGAGAGAGAACAGAGAATTCACTCTTGGGTGCATGAGAAAATATAAAAATGCTTTATTATTAATCCAATATTATTCCATAATTCACTCATCATAAACATAAATACCACAAAACCCCAATAAAAACACACAATAAAGTCTCCAGGAGGCAGCAATATCACATGGTAATCAGGGCTGTGGAGTCGTGGAGTCGGGCAATTTTGGGTGCCTGGAGTCGGGAAAAAATGCACCGACTCCGACTCCTAATGAATTTGTAACTGTAATTAAAATAGAAAATATGATAAAATGTTCTATTTCTCAGATAATAGTCATTAAAAATAATGTATATATACAGTAATAGCTGTGCTTAGTCCACAAAAATGAAATAAACCAATCAAAATCAGTTACTTGTGCTGCTTCAATAAAGCAGTCCCCGTATTTTTAAGGTCAGATATACACATCTGATTGTGACTGTATATATGATGTGTACACAGGAATCTCTTATATATACTAAATAACATCTATGCTGTAAGAATAAAGCCTGATGTGTAGCTGTGTCACTAATAGAGATGGTCAACGAGATGGAAATAATTCTGCATTGATGCTGATTTATGCAAATGTATGCACTCCCTTTGCTGATGAAATCAAATAATTTGATATGTTGTTAAAATTTGGTTTGGTGACTACAAATTAAAGGGTAACTGAGACGGATGAAAAGTAAAGTTTAATACATACCTGAGGCTTCCTCCAGCCCCCTTCAGGCTAATCAGTCCCTCGCTGTCCTCCACCACCCAGATCTTCTGCTATGAGTCCTGGTAATTCAGCCAGTCAGCGCTGTCCGGCCGCATGCCGCTCCCACAGCCAGGAACATTCTGCCCTGCGCAATAGTGTTGCACAGGTGTAGTATGCTCCTGGCGGCGGAGTGTGTGCATGCGCACTACGCCCGACTGGCTCAAGTACCTGGACTCATAGCAGAAGATCCAGGTGGTGGAGGACAACGAAGGACTGATTAGCCTGAAGGCGGCTGGAGGAAGCCCCAGGTATGTATAAAACTTAAATTTCATCTGTCTCAGGTTTACTTTGTTACACAGTAGTACTATACTCTACATATGCACTCCACACAGAGCTGCAGGGAATCCACTGAGAATGCTTGCACATTGAACACATAGGTGTTGTCTGTTTACAATCTCCTCATTCCCCTGCAGAGTACCTGCACATCATTCTTACATGTACCCACACTTACATTGCCTAGGGCCTGATAGATGTTCTTTGTTCCTGTTTGTACCTTTTACAAGTACTCTTACCAAGGACTAGTTTTAGTCTAAAGGGAATAAATATAGTAGTGTACATATCCTTCTCACTTCAGTTGTCTTGTAAAATTCCTAAGCGTTGGCAGTTAAGAGACGAATTTCATGTTACATACTTTTAATCAACAAAATTGTAATATGCAAATTAGAGGAGTCGGAGTCGGTGGAATCCTAAACTGAGGAGTCGGAGTCGGTGGATTTTTGGACCGACTCCACAGCCCTGATGGTAATGAGGCTACAGTCCTCACACCCCGCAAGAAGTAAGAAGTCCCACTCTGGAATATGAGATCTCAGATGGAATCCACTAAAATGTTTACAGAATGGACATGGCAACTACGGATGACTTGTCAAAAGGCTGTTGTGTACACACTGTAAAGTCTGATGATTAATGTAGCAAGTTCAGCAGTTAGTAGAAGCAGCACACATGCTTGTTAATATATTCACCACTATAGTCTCCCAATCGGTTGTAGCAGATTGGAATACACTCAAGCCAAGCAGTAACCTAAGTGGGCAAAGCAACAGTTTATGCAAACTTGTGGAGATGTAACATGGCAATGGCACGATCCTAATAGTTGCAGGCAAGTCCTGAGATGGCCTAAAGGCAGCCATACACTGGTCGATGTGCCATCAGATCGACCAGCTGACAGATCCCTATCTGATCGAATCTGATCAGATAGGGATCGTATGGCTGCCTTTACTGCAAACAGATTGTGAATCGATTTCAGCCTGAAACCGATCACAATCTGTTCAGCTGCTCCTGCCGCCTGTCCTCCCCCCGCGCATACATTACCTGACGCTGGCTCCCGGGCATCTTCTCCACGCTGCACCGCTCTGTTCTTGCTCCATCTCGGCGCTTCCTGTGTCACTCCGTGACCAGGAAGTTCAAATAGAGCGCCCTCTATTTGAACTTCCTGGGTCACTGCAGTGACCGAGGAAGCGCCGGGATGGAGCGGGTGCAGCGCTGAGAAGATGCGGAGAAGACGCCCGGGAGCCCGCATCAGGTAATGTATTTTTCATCGGATCGGCCGCCGCTAGCGACGCGCACTTTACCCGCGGGCGATCGAGGGTAATTTCCCGCACGGCGCGATCGACGGACCGATCCGATTTCGGGAGGAAATCGGATCGTCGGCGGCGTTTACCGCGAACGATTGGCAGCAGATTCGATCCCAGGATAAAATCTGCTGTCGAAACGGCCGGGAATCGGGCCAGTGTATGGCCACCTTAAATCACACCACAGAAAAAGGCCAGATCGCAATTCCTATAATGTTCATGTAGTGACCACAAGGTCTTAAGCAAATGTTAGCCCACACACAGATCACTTGATGTCTGCCAGTCGCAGAGAACAAGTAGTAGATTCATAAAAAGCTTGGTGTATTAGCATTTAGCAACAGCATGTAGTGGTAAGCTGAAGTCAAAACAAGCCATGTGATAGTCCTGAGTTACCAGTCCTGTTGGAAGGTATTGCCGAGATGGAACTGATGTGATCCAGAGTGGCTCATGCAGGGCTGCCTGGGGGAGACACACAGCTGCCAGGATTACCTGATACGTTTTGCCGCACTAGCGGCCTTCCCAAAGGCAAGGAAAGTCAGCAGGCAGAACTCCATCATGGCGTATTTCATCTCTGCCGCGTCCGCCCAGACTTCGCCCACTTCCGCCTGCGCCAAAGCACACGCCTGCCAAAACACCATGCAGGCGTGTGAGCGGCGGCTCACTGGGACGCAATTGCGCTCCAAACAGCCCACCAGGAAGCATATACATGCTTTGAAGGAGGCAGGTTGTGACACGCCGCCCATAGGCGGAGACAAGGGGAGAGAACGGGCAGAGAGGAAGCGGACCGCAGCATGAGAGGGCACATTTAAAACCAAAAATATGTAAACAAAAAACATGTATGTTCATACATCATAATGTGCATATATTTGTAGATAAAAAATCAGAACATAAACTTATTTAAAACAGTGATGGGTAAAGCCCACCCCCGATTGCAGTGAACCCCATACATGGTCATTGTATATGAGTGGCTACAAAAGCGAGGCAAACCACACACCACTGTTAATCCATATAATGTACAGCTGGAACAGGGACACAGCC
The DNA here is from genome assembly GCF_040937935.1 of Hyperolius riggenbachi. NCBI lineage: Eukaryota > Metazoa > Chordata > Amphibia > Anura > Hyperoliidae > Hyperolius > Hyperolius riggenbachi. Next base: position 203,444,705 of record NC_090657.1, on the reverse strand, counting down.
TAATAAAAGGGAGAACTGGCTAGGTACAAAAGGACCCCCAGTTGGCAAAAACCGAGGCCAAAGGGAATGTAGCACAGCGGGAGGAGCACATGAGTACTACATGGTAGGGGGACAAAAATACGCTCATTTATGCTGCCTGCATGCGCAGTAGGAGCCTATGCGGCCACATTTCCTATTACACTATGCTGCTGAAGCTAAACATCCCAAATATCTCCGCAGCCTAATCTTCTACACTCCCCAAATTCGGGGTAGAAAGAGGAACCCTCCATCTACCTCTGTGCCAATTTTCAGCTCCCGAGATGGGTTTCTGTAATGTGTCTTCGGAACCAGCGGCCTCGGGGGCTGCAATTTGGCACAAAGGTAGTTTGAGGGGTCCCCTTACTACCCATAAAATTTGGGGAATGTAGGAGTTGTGGGTGCGGAGATATTTTGGGGGGATTATAGTAAAGTTCAAACTGAGCATGCGTCTTAATCCGTGTGGAAGGTGTAAGAATTTAAGTATTATTATATGATTGAATTCGTAGACCTCAGTTACTTTAACGGAGTTTAGTTAAAAGACTTGATTTGCAGACTCTCCCTTTTAAGCAGCATTTCTAGAAACACTGGAACAGCCAAGGTTAAAGAGTTTATCCAGTGCAGAGGCCAGACTAGCTGGCGACGAACAACATAAATATGAGCCATTGTTATGAAAATATTCTCACAAGAACATTAAACTTATGAACATGACAGTTCTTAGAACTAGGTGATAGTTCAGGCATGCGCAGTAAAGACCGTGCCTGTCATTATATCACGAGGTTTTATCATCCAATAGCAGGCGATGAGTTCCTGCTCAGATGATGTCACATTTAACTCTTTAGTGGTTGGTACTAAAGCAGCTGACGGGCTCTAGAGAGCCACTTCTGAATACGGTTGCTTCTTCTGAGGTCTGGCTGATGACTTCCAACCTTTAATTTTATTTGTAATGTATTGTCATATTATCTAACTGTATGCTGTATATAGGCCTACGGGCTACATAGAATAGATGGAACATAAGAGAAAACCTGGTTGCCATACAAATGGAACCAAGAGCTGTAACGCAAAGAGGACTTACTACAGAACAATTGCTTCACTGTGTAAGGATGAGCATCTGTATATTTGTTTACTGAATAAACTCCTTTGAAACTGTGATGATGCCTAAGAAGTTCTATCTCCTATGCTGCTTGCTGCGATGAGTCGAGTTATCACACTCAGTGGCGGACATACGGCCGTGCAGGCCGTGCCGCCGCACGAGGGCCCCTGAAGTTCTGCTGCTTCAGGGGCCCATTAAGTATTGCAGGTTTTTTTTTTTTATGTTTTTTTTTTTTATGTTTTTTTTTTTTTAACCTGGGGGGCCCAACTCCTGTCCTCCCCCCTCACCTCGCCCCCCCCCCCCCCCTCATGCGGCGGGAGAGCGGAAAATACAAGAAGTCTCCGGCCGGGGCGGCAGCTGCCGCTTGGTCTCCAACTTTGGAGACATATCGGAAACTAAGCAGCAGCTGCCTCTAGCGTCTGCTGCAGCCCCGGCCGGAGACTTCCTGTATTTTCTGCTCTCCCGCCGGCTGCAGCGCATACCGGGAGGGGGGCCCCGAGGTGAGTGAGGGAGGATAGGAGTCGGGCCCCCCACCCGGATAGCTACCCACCCGGCTACCTTACCCACCCACCCGGCTACCTACCCCGCTACCTAACCATCCACCCGGCTACCTACCTGGCTACCTAACCAGGCTACTTACCCACCCACCCGGCTACCTAGCTACCCACCCGGCTACCTAACCACCCTGCCGGCTATCTACCTGGCTACCTACCCACCCGGCTACCTAACCACCCTGCCGGCTATCTACCTGGCTACCTACCCACCCGGCTACCTACCCACCCGGCTACCTAGCTACCCACCCGGCTACCTAACCACCCTGCCGGCTACCTACCTGGCTACCTACCCACCCGGCTACCTGGCTACCCACCCGGCTACCTAACCACCCTGCCGGCTATCTACCTGGCTACCTACCCACCCGGCTACCTACCCACCCGGCTACCTAGCTACCCACCCGGCTACCTAACCACCCTGCCGGCTATCTACCTGGCTACCTACCCACCCGGCTACCTAACCACCCTGCCGGCTATCTACCTGGCTACCTACCCACCCGGCTACCTAGCTACCCACCCGGCTACCTAACCACCCTGCCGGCTACCTACCTGGCTACCTACCCACCCGGCTACCTAGCTACCCACCCGGCTACCTAACCACCCTGCCGGCTATCTACCTGGCTACCTACCCACCCGGCTACCTACCCACCCGGCTACCTAGCTACCCACCCGGCTACCTAACCACCCTGCCGGCTATCTACCTGGCTACCTACCCACCCGGCTACCTAGCTACCCACCCGGCTACCTAACCACCCTGCCGGCTATCTACCTGGCTACCTACCCACCCGGCTACCTAACCACCCTGCCGGCTACCTACCCACCCGGCTACCTACCCACCCACCCGGCTACCTACCCACCCACCCGGCTACCTACCCACCCGGCTACCTAACCACCCACCCGGCTACCTACACACCCACCCGGCTACCTACCTACCTACCTACCCACCCGGCTACCTACCAACCCACCAGGCTACCTACCCACCCACCCAGCTACCTAACCACCCACCTACCCACCCACCCACCAGGCTACCTACCCACCCGCCTACCCAGCCACCCACCAGGCTACCCACCCGGCTACCCAGCCACCCACCAGGCTACTTACCCACCCGGCTAAGGGCTGCCTACCTACCCACCCGGCTGCCTACCTACCCACCAGGCTACCTATCCACCCAACCACCCATGGGAGCTGCGCGCCGGATGGAGGCTGGGACAGGAGGTCTGCTGCTGCAGGTGAGTAAATGTTTTTTTTTTATTTATTTATTTTAGCAGGTGTATGTTCTGGGCAGGTCTGCCACATGATTGCGTGTATGTTCTGGGCAGGTCTGCCACATGATTGCGTGTATGTTCTGGGCAAATTTGCTACATGATTGCATGTGTTTTCTGGGCAAATCTGCCGACATGATTGCACGTATTTTCTGGGCATATCTGCCGACATGATTGCAGGTATTTTCTGGGCATATCTGCCGACATGATTGCACGTATTTTCTGGGCATATCTGCCGACATGATTGCACGTATTTTCTGGGCATATCTGCCGACATGATTGCACGTATTTTCTGGGCATATCTGCCGACATGATTGCACGTATTTTCTGGGCATATCTGCCGACATGATTGCACGTATTTTCTGGGCATATCTGCCGACATGATTGCACGTATTTTCTGGGCATATCTGCCGACATGATTGCACGTATTTTCTGGGCATATCTGCCGACATGATTGCACGTATTTTCTGGGCATATCTGCCGACATGATTGCACGTATTTTCTGGGCATATCTGCCGACATGATTGCACGTATTTTCTGGGCATATCTGCCGACATGATTGCACGTATTTTCTGGGCATATCTGCCGACATGATTGCACGTATTTTCTGGGCATATCTGCCGACATGATTGCACGTATTTTCTGGGCATATCTGCCGACATGATTGCACGTATTTTCTGGGCATATCTGCCGACATGATTGCACGTATTTTCTGGGCATATCTGCCGACATGATTGCACGTATTTTCTGGGCATATCTGCCGACATGATTGCACGTATTTTCTGGGCATATCTGCCGACATGATTGCACGTATTTTCTGGGCATATCTGCCGACATGATTGCACGTATTTTCTGGGCATATCTGCCGACATGATTGCACGTATTTTCTGGGCATATCTGCCGACATGATTGCACGTATTTTCTGGGCATATCTGCCGACATGATTGCACGTATTTTCTGGGCATATCTGCCGACATGATTGCACGTATTTTCTGGGCATATCTGCCGACATGATTGCACGTATTTTCTGGGCATATCTGCCGACATGATTGCACGTATTTTCTGGGCATATCTGCCGACATGATTGCACGTATTTTCTGGGCATATCTGCCGACATGATTGAATGTATTTTCTGGGCATATCTGCTCACATTATGTGTATTTTCTTGAGAAAACCTGCACAATTATGTGAATTTTCTGGGGAAAGGGTCACCAAAACTTGGGCCCACTGTCTTTGCGTTGCACTTTTCAAGGGAACCTGAGGTGAGAATAATATTGAGGCTGCCATATTTCTCTCCTTTTAGGCAATACCAGTTGCCTGGTTGCCGTTCTGTTCCTCTGCCTCTTATTCTTTCAACCATAGACCCTGAACAAGCATGCAGCAGGTCAGGGGTTTCTGACAATATTGTCAGAACTGAGAAGATTAAGCTGCATGCTTGTTGCTGGTGTAATTCAGTTTATTACTGCAGCCACATAGATCAGCAGGGCCGCCAGGCAACTAGTATTGTTTAAAAGGAAATAAATATGGCAGCCTCCATATCACTCTCACCCCGGGATCACTTTAAATTACAGTTAGCTCCGCCCTTATCCGGTCATTGCCACGCCCATTTTTTGCCGCGGCGCTACGCGTCGCAGGTTCTATCCACGCCCATTTTTTGCGCGCCGCAGGTTATAGCTGCACCCATTTTTTGACGTCAGGGGGGCCCACAATTGATATTTTGCACAGGGGCCCACTGCTGCCTGTGTCCGCCACTGATCACACTTCCTGTGAAATGGTGCCGAACAAAGGTGTAGTGTTGTTGCCCATAGCAACCAACGTATAGATTCTTACAGAAGGCAGCCTCTGGGCAGCACAATCAGACATTACACCAGCCAGCAGAGTACAGAGAATCCCCCATTTCCTGTGGAGCAGTGAAGGCGTGTTGGTGGGCAGTAGGAAGTAGTTACACATCACACACTACATTCCTCAGTAGTGATGGGAATGCTGCCCTTTCTGTGTTGCGCTGCCTGCTCTGGTCTGGGTGGGGTTCATTATGACTGTGCTGCCAGGAATAGATCTCCTCTGGTAAAACCCCAGATGAGGCACACGGATTTTATATGTATTTGATAAAGCATTATTTAAAGCTCTGGTTCAGCCCTCTGTCTTATTTCACAAATAAAAATAAATGTGCATTCATTACAATGCACAAAGTTTTGTACTTCACGCAATGAATACATCTAAGCAACCTGGTGACTGGCTCCCATAGTTGCTTCACCAGCACAGAGCGTTTTCTGGTATTGGGGCCGCCTGTGATTGCATTTTCCTCCATGCAATTTTTCTTGCTTGGATTGTAATGCACTCAATGTATTGAATTCTGAATAGTCAACTGTTGTGGTTTTTTTTTAAATGGCGGTAAAAAATGCGAACAAATGCAAATGATGGGCAATAATTGAGCTTGCCATTGACTACAATGGCAAGTGCGAAAGTGCACGTTTTTGCGTGTGCTTCCTGCCAAAATCTCCTGTACAGATAGTGACCTGGTGTCAACATTTGCATAATTAATATGGCCCAACTTCTGACAAAACTCTGACCTGCTGTTCTCTGAAGTATCTCAGCGTTGGAGGTCTGATAAGGCTTCTTACTAACATTCAGGAAATGGCCTGGCCACTATGACACAAGATTAGCAGTAGTTAGGGACCTTCCTCCCCCCCCCCCCCCCCCATGACAGAGATGTACAATCTAATGTGCAATTGAGGAAGAAGTGTGTGTGTGTGATGTAACCGTTATGTCAGCTCTAGTAACATCAAGCAGAGGGGAGTGCATCAGTTCATTCACAAAATCTCAGACTCTTGTTTTAGGGCAGGAGGCAGTACTTCCCTATAGCAGATGTTGTCACTGTTTGTGTTTGGCTGGAAAGCCTCATACACACAAGACTGTCTCAGCCAGGAATCTAGCATGAGTACAAGAGTCCCCAGAGGCCCGCCAAGGGGTCGTGGTGGTTTTTTCATGTTGGTCCTTTCAAGGACCACTATAGAGAAAAAGGTAAGCTGTTAAAATCTGACAACCAACAGGTTTTGGACTAGTCCACCTCCTCATAGGGGATTCTCAGGTTTGTGTTGTTGTTCTTTGTTTTCAAAAGCATTTCCTGAACAGCAGTTGCTTCGACTAACTGCCAAAATAGTGTGCAAGCGAGTATGGAGGCTGGTATCTTACTATTTTGACAGTTAAGCTGCTGTTTAGGAGATACTTTTGAAAATAAAACCCTGAGTGAACCCCATGAGGAGATGGGCTAGTCAAACACCTGTCTGTTCTGTCAGTTTTTAACTACTTCCTTTTTTATCGCTGTAGTGGTCCTTTAAGTGGCATTTAACATCCAAGTCCATCCAGCAATAATTGGCAGCCTTGGCTGCTTGTCTTCTTGCTCCCCAGCTTTTGTGCTGATCTTCAGCTTCTAAAGGTGGCCATACACTGGTCGATGTGCCATTAGATCGACCAGCTGACAGATCCCTATCTGATCGAATCTGATCAGAGAGGGATCGTATGGCTGCCTTTACTGCAAACGGATTGTGAATCGATTTCAGCCTGAAACCGATTCACCATCTGCTGAGCTGCTCCTGCCGCCTGTCCCCCCCCCCCCCCCCCCCGTATACATTACCTGAGGCTGGCTCCCGGGCATCTTCTCCGCATTGCACGGCTCTGTTCCGGCTCCATCCCGGCGCTTCCTGTGTTACTCCGTGACCAGGAAGTTCAAATAGAGCGCCCTCTATTTGAACTTCCTGGTCACTGCAGTGACACAGGAAGCGCCGGGATGGATGGAGCCGGAACAGAGCGGTGCAGCACGGAGAAGACGCCCGGGAGCTAGCCTCAGGTAATGTATACTTGATCGGCTCGGCCGCCGCTAGCGACGCGCACTTTACCCGCGTGCGATCAAGGGTAATTTCCCGCACGGCGCAATCGACGGACCGATCCGATTTCGGGAGGAAATCGGATCGGCGGCTGCGTTTACCGTGAACGATTGGCAGCAGATTCGATCCCAGGATCGAATCTGCTGTCGAAACGGCCGCGAATCGAGCCAGTGTATGGCCCCCTTTAAGGTGCATACACACATCAGATAAGTCTTTGGAAAATGAAAGCTCACAGACCAATCTTACCACCCTTCATGTAGTATGAGAGCCATACCTACACAGTCTTTTCTATGGAGCTTAACTCCCCATCAGATAAAAATCTTTGCAAGATGCTGCACACACAGATGCTGTACACATTCAACAGATCAGTATCTGCAAAAGGTCTGTTCCTGCAAAAGATCCGTTCCTGCAAAATGCATTCATAGTCTATGATAACTGCAGATCTACTTGGGGCACCTACCTATCTAACCTATACTGCGTGCACCTACCTATCTAATCTATACTAGGGGCACCTATCTATCTAAGCTAGACTGGGGGCACCTACCTATCTAACCTATACTGGGGGCACCTACCTATCTAACCTATACCGGGGGCACCTACCTATCTAACCTATACTGGGGGCACCTACCTATCTAACCTATACTGGGGGCTCCTACCTATCTAGCCTATATTGGGGGCACCTACCTGTATAACTTATACTGGGGACTCCTACCAATCTAATGTATACCGCGGGCACCTACCTATCTAACCTATATTGGTGGCAACTATACTGGCTACTGATATTGGAGACACCTACCTAGCTAATCAATACTGAAGGCACCTACCTATCTAACCTGTACTGGGGGCAACTATACTGGCTACCTAAATTGGAGGCACCCACCTACAGTGTCCTCCCCAGGCTCTTTTAGCCGGGTACTCCACCCGGCTAGTTTTGGTGAGCACCCGGCTGTCATCGGCTCACCTCCTCCTCTGCTGTAAGCAGAGTCGCGCCAGCCCTGCATTCTCTCATCGCGGCCCACCCGGCAACATTTTCATGCCACCCGGCTGGAAAAAAAAATTGGGGGCAGAACACTGACTTAGCTAACCTAGCACCTGCCTATCTAACCTATACTGTGGGAAACTATACTAGCTACCTACACCAGGGGGGACCTATAGCTGGCTACCTATACTGGGTGCAAATAGACCTGGCTAACCTATACCTGGCTCCACGGGGGGGGGGCACAATTTTTACACCCTCACCCTGGGTGCAATTTAGCCTAGAAACTGCCCTGAACCCATCCTTCCCCACAGGACAAAACATTTTGTTTGGCCAAGCCCAAAGACCACGTGCTGCAGGCACTGTCTGCTGAAATCATCAGGATTGATCCTTTCATACATCCGTTTTTATAGACTTGGCTTGCTGTAAAAGTTAAGATGTAATTGTTTGGGATCATCTTGGGCCAAAATCTAGTGTGTGCATACATACATACATACATACATACATACATACATACATACATACATACATACATACATACATACATACACAAATACTATAGTTGTGGTACACAAAATGCCCCGCGCTCCCAAGGATGTAGGATTCCCTCCCTACAGGCTGCTTTTGCCTAGGCATTGCCAATACCCTGACACCCCCCCTCCCCCATGTGCCTTGCTGTAATCTGCAGGAATGATCTGCATAGCACTGATGTGGCAAGAGAGTCTCCAAATTTCCTGTCGTGCTGGATGCTGATCAGGAATGATTCCCGATACAGCGGCCAGATGCAGCCAGAGGATGAGGGGTCCCAGCAACACACTACAGATCCTGGCCCATCACAGCCAGATACCAGCAGAGGGTGAGGGGTCCCGGCAACACACTACAGAGCCTGGCACATCACAGCCCGATACCAGCAGAGGGTGACGGATCCCAGCAACACACTACAGATCCAGGCCCATCGCAGCCAGATACCGGCAGAGGGCCTTCCCTGTGCAACAGACTGTTTCCTCCTCTACGGCTGATTAGCAGAACTGAGACTAACTCTTCATCTCATGTTGTTGGGAACTGAACTTTATTACACTGTTCGCAAATTGTGTACATAAAACCTGCATGGATGGATGGACAGGATCTCAATCCTGTTGATTACACCCTGGTTATTGAAAAGGACAAAACCATTAATGCACCACACTTCTCCACTGTATCTCGGACAGATGTTAGCTGCCCCTGCTAGAGTTATGCCACTCAATAACTATGTGGCCATTCTTATCACCATGAAGGCGGTTTGGGGGGTGGGGTAGTCAACTAGAAGAGGCAATGTAATCGAATGTGACAGATTCACGTGTGTACAGCCCCACCTAGGCCTCTCTCATCCCGGGATACTGAAGCCGGTATATTCACCAGCTTGTTAGCTGCACCCCTGCACCAGCTAACTAGCGCTCAGCACAGGCAGCGAAGCAGCGGCATTGAGTCACATCCAGGGCTGGTGCTTCCATGGGGGCAAACTAGGCAAATGCTGAGAGCCCCAAGCTGTCTGCTGCCACCCCAGGTCACCAGCTAAGTAAATAGTGGTCCTTGAGGAGCCTGCATAGGATTCAGTGGCAGAGCTGCTTGTCTGCCCGCCGAGCAAGCTTCTCTCCCCACATTCACCCCCGCTGACCACCGCTTCAGTGACCTGGATGTATATGGCGGAGTTACATGCACCAGGTCACTGAGAAGAGGGGATGGTGAGCAGGAATGATCAATAAGATGCACATTTTTTTCTAGTTTATGCAGGATTATGTAACTTGTATGCAAATTTATGCAGCTGGAAAATAGACCAATCAAGTCCCACCAAGGTTTAAATTAATTAATCCATTTTCAAACTGCGTAAATCTGCATGCAAATCTACATAAAGTCCAGCAGAGTCATGTGAAAATTATTTAAGGTTGATGACACTTTTTTTTTTTTCCAGCTTAAAGGGAACCAGTGGTGAGAGGGAATATGGAGGCTGCCATATTTATTTCCATTTAAGTAATACCAGTTGCTTGGCTATCCTGGTCCTCTGCCTCTATTACTTTTAGCCACAGACCCTGAACAAGCATATGCAGATCAGGTACTCTGACTCAGGTTCTACTGGATTAGCCATTTGCTTGTTCCGGAGTTTTGACTCAAATACTACTTATGCCAGAAGCTCAACAGGATAGCCAGGCAACTGGCATTGTTTACTAGGCAATGCATAATGCAGCGTCCATATCCCTCTCACCTGCTGAAGAGTTCTGCCTTTTGCTCATTTCTTTTTTTCCTAAGGCTTTTAATGGCTTTAGTAAAATGTATAATTTGCACTGATAAAGGGCAGTTGTAATGTTCCTGAAATAGCTTGTGTTTTATCATGCTTCTCTTCACTTGACTATTGCTTTTTAAACATTCAAAATGGAAGGTTACGGTAAATTGTACCTGAACAATGGGTCCCCCTTGCCCTGACACACAGCTGGTATCATCAAGAGTCAGGTGGAACGACCCTCCACCTTTCGGCATCCCTGCTACAGCTTCTAAGATTTAACAGATTAGATGTTTAATTTGAAAAAAGCATCCAGTTAAATGAAAGTCTCTCCTTTCTCAATTGATTTTTAGCCCTCCCCAAAAGATTAATTTAATTTAAAATTGATCAGAGAAAGCTGTCCTTTTACTGCTCAAGCATGGGCAGGAGCATGAGAGGAGCAGAGCATTGTGGGACGGGCCTTTAGGTTTGTACTGTGAGTAGTGGGCAGGAGCATGATGGGAGCCAGAGGATTGTGGGACAGCCCCGTAGGTTTGTACTGTGAGTAGTAAGCAGGAGCATGATGGGAGCAAAGGATTGTGGGACGGTCCTAAAGGTTTGTACTGTGAGTAGTGGACAGGAACATGATTGGAGCAGAGGATTGTGGGACTGGCCTGTAGGCTAGTACTGTGAGTAGTAAGCAGGAGCATGATGGGAGCAGAGGATTGTGGGATGGCACTGTAGGCTAGTACTGTGAGTAGTGGGCAGGAGCATGATGGGAGCAGAGGATTGTGGGACAGCCCCTTAGGTTTGTACTGTGAGTAGTGGGCAGGAGCATGGTGGGAGCAGAGGATTGTGGGATGGGCCTGTAGGCTAGTACTGTGAGTAGTGGGCAGGAGCATGATTGGAGCAGAGGATTGTAGGACAGCCCCGTAGGTTTGTACTGTGAGTAGTGGGCAGGACCATGGTGGGAGCAGAGGATTGTGGGATGGCCCTGTAGGCTAGTACTGTGAGTAGTGGGCAGGAGCATGGTGGGAGCAGAGGATTGTGGGACAGCCCCGTAGGTTTGTACTGTGAGTAGTGGGCAGGAGCATGGTGAGAGCAGAGGATTGTGGGATGGGCCTGTAGGCTAGTACTGTGAGTAGTGGGCAGGAGCATGATTGGAGCAGAGGGTTGTAGGACAGCCCGTAGGTTTGTACTGTGAGTAGTGTGCAGGAGCATGGTGGGAGCAGAGGATTGTGGGATGGCCCTGTAGGCTAGTACTGTGAGTAGTGGGCAGGAGCATGGTGGGAGCAGAGGATTGTGGGACAGCCCCGTAGGTTTGTACTGTGAGTAGTGGGCAGGAGCATGGTGGGAGCAGAGGATTGTAGGACAGCCCCGTAGGTTTGTACTGTGAGTAGTGGGCAGGAGCATGATGGGAGCAGAAGATTGTGGGAACAGCCCTGTAGGTTTGTACTGTGAGTAGTGGGCAGGAGCAGGATGGGAGCAGAGGTTTGTGGGACGGGCCTGTAGGTTTGTACTGAGAGTAGTGGGCAGGAGCATGATGGGAGCAGAGGATTGTGGGACGGCCCTGTAGGTGTGTACTGTGAGTAGTGGGCAGGAGCATGGTGGGAGCAGAGGATTGTGGGACGGTCCTAAAGGTTTGTACTGTGAGTAGTGGACAGGAACATGATTGGAGCAGAGGATTGTGGGACTGGCCTGTAGGCTAGTACTGTGAGTAATGGGCAGGAGCATGATGGGAGCAGAGGATTGTGGGACGTGCCTGTAGGCTAGTACTGTGAGTAGTGGGCAGGAGCATGGTGGGAGCAGAGGATTGTGGGACAGCCCCGTAGGTTTGTACTGTGAGTAGTGGGCAGGAGCATGGTGGGAGCAGAGGCTTGTGGGACGGCCCTGCAGGTTTGTACTGTGAGTAGTGGGCAGGAGCATGGTGGGAGCAGAGGATTGTGGGACGGCCCTGTAGGTTTGTACTGTGAGTAGTAAGCAGGAGCATGATGGGAGCAGAGGATTGTGGGACGGCCATATAGGTTTGTACTGTGAGTAGTGGACAGGAACATGATTGGAGCAGAGGATTGTGGGACTGGCCTGTAGGCTAGTACTGTGAGTAGTAAGCAGGAGCATGATGGGAGCAGAGGATTGTGGGATGGCACTGTAGGCTAGTACTGTGAGTAGTGGGCAGGAGCATGATGGGAGCAGAGGATTGTGGGGCAGCCCCTTAGGTTTGTACTGTGAGTAGTGGGCAGGAGCATGGTGGGAGCAGAGGATTGTGGGATGGGCCTGTAGGCTAGTACTGTGAGTAGTGGGCAGGAGCATGATTGGAGCAGAGGATTGTAGGACAGCCCCGTAGGTTTGTACTGTGAGTAGTGGGCAGGAGCATGGTGGGAGCAGAGGATTGTGGGATGGCCCTGTAGGCTAGTACTGTGAGTAGTGGGCAGGAGCATGGTGGGAGCAGAGGATTGTGGGACAGCCCCGTAGGTCTGTACTGTGAGTAGTGGGCAGGAGCATGGTGGGAGCAGAGGATTGTAGGACAGCCCCGTAGGTTTGTACTGTGAGTAGTGGGCAGGAGCATGATGGGAGCAGAAGATTGTGGGAACAGCCCTGTAGGTTTGTACTGTGAGTAGTGGGCAGGAGCAGGATGGGAGCAGAGGTTTGTGGGACGGGCCTGTAGGTTTGTACTGAGAGTAGTGGGCAGGAGCATGATGGGAGCAGAGGATTGTGGGACGGCCCTGTAGGTGTGTACTGTGAGTAGTGGGCAGGAGCATGGTGGGAGCAGAGGATTGTGGGACGGTCCTAAAGGTTTGTACTGTGAGTAGTGGACAGGAACATGATTGGAGCAGAGGATTGTGGGACTGGCCTGTAGGCTAGTACTGTGAGTAATGGGCAGGAGCATGATGGGAGCAGAGGATTGTGGGACGTGCCTGTAGGCTAGTACTGTGAGTAGTGGGCAGGAGCATGGTGGGAGCAGAGGATTGTGGGACAGCCCCGTAGGTTTGTACTGTGAGTAGTGGGCAGGAGCATGGTGGGAGCAGAGGATTGTGGGACGGCCCTGTAGGTTTGTACTGTGAGTAGTAAGCAGGAGCATGATGGGAGCAGAGGATTGTGGGACGGCCATATAGGTTTGTACTGTGAGTAGTGGTCAGGAGCATGATAGGAGCAGAAGATTGTGGGAACAGCCCTGTAGGTTTGTACTGTGAGTAGTGGGCAGGAGCAGGATGGGAGCAGAGGTTTGTGGGACGGGCCTGTAGGTTTGTACTGTGAGTAGTGGGCAGGAGCATGGTGGGAGCAGAGGATTGTGGGATGGGCCTGTAGGTTTGTACTGTGAGTAGTGGGCAGGAGCAGGATGGGAGCAGAGGTTTGTGGGACGGGCCTGTAGGTTTGTACTGTGAGTAGTAAGCAGGAGCATGATGGGAGCAAAGGATTGTGGGACGGTCCTAAAGGTTTGTACTGTGAGTAGTGGACAGGAACATGATTGGAGCAGAGGATTGTGGGACTGGCCTGTAGGCTAGTACTGTGAGTAGTGGGCAGGAGCATGGTGGGAGCAGAGGATTGTAGGACAGCTCCGTAGGTTTGTACTGTGAGTAGTGGGCAGGAGCATGGTGGGAGCAGAAGATTGTGGGAACAGCCCTGTAGGTTTGTACTGTGCTCCCATCCTGCTCCTGCCCACTACTCACAGTACAAACCTACAGGGCTGTTCCCACAATCTTCTGCTCCCACCATGCTCCTGCCCACTACTCACAGTACAAACCTACGGGGCTGTCCTACAATCCTCTGCTCCCACCATGCTCCTGCCCACTACTCACAGTACTAGCCTACAGGGCCATCCCACAATCCTCTGCTCCCATCATGCTCCTGCCCACTACTCACAGTACTAGCCTACAGGCCAGTCCCACAATCCTCTGCTCCAATCATGTTCCTGTCCACTACTCACAGTACAAACCTTTAGGACCGTCCCACAATCCTTTGCTCCCATCATGCTCCTGCTTACTACTCACAGTACAAACCTACAGGCCCGTCCCACAAACCTCTGCTCCCATCCTGCTCCTGCCCACTACTCACAGTACAAACCTACAGGCCCATCCCACAATCCTCTGCTCCCACCATGCTCCTGCCCACTACTCACAGTACAAACCTACAGGCCCGTCCCACAAACCTCTGCTCCCATCCTGCTCCTGCCCACTACTCACAGTACAAACCTACAGAGCTGTTCCCACAATCTTCTGCTCCTATCATGCTCCTGACCACTACTCACAGTACAAACCTATATGGCCGTCCCACAATCCTCTGCTCCCATCATGCTCCTGCTTACTACTCACAGTACAAACCTACAGGGCTGTTCCCACAATCTTCTGCTCCCACCATGCTCCTGCCCACTACTCACAGTACAAACCTACGGGGCTGTCCTACAATCCTCTGCTCCCACCATGCTCCTGCCCACTACTCACAGTACTAGCCTACAGGCACGTCCCACAATCCTCTGCTCCAATCATGTTCCTGTCCACTACTCACAGTACAAACCTGCAGGGCCGTCCCACAATCCTCTGCTCCCACCATGCTCCTGCCCACTACTCACAGTACACACCTACAGGGCCGTCCCACAATCCTCTGCTCCCATCATGCTCCTGCCCACTACTCAGAGGTTTGTGGGACGGGCCTGTAGGTTTGTACTGTGAGTAGTGGGCAGGAGCATGATGGGAGCAGAGGATTGTGGGACGGCCCTGTAGGTGTGTACTGTGAGTAGTGGGCAGGAGCATGGTGGGAGCAGAGGATTGTGGGACGGCCCTGCAGGTTTGTACTGTGAGTAGTGGACAGGAACATGATTGGAGCAGAGGATTGTGGGACGTGCCTGTAGGCTAGTACTGTGAGTAGTGGGCAGGAGCATGGTGGGAGCAGAGGATTGTAGGACAGCCCCGTAGGTTTGTACTGTGAGTAGTGGGCAGGAGCATGGTGGGAGCAGAAGATTGTGGGAACAGCCCTGTAGGTTTGTACTGTGAGTAGTGGGCAGGAGCAGGATGGGAGCAGAGGTTTGTGGGACGGGCCTGTAGGTTTGTACTGTGAGTAGTGGGCAGGAGCATGATGGGAGCAGAGGATTGTGGGACGGCCCTGTAGGTGTGTACTGTGAGTAGTGGGCAGGAGCATGGTGGGAGCAGAGGATTGTGGGACGGCCCTGCAGGTTTGTACTGTGAGTAGTGGACAGGAACATGATTGGAGCAGAGGATTGTGGGACTGGCCTGTAGGCTAGTACTGTGAGTAATGGGCAGGAGCATGATTGGAGCAGAGGATTGTGGGACGTGCCTGTAGGCTAGTACTGTGAGTAGTAAGCAGGAGCATGATGGGAGCAGAGGATTGTGGGACGGCCATATAGGTTTGTACTGTGAGTAGTGGTCAGGAGCATGATAGGAGCAGAAGATTGTGGGATGGGCCTGTAGGTTTGTACTGTGAGTAGTGGGCAGGAGCAGGATGGGAGCAGAGGTTTGTGGGACGGGCCTGTAGGTTTGTACTGTGAGTAGTGGGCAGGAGCATGATGGGAGCAGAGGATTGTGGGACGGCCCTGTAGGCGTGTACTGTGAGTAGTGGGCAGGAGCATGGTGGGAGCAGAGGATTGTGGGACGGCCCTGTAGGTTTGTACTGTGAGTAGTGGGCAGGAGCATCGATTCTATAGAATCGATCGATTGGAAAACAATTTTTTTTTAAATCATCAAATCGATGGATTTGATCTATCTGACAGGATGGAAAATCTAGGTCGATATGCTGCTGGCAGCAGATTGATGGCCAATAGAGTTGCATTGGATCTAATGGTGCAGTAATGCATTTTGATATATTTTCAATAGCTTTCCAAAAGATTTCATTCTGTTCCTAGTTTGTGGCACACATCAGATTCCTGTGATATTCGACTAGACAGGCATCTGACAGAAATCTATCTCATGGTCGAATCTGCTACAAATCTATAAGTGTATGGCCATCTTTAGTTCCCTTTTAAGCAATACCAGTTGACTGGCAGCCCTGTTGATCACTGTGGCTGAATCAGCATTTCAATCACTTTGGAAACCGGCATGCAGCTAATCTTGTCAGCTCTGATAATGTCAGAAACGCCTGATTTGCTGTATGCTTGTTCAGGGTCTATGGCTATGCTGGATACACACCATGCGTTTCCGCGTTCGTTGCGTCCGTCGATACGCATCGATTCGATTATTTCCGACATGTCCCAGTGTTCTCCCCAGGATTTTTTTCCAGCTGGGTGGCATGAAATAGTAGCCGGGTGGCATGAAAAAGTAGCCGGGTGGGGCGAGTTGAAAATGCAGGGCAACTCTGCTTACAGCATAGGAGGAGGTGAGGAGGTGAGCCGATGACAGCCGGGTGGTCACAAAATCTAGCCGGGTGGAGCACCCGGCTAAAAGAGCCTGGGGAGAACACTGTGTCCGATTCACGTTTCGATGGATTGTTAGGTCGATTTGCCATACTTTACATGGCAGTCGACCTATAAATCATCGAAATGCGCTCGGAAATAATCGTATCGACGGACGCATTTGACGCGGAAACGCATGGTGTGTATCCAGCATTATAGAGGCAGAGGATCAGCAGGACAGCCAGGCAACTGGTATTGCTTAAAAGGAAATAAATATGGCAGCCTCCATATCCCTCTCGCTTCAGTTGTCCTTTAAACAATCCAATTTTGTACAACAGGCAACATCCGATTGATGCAATCGATCCGAAGCGATTGTTCGGTACCACCAAAGGAGAGGAAAATGATAAGCAATCCGAGTAGACTAAAATAATCGGTCCAAAATTTGGATCAATGGAATGATCGATAAAAGAATTGCTCATCATTGATTGGCAACATTAATGGTATCCAATCGATCAGTCGGGAGATTGTACCATTAATGGGCACTTAAATACTGCTATTTGTCTGTTTTCTCTTTTTCAAACCAAAGATTCTCACCAAGTTTTCTATCGCCAACACTGTGGCGATACATACAGTATATCGTGGCGGTGTGGTTATTGGTAGTTTTAGTTGTCGCTATTTTATGTCTTGTTTTGCTCTGTATAGATTGCTGTGTTTTCTTCATGTACAGAGTTGTGTGGTATAATGGCAGCCTGCGTGCGCTGAAAATACCTTCCCCCAGCCACCGCTGTGAGATTGTTGTGACTGAGACACAGCTAATAAATTGGGCTATTAGCGGTGCTGACGGCACATCTGGCCGCTGAGCTCCCACCATCTGTCTCTTCTTCATCTGAGCTTCGGCCGCTCTCATTGGTGGAGGGGGTGGGGTCAAGGGACATATGTTAACCAGTTGTGCACTCTTCAGTGTGCTCAGTTCCACACATGGGACATATGTGTTTATCTGACCCAAAAGTACATGGCTGAATTGGCTAATAACATCAGGCAGCCTCTTTAGCGATAAAGAATTGGAGATTAGTTAACAGGAAGTCAGCTGTTGGCAATAAATCTGTTCCTCTTGGACTGAAGTTATTTTCGGCTTTGACAGACTATTGTATCTTCTCGCAGCATATCTACACGTGATTCACAGCTGTTACATATTAACCGAGGTGTATTTGGGACGCTGCATGTAGCCTTGGCCAGGCTGATAATGTTGCAAAGCAGTGAAGTCATCAGCTTTCCCTTTATTTTCCCTGTCATTACCTTTTACCCACAGACTTGTGAAGCATTGTTGGATGCATTGAGGAACTATATTGGTAGTATTGGTGGGCTGTAGAAGGTTTGTGTGCTGCCAGTTTCCTTCTGTTTTAAGAAGGCAATTACACCAAGCTTTGCTTTTTTAGTAAGAGTGCTTTTTGGTCCCTTTTATCCCCCTACACATTCCTAGTAGTCTGGGTCACCCTGAGCTGCTTAGTTAGGGCTGGTTCAGACGGACGTTTGGAGGCGTTGCGTTTGCTGGCGTCGCGTTCAGCAGCGTTCGTGTGCGTTTGGATGCGGTCGCGTTTTTTCTTCCCCTAGGGGAACATTAGCCGTCGCGGTTAACCTCCCCTGGAAGCTACATGTAGCTTCCAGGGGCTCCTTGAACGCCAGGGAAAATCGGGACCCAAACGCCGCGTTTGTGTAAACGCGCTTGAAAGCTTGGTACAAACGCTCTCATTCACTTGAATGGGAGCGTTTAACACCAAGCCCTGAACGCTGGCTGTAAACGCTCTGCAAACGTCCGTCTGAACCAGCCCTAACTCTGTTGTACTCGTCCAAGCCTTTTTTCATACAGCCTTATCAATCCCTGCCATGTACTGATGAGGACCAAAAGTCCGAAACAGGCTGTCTACATGTGGGTTTGATATGGCTGTGTAAAACTTAAAGCTATAGGCTTGCCATATACCAGCGGTTCTGGATGCTTGCTTGGCTTAACAAGGGCGAAAAGGGATAATTTGCATATTTAGTAGTAGTGCATTGTGGGTAACCACAAATGTTCATTTATAACTGAATTATTGCAAATTTCCTTCTGTTTTAAGAAGGTAATTACACCAAGCCAGTGCATTGTGACTGGCTGGAGTGATGATGTCAGTGGATTGGAACTTGTTGGTGTATTGAGGTCGGTGGATTGCATCTGGTTGGTGTGTTGTCACTGGATTTAAAGTGGTTTGTTTATTGGTGGATTGTAGTTGGTTTGTATATCGATATTAGTATTTTGTCGGTAGATTGCAGCTGGTTGGTTCTGATGGATTGTAACTGCTTTGTGAGTTGATGTCAGTGGATTGTAACTGGTTGGTGTGTTGATGGACTGCACCTTATTAGTATGTATGTTTGCATTATATCTGGTTTGTATATTGATGTTGGTGGATTCTAACTGGTTGGTAATGTCAGTAGATTCCAGCTGGTTGACACTAATGTCAGTGAATTGTGGCTGGCTGTTTTGTTGTCAGTGGAATGTCGCTGGTGTGTGTGTTATCAGTGGATTGTAACTGGTTGGTGTGTTCATGGTGATGGATTGTAACTAGTTTGTGTGCCGCTGTTGGACTGTAACTTTTTGGTTCCAATATCTGAGGATTGCAATTTGGTTTGTGAATATTGGTAGATTGTAGCTGGTGAGTATTTGGTGGCTTGTGGCTGGCGGCTGTAATTTTCAATGGATTGTGGCTGATTGGTGGATTGACTGGTTGGTGTGTTCAAGTCTGTAGAATTGTGGCTTGTTGATATCAGTTCGCTGTGTGGCTGGTGTTGGGTGAATTGTGGCTGCATGATGTGTTTGTCAGCAGGTTGTGGCTGCATGGTGTGTTTGTCAGCAGATTGAGGATGCATGGTGTGTTTGTCAGCAGATTGAGGATGCATGGCGTGTTTGTCAGCAGATTGTGGCTGCATGGCGTGTTTATCAGCAGATTGTGGCTGCATGGCGTGTTTGTCAGCAGATTGAGGCTGCATGGCGTGTTTGTCAGCAGATTGCGGCTGCGTGGTGTGTTTGTCAGCAGATTGAGGCTGCATGGCGTGTTTGTCAGCAGATTGTGGCTGCATGGTGTGTTTGTCAGCAGACTGTGGCTGCCTGCATGGCATGTTTATCAGCAGATTGTGGCTGCATGGCGTGTTTGTCAGCAGACTGTGGCTGCATGGCATGTTTATCAGCAGATTGTGGCTGCATGGCGTGTTTGTCAGTAGATTGAGGCTGCATGGCGTGTTTTTCAGCAGATTGAGGCTGCATGGGGTGTCTGTCAGCAGATTGAGGCTGCATGGCGTGTCTGTCAGCAGATTGAGGCTGCATGGCGTGTCTGTCAGCAGATTGAGGCTGCATGGCGTGTCTGTCAGCAGATTGAGGCTGCATGGCGTGTCTGTCAGCAGATTGAGGCTGCATGGCGTCTGTCAGCAGATTGAGGCTGCATGGCGTGTCTGTCAGCAGATTGAGGCTGCATGGCGTGTCTGTCAGCTGATTGAGGCTGCATGGCGTGTCTGTCAGCAGATTGAGGCTGCATGGCGTGTCTGTCAGCAGATTGAGGCTGCATGGCGTGTCTGTCAGCAGATTGAGGCTGCATGGCGTGTCTGTCAGCAGATTGAGGCTGCATGGCGTGTCTGTCAGCAGATTGCGGCTGCATGGCGTGTCTGTCAGCAGATTGAGGCTGCATGGCGTGTCTGTCAGCAGATTGAGGCTGCATGGCGTGTCTGTCAGCAGATTGAGGCTGCATGGCGTGTCTGTCAGCAGATTGAGGCTGCATGGTGTGTTTGTCAGCAGACTGTGGCTGCATGGCGTGTCTGTCATCAGATTGAGGCTGCGTGGCGTGTTTATCAGCAGATTGCGGCTGCGTGGCGTGTTTGTCAGCAGATTGCGGCTGCGTGGTATGTTTGTCAGCAGATTGTGGCTGCATGACGTGTTTGTCAGCAGATTGTGGCTGCATGACGTGTTTGTCAGCAGATTGAGGCTGCATGGCGTGTCTGTCAGCAGATTGAGGCTGCATGGCGTGTCTGTCAGCAGATTGAGGCTGCATGGCGTGTCTGTCAGCAGATTGAGGCTGCATGGCGTGTCTGTCAGCAGATTGAGGCTGCATGGCGTGTCTGTCAGCAGATTGCAGCTGGTTGGTTTTGGTGGATTGCGGTTAATTGGTGTGTTTGTCGATGGATTGTAGACGGTTAGAGTTTGATGTAAGTGGATTGCAGCTTGTTCATGTTTTGGATTGTGGTCAGTTGAAGGTTTAATACAGTCAGGTCCCTAAATATTGGGACATCAACACAATTCCAACATTTTGCACTCTATAGATAACTGCAATGGATTTGAAATTAAACAAACACAATGTTTTTAACTGCAGACTGTACACTTTAATTTGAGGGTATTCACATCCAAATTAGGTAAACTGTGTAGGAATTACCCTCCCACATATGCAAAATGGACCAAAAGTAATGGGAAATAATAATAATAATAATAATAATAATAATAATACTCACACCTAAAGGCTTATTAGGAACACCTGTTCAATTTCTCATTAATGCAGGTATCTAATCAACCAATCACATGGCAGTTGCTTTAATGCGTTTAGGGGTGTGGTCCTGGTCAAGACAATCTCCTGAATTCCAAACTGAATGTCAGAATGGGAAAGAAGGGCGATTTAAGCAAATTTGAGTGTGGCATGGTTGTTGGTGCCAGGCGGGCCGGTCTGAGTATTTCACAATCTGCTCAGTTACTGGGATTTTCACGCACAACAATTTCTAGGGTTTACAAAGAATGGTGTGAAAAGGGAAAAACATCCAGTATGCGGCAGTCCTGTGGGAAAAAATGCTTTGTTAATACTAGAGGTCAGAGGAGAATGGGCAGACTGATTCCAGCTGATAGAAGAGCAACATTGACTGAAATAACCACGTTACAAGCGAGGTATGCAGCAAAGCATTTGTGAAGCCACAACACGCACAACCTTGAGGCGGATGGGCTACAACAGCAAAAGACCCCGCCGGATACCACTCATCTCCACTACAAATACGAAAAAAAGAGGCTACAATTTGCATGAGCTCACCAAAATTGGACAGTTGAAGACTGGAAAAATGTTGCCTGGTCTGATGAGTCTTGATAGTCAGAATTTGGTGTAAACAGAATGAGAACATGGATCCATCATGCCTTGTTACCACTGCGCAGGCTGGTGGTGGTGGTGTAATGATGTGGGGGATGTTTTCTTGGCACACTTTAGGCCCCTTAGTGATAATTGGGCATCGTTTAAATGCTTCGGGATCCCTGAGCATTGTTTCTGCCCATGTCCATCCCTTCATGACCACCATGTACCCATCCTCTGATGGCTACTTCCAGCAGGATAATGCACCATGTCACAAAGCTCAAATCATTTCAAATTGGTTTTTTGAACATGACAATGAGTTCACTGTCCTAAAATGGCCCCACAGTCACCTAAGCTCAACCCAATAGAGCATCTTTGGGATGTGATGGAACATGAGCTTCATGCCCTGGATGTGCATCCCACAAATCTCCATCAACTGCAAGATGCTATCCTATCAATATGGGCCAACATTTCTAAAGAATGCTTTCAGCACCTTTTTGAATCAATAGGACGTAGAATTAAGGCAGTTCTGAAGGCAAAAGGGGGTCATACACTGTATTAGTATGGTGTTCCTAATAATCCTTTAGATGAGTGTAGCAGTAATAATAATAAATCATAAACGGTGGAACGCAGCGTGACCAAGTGTTGGTTTGACACGAAACGGCCGTCGGTTGTCCCCCGTTACCTGCCACCCACCTGCACCACCATGGCTGCTATAAAGGCCATCACTATCATGTTGATGTGATGTAAGTTCCAGACATTTGGATATTGTCCACTGTCAAACACACGAGCAACGAACGGAAGGTGCGCATGATTTTTTTTCTCATATACATAATACTAAATCAAACATTCAATTTTTTATACTTGGTTGCAAATCCTTTGCAGTTAATTACAGCCTGAAGTCTCAAACACATACACATCACCAGACGCTGGGTTTCATCCCTGGGGATGCTCTGCCAGGCCTCTACTGCAACGGTCTTCAGTTCCTGCTTGTTCTTGGGGCATTTTCCCTTCAGTTTTGTCTTCAGCAAGTGAAATGCATGATCAGTCGGATTCAGGTCAGTTGATTGACTTGGCCGTTGCATACCATTCCACTTCTTTCCCTTCAAAAAATCTTAAGTTGCTTTTGCAGTATGCTATGGGTCATTGTCCATCTGCACTGTGAAGTGCCGTCCAATGAGTTCTGAAGCATTTGGCTGAATATGAACAGATAATATTGCCCAAAACGCTTCTGAATTCACCCTGCTGCTTTTGTCAGAAGTCACATCAATAAATACAAGATAACCAGTTCCATTGGCAGCCATACATGCCCATGTCATGACACTACCACCATCATGCTTCAGTAATGATGTGGTATGCTTAGGATCATGAGCAGTTCCTTTCCTTCTCCATACTCTTCTCTTCCCGTTACTCTGGTACAAGTTGATTTTGGGCTCATCTGTTCATAGGATGTTGTTCCAGAACTGTGAAGGCTTTCTAGATGTTGTTTGGCAAACACTAATCTAACCTTCCTGTTTTTGAGGCTCACCAATGGTTTACATCTTGTGGTGAACCCTCTGTATTCACTCTAGTGAAGTATTCTCTTGATTGCTGACTTTGGCAAAAGCAGCAGGATGAATTCAGAAGTGTTTCGGGCAATATTCAGCCAACTGCTTCAGAACTCATTGGATGGCACTACATAGTGCAGATGGACAATGACCCAAAGCATACAGCAAAAGCAACCAAAGAGTTTTTGAAGGGAAAGAAGTGGAATGGTATGCAATGGCCAAGTCAATCACCTGACCTGAAACCGACTGAGCATGCATTTCACTTGCTGAAGACAAAACTGAAGGGAAAATGCCCCAAGAACAAGCAGGAACTGAAGACAGTTGCAGTAGAGGCCTGGCAGAGCATCACCAGGGATGAAACCCAGCGTCTGGTGATGTCTATGCGTTCCAGACTTCAGGCTGTAATTGACTGCAAAGGATTTACAACCAATTATTACAAATTGAAAGTTTGATTTATGAATATTATTCTGTCCCATTACTTTTCGTCCCTTAACAAGTGGGCGGCACATATGCAAACTGTTGTAATTCCTACACTGTTCACCTAATCTAAGATGTAGATGCCCTCAAATTAAAGCTGACAGTCTGCAGTTAAAGGGAACCTAAACTGAGAGGGATATGGATGTTACCTTTTAAACAATACCATTTACTTGGCACTCCTACTACTCTTTGGATGCAGTAGTGGCTGAATCACACACCTGAAACAAGCATGCAGCTAATCCAGTCTGACTTCAGTCAGAGCACCTGATCTGCATGCTTGTTCAGGGGCTGTGGCTAAAAGTATTAGAGACACAGGATCAGCAGGAGAGTCGGACAACTGGTATTTTAAAAGGAAAAATTTATATCCTTCTCAGTTTAGGTTCCCTGTAAAGCACATTGTGTTCCTTTCAAATCCATTGTGGTTGTGTACAGAGCCATAAATGTTAGAATTGTGTTTGTCCCAATTTTTATGGACCTGACTGTATATTTGGATTGCAGCTAGTTGGTGTCGCTGGATTGCAGAATAAGTGAAGTTCCCCAGTAAACGGCCAGTGATATTGCTGCCCTGGGAGTGGCGCAGTTTCCTTTGAGAGCCTTGCACTGTATTAACTCTGTCTTTCCCATTTCCTGTCTGGGAGGCCCTCTCACCCTGTGTTGTATTGTCGCCCGTCATGTCACAGTGCGTGTCAGGGTGACTGCAGGGAAGTGTAATATTATTACCAGGGCGGCGGACCAATCTGAAATAGATCCCAGTGACAGTCACACATGGGACGTTGGCCAGAGACTCTAGACTGCCAGTAAACTTCCCTCATGTGAGGAGACTGCAGGGAGATTGACTGTGACAGCAGGAAGCTGCCAGAGGACCTGTCATCCCTGAGATGTGGCACATTCTAATTCTTCTATATGGAAGTTGCTGTTTCCCAGTTATTGTCTTTACTCTGGTGTGCCTCTCTTTACAGGGTCCTGAACCTAAAGGTGCCCATACATTAGAACGAGTATGGGCAGATCTGCCCATACACTACAGGCCGATTCCCGTCCGATTTCAGCATGAAATCATCAAGGAATCGGCTGAGCTGCCGCGTCCGCCCCGCCGTTGCCCCCAAAATGTATAAATGTAAGTAGTGTAGTGCATTTTTACATTACCTGTCCTGTAGCAGCTTCCGCACGGTGTTCGTCCATCTCGCCGGGTAACAGCCACACACACACTGGCGGCGCATAGCGTCTGACGTCAGCCGATATGCGCCTTTGTTACATCAGAATGCAGCCTGCGTGTTTGCAGAACCCGGAGATGGACAGAAACCGCGTGGAGGCTGACACCGGACAGGTAATGTATAAATGCACTACACACTGCATACATTTATACATTGCAGCGGCAGGGGATTCGTCGTCTCGTCGCTCGTTTGCAAATCGGCCGCCGTACCGCCGCGCACCCTACCAACCAACCTCGGCCCGAAATTTTCCAACATGCGCGATCGACCGTGCGGCCAATTTCTGTCTCGAAATTGGTCGCTTTGTTGGTCGGGCATGCACTTGGCAGCACCAATTTTCATCCAATTTGATTATAATAATTGAATTGGATGGTCGATTGGTTGGTTGTTCGCCTAGTGTATGGCCCCCTTAATACAAACATTGAGCTGGCTGCCTCAGGCATATTCACCTGCAGGCTCGTTTCAGGGACTTGGAAGCTATAGAGTATTTATTTTCATTTAAACTTCCACAACCTCACTAATCCGGGCCTCAACTTTCACATCGCTTTCAGACCATGCTGGATTGGTGCAGTAATGCTGGGAATACACCATGAGATTTTTTGGCAGATAGATGGTTCGATAGATAATTTCCGACATGTCCGATCTGATTTTTCGATCGCTCGTCTGATCGATTTCTCATAGTAGTGAATGGAAATTGATCGGAAAATCAATCGGACAGTAAATCTGCTGAAAAATGTCATTGTGTATTCCCAGCATTAGACAACCCAGCACTCCCTGCATGCTTGGAGCTCTCCTTTTGTATGGCTGAGTAAATGAGATTGAGGCCTTGTTCACACTATAAATCGCCAGCGCTGCCAAAAGCGCTGAGCGATTTTATACAGTGATTTTTTTTTTTTTTTTTTTTTTTTTTTTTAAAGCGTGTGGAGAGGATTTTTTTTCACTTCCTGACGTCAGTCAGGAAGTGAACTCTTTGACCCGTAAATAAATAAATACAATGTATTTGTTAATTTAAGCGCTCGGGAAATTGCTTTTCAAAGTGCTTTTTCAAGTGCTTTGCGATTCAATACAAAGTATAGGGAAATCGCAAACGCTCAGAAAATGGTGCAGGAGCTGCATTTACGATTTTATAGAAAGCTCATTGCTTATGTAAGAACACTCACATAGAGCAACAGTGCAGAAGCGCTTTTTTAAATCGCTAGTGCTAAAAAAAAATCTCTCATGGTGTGAAGAAGCCCTGAGTTCCCTCTAGTTTTGTTTTAACTGAGCTAAGAGCAGAGAGGAAACGTTCCTCCATTGAGTCAGTCTGCAGTGCAAAGTGATGACAGAGTAGCAGCCGTTGATTGAGAAAGAGAATTGTCACAGTCTGGTGTGAATTTTTGTACTTGGGATATGAAATTTCCATTAGCAATGTTGCATTCTTTCTCTCCCAACTATTTTGTTTTTAGTTCTGCGACATTGGCCTCAATTCACTATTGACAGTTTGGTAAAATAATTTAGGTCGGTAAAATGCTGCATTTGTTATTTTTACACTTATTTTTTTTTCCCAAATTCACTAAGATTTCCTGCATGTACAGTAATTAGTAAGCAAGAAGCTGTAAGGGCTCGTTCACAAGAGGCGCTTTGTGATTTTTTTTTTTTTTGTTTTGTTTTGTTTTAAGAGCTGCCGATTTTTTTTTTTTCAAAATCGCCCTGAAAGCACTTGTGCAATGATTCTTTGAGACAGTTCACATTTAAGCGGTTCGTTTCCGATCCGCTCAGAAAAGCGTTGCATGTACCAATTTTGAGGCAGTTCCGCCTCAATGGAGGGTATAAGAAAAACGCGAAACGCTCAAAAAATCTCAGTGTGATTACGTTTGCGTTTTTAAGAATAAATACATTATTTTCCGGGTCAAAGAGTTCACTTCCTGACTTGCGTCAGGGAGTGAAGTAAAAAAACCGCTCGGGAAAAGCGCTTAGAAAAGCACTTTTCACAAAAAAACGGAACACCCACCCAAGTGCCAGGAATCTGAAAAAAAATTGCGACAAAGCCCAACTAGAACGCTAACACGAGCGGAACGCAATGTGAACAATGCCTTAGTCTTCACAAAAGTGGTGTGCATTAGTAAGGGTTGTTCTGTCCAGTGCATCCCCGGCATCCCTTTAGATGTGCTGCAGCCACCAGAGGGAGCTCTTCTGTATACCAGTATACAGATATGTACATCTAAAGGGATACAGAAAAGCCTTTTAAAATGTCTTTCTCCTGCTCTGCCTTCTGAAGTCCCGCCCTCTGAACTATCAGACCAAATGGGGTGAGAAGCATGGCTGTGTGACTCTTCCTATTCTGATGAACACTTTAGCTTGATTTACGGCTTTAATGTTTGTGAATTGCAATTTCTTGACATTTCCTGAGTTATTTACCGCACAAATAGGTAATTGACCTCACAAGTCATTAATTTTATTTTGTAGTGTGGTTATAGGTTAGGTGAATTGGCTGTTTTCTACATTTCCGAATGCAATGATGCTTATTGACGTGAGGCCATTGTGCAGGTTTGCTGGTTAATGTAGTCTGGCATCTCTTGTTCTGTATATTCTGGCGTATAAGACTACTTTTTAACCCTTGAAAATCATCTGAAAAGTCAGGGGGCGTCTTATACGCCAGGTGTCATTGATGCCGGGTTATACGTCGTCTTACCGCCTCTCAGACCTCGCTGCTGAGGACTGTAGTGAAGCGGTGCAGGCGAACATGAGCGAGATCTGAGAGGCAGAGAAGGAGGCAAATAGGGTACAAGGGTGGGCCGACGGGTGAAAGAGGCGTGTTTTATGGGCACAGCGCGATCTATTCTTCCATATTGCTCTGATAAACAGGGAGACAGGGAGAGCTGACCAATCTGCTTATGGAGAGTTGACCAATCCAACCAGTCAATCGCCTATATACTGGGTACCACATATAGTACAGCACCAGTATCTGTTCATACATAGCACCAGGATATGATTTTTTTTTTTAATTTTGATTTGGTGTGCATTGGAAGATTATATCCCAAACTCTGTATTTTAAATGGAAAAGTTGGGGGGGGGGGGGGTCGTTTTATTCGCCGGTATATACAGTAATTGTAAAACTACGTAAGACAAAAGAGCCGAGAGTGTAATATGTCACAATCAAGTGTAGCATCAGATGTCAATGAAGTAGGAGTAATACTGGCTCACCCCAAGGTAACCACTATGTAGGCAGGTGGGGAGATATAAACCTGCCCTCACTCAGGATTAAGAAGTCACTCTGTAGTAGGAACTTTAGGGGATGCACCTCTCCACCAAGAAACAGAGGCACCAGGGGAGCGTAAAACTAAAAATCAATTCAAAGGAAGGTAGTGGTATACTTACCCCCAAGTAGTAGACCGCAGCAACCTGAAGGGCAAGAACATGACACATTACAGTTGAATTCAATGCAGGTGCATCACAAAGCATATCCCTACACACTACAAGACGGACTTAGCAAAGGATGGGCTTCAGCAGCAGGAGACCATGAAGAGTGCCTTTGGCATCACAGAAAAATAGGAAAAGACTCCTGTTGTGGGCCCTTGACACCGTGTTCAGTCAGTCTCAGGGCTGGAACCCACTAGAGCGCTTTTTTTGAGCGTTTAGGCATCGCTTTAAATATCCGGCGATTTACTTAACCGCTCAGCTAATGTAAATGGATGGAACAAATTCAACAGTAGTGATTAGCTAAATCCCAATTGCAGGACATGCAGCATTTTGGGGCTGTTTGCGCTTCAATATAAAGTATTTAAGCACTGGCAAATCGCTCATGAATCGCTACACACAGCGACTTGTGTGTGATTTTTAAATTACTGCAAACTGTAAAAAAAAAAAAATCATTTGAAACAACCAATCAGAATTAAAATCGCTAATAGCAATCACAATTGCTGGCAAAAAGCTCACACATTTTTCAAAATCGCTTCCAAAATCGCTGGAAAACGCTCATGAAATCGCTTAAAAAAAAACGCACGTGATATCGGTTTGTGATTTGCAGTGGGTTCCAGTCCTCACATTGGTTTGAGGAACATCAATCCAGAGTTTAACCTGCTTCCATGGCCAGCTCAGTCCACTGACCTCAATCCTATTGAGCATTGGTGGTACTAAGTTGAATGATCACTTCAAAGCTTGGAAACGCCACCTTCCAATCTGACCTAACTTAGAGCTGCCATTATGTCAACATGGACCAACATTACTCAGCAACGCATCTTTTTGATTCCAAGTCAAGAAGAATATCTGCTGTGATCAGAGCTAAAGGTAAACCAACTTATTAGCGGGTGTCTCTAATTTTTCGGCCTCTCAGTGTATGTTTCACTCTAAGTGTTAAAGCGCATATTTTGGAGTACCTCACTGCATGCATTGCATTATGCTGTTGGATTCCACCGCACTGCGCTGATGCAAACATAACCATGTCCGACGCAATGACTTGGTGTGAATGTAGCCATTGGGTTTAACTAGACTTTGAAGCCCAACTCTAGACAATTTTTATTTTTTTAACCCTCATTTAAAATGCTTGATCAGCTGTTGTCAAACAAAACCGCTTAAAAATGATCAAGCACCAATGCACCAGATGCTTTCTACAGCGCAGACTAGCAGAGCTCCAGGCTATGATCCTCTCAGATGGCTTTGTCTGTGCCCCGCCCCCTTGCACGTTAAACAACATGATGATGCAGAAGCAGCCAGCAGCCTAGTCAGCTGCTCCCGGGTCTTGTGACCAGTGTTTTATAATAGAGATATGATCTACAGTATAATAACTTCTGGCTACTTTCCCTTTTAAGCCATCACATGTTGTGTATAGATGTGTGCCCAGAAGACTGGCTGTTACAGGTTTAAACGCAGCTGCCCTATAAAAGCTGCTATTAATATTGCCCCTGCACTAGGTAGGGTTTGAGGTGGAGCAGTGACCAGATCGTACGCCTTCTAAAGGTGTCCACTAATGATACAATCTTACCAAATCTCTGTAGCAGAAGTGTAAACTGAATGAATTGACTTTGAATGGTTGGTTTAGGTAGTTCCTCATATTACATAGAAGTGGTAAGATTGTACAATCAAGATTGTATCGTTAGTGGGCACCTTTAGGTGCATTACCTGCTCTGTCCTGATATACTCACCCTTTGTGTCTTTTGGGATCACAAGCCAGCGATTTTGACTGGTGTGGAATTGCACATCTGGGTCCATATGCAATTTCCTTAGTTTTCCCCTAGGTGATATTTTGATACCTTGAAAATAAAATGCTTTTTAAACCACTGGCAAGTGAGAAAATACTCAAAATAATTTTAATAGTACTTTGTCATCTACCTTTTGGTACTTTTTCAATTGCAAAGTGCTGAAAATTTATTTTTAAAAAGAAGTTGGAAAGATTATCTCCCAGGAGAAAACTCAGGAGAAAGTTAATTGCATATGGGCCCTGGTGCGGACATGCGGATAGACCACAACGTTAACTGCAGCTATAGTGACGCTGTGTGTAGAATTGGGGTGTTGGTTTCGGCTATCATATCTGGCTAACGTTAAGGGTAGGCTGTGGTGCATAGAGTTTGGCTACCATGTTGCTGAATTTCAAATAATGGCAAGGGGTTTTAGGTGGCACCAGGGGTTCGGTTATCAACTAGCTAAACCCATGATATAGGCAGAGGAGTCATCAAGCGAAGTTAGGCTACTACTGGCTTGGTTAAGTGATGGGGTGACCGGGGTTGGCTGTTATGTAGCCGAACCCTACATTGGCTGTTTGTGGTGGTGGTGGTGTGTGTGTGGGGGTTAGTGTAAGGGCTGGAACCCACAGGAGCGCTTTTGGCAGCGTTTTGGCAGCACTGCGATACGCTAGCAGTTTGCCAAAACGCTGGGCTAATGTTAATGGATGGGGCAACTTCCACAGGAGCGTTTGCGTTTCCCAGAAACGCAAACGCAGGACCTGCAGCATTTTGGGAGCGTTAGCGCTTCAATGTAAAGTATTGAAACGCTAGCAGAAACGCTCAGCAAAACCTAAACTGAGCGGTTTTGCTAGCGTTTTGCGGTTCAGCACACTGTAACAAAATGAAAAATAATTCACAGGACCAATCAGTATAAAAACGCAAAACGCTAGGCACCCGCTGGGGAAAAAAATACAATGTTGCAAAACGCGACCAAAAACGCGCATGAATCCGCTTGCAAACCGCTCAGACAAAACGCTAGCGGTTGCGTTTTGCGTTTGCGGTTTTCAGTGGGTTCCAGGCCTAAGAGATGGGTTAGGTAAGGTGCTGGTGGAATATCTTGCCACCGATTAATCCTGCACCGCAATTCACCCCCCTCCTCTCTCCACTGAGCAGTACAATTGTCTAATGTTCTCAAAATGAGTGAAGCCAAAAAAAAAACCAGATACTCGCCTAAGGAGAGGGAAGGCTCTGGGTCCTGTAGAGCCTTCCCATTCCTCTCCTTGTCCTGCCGTTCCTGCGCTTTCTCCCCCAATAGCAGTTTCCGAAGCATGGTTCATAGACTGCTCTGTATCGCTGCGGGTGGGCTTCTGAAGTCTTCAGAAGAACTCCGGCTCCCGAAGACGGGGCGATTCCTACTGTGCGCGAGCGTCCTCTCTTGTGCACTCACACGTACGCAGTACAGAGCCACCCTTCTTCAGTACCACTGGGGCTCCTGAAGACTTCCGAAGTCTCCTGCTGCGGGAGATTTAAATAGAGGAGCCTGCGGAGGATTTTTATTTTTGGCCTTAGATTCTCTTTATGAAGAGCTTTTCTCTGAATGGCCGCATACTCTTAATTTTCATGGTGTAAATGGCTTTCACTGTGTATTTTTAACAAGTGCTCCAGAGAAGTGGCTGCATTCCATTCATGTTGGACTTGTCTACAGGTGACCAAATGTTAAAGGAGTACTGTAGTGAGAGGTTTATGGAGGCTGCCATATTTATTTACTTTTAACCAATACCAGTTGCCCGACAGCCCTGCTGAGCTATTTGGATGAAGTAGTGTCTGAATCACACAAGAAACAAGTATACAGCTAATCTTGTCAGATCGGATAATAATGTCAGAAACACCTGATATGTTGTATGCTTGTTCAGGGTCTATGGCTGAAAGTGTTATAGGCAGAGGATCAGCTGGATAGCCATGTAACTGGTATTGCTTAAATGGGAAGAAATATTGCAGCCTACATATACCTCTCACTACAGTTCTCCTTTAAGTTTTTGCCTTGTTTTAGGGTTCTCTACTGAATAAGTGCCTGGCGTTGTATTTGTGACTCAAACTCCTCCCAGGCCGACTTCTGGGCCCCAAGAGCCTGTTCTGCAGGCTGATTATTATTGGCCAAACACTAGAGGGCGCACTCCATTCAGAGCTTACCCTGGTAAACAAAATATGGGAAAGTCACATGACCTCAGTAATCTCTCTCAAATGCCAGATGTCTTAGGTTAATGACATTTGCTTTAGCAATTTTTTTTTATTTAATTTTTTTTATTAAGACTGTAATTTACAATAGTAGTACTAATTATCTGCATTTTGCTTTTTTATTTTTTTCCTTTTTCCCCCAAAGAAAAGCACACACTAGGAACTCATTCTATCAGTTTTTGTTCACTTAAAGGACAACTGAAGTGAGAGTTGTATGGAGGCTGCCATGTTTTTAGATTTTTAATCAATACCAGTTGCCTGGCTGTCCTGCTGATCCTCTGCCTCTAATACTTTTAGCCATAGACCCTCAGCAAGCATGCAGCAGATTAGGGGTTTCTGACATTATTTTCAGATCTGACAAGATTAGCTGCATGTTTGTCTTAGGTGTGTTATTTAGACACTACTGCAGCCAGATAGACCAGCAGGGCAGCCAGACAACTGGTGTTGCTTAAAAGGAAATCATTATGGCAGCCTCCTTATAGGGAACCTAAATTAAGGATATGGATTTTTTTTCTTTTAAAATAATACCAGTTGCCTGACTCTCCTGCTGATTCTTTGTCTCTAAGGCCTCTTTCCCACCAGGACGTTGCGTTTTAGGGGATGTTATAGGTCGCATAACGCAACGCCTGGTGGTGTTGGAGGGGGACACTACCTAGAGCTGCGTTAAGCAGCTCTTGGTGCGCCTTTTTCTGTCCTATGCGCTGCGGAGACCACGTGATCGGAACTCTCCGATTCACGTGGTCCCGCCAGCCAATCAGCTGCCGCTCCAGAAAGAAAACACTGCAGTGCAGTGAATATTAATTAGCCATGTGGCTAAGTACGAAAGCGGGCTCTCTGCTCCTCCTCTCCGGCACAAAAAAAAACCCATTACTGAGCACGTGCACACAGTGTAACGCACAGCATGCTGCACTTTCGTATAACATGCAGCGTTACAATGTAACGCAACGCGGGCACTGTGAACAGCCCATTGATTTTTCATTGCTGTGAGTTGGGCTGTGTTACAGGCTACTGTAACGTCAGCCTGTAACGTCCCACTGTGAAAGCAGCCTAATACTTATAGCCACAGCCCCTCAACAAGCATGCAGATCAGGAGCTCTGACTGAAGTCAGACTGGATTTGCAGCATGCTTGTTTCAGGTGTGTGATTCAGCCACTACCAGAGCCAAAGAGATCAGCAGGACAACCAGGCAACTGGTATTGTTTAAAAGTAAACATCCATATCCCTCTAAGTTAAAGGGGCACTATGGCGAAACATTTTAACATTTAAAATATGTGCAAACATAAACAAATAGGAAGTACGTTTTTTCCAGAGTAAAATGAGCCATAAATTACTTTTCTCCTATGTTGCTGTCACTTACAGTAGGTAGTAGAAATCTGACAGAAGCGACAGGTTTTGGACTAGTCCATCTCTTTATAGGGGATTCTCAGCAAGGCTTTTATTCTTTATAAAGATATTCCCTAAAAATGATTTAAACAGCTTCCCTGCTCACTACACAGTTTTTTGGCAGTTGCACGGTTCAACTGCCATTCACTAAGCGCTTTTGAAAATAAATAAATCCCTGAGAATCCCCTATGAAGAGATGAACTGCTCCAAAACCTGTTGCTTCTGTCAGATTTCTACTACCTACTGTAAGTGACAGCAACATAGGAGAAAAGCAATCTATGGCTCATTTTACGCTGGAAAAAAAGTACTCCTTATTTGTTTGTTTGCACATATTTTAAATTTTACAATTTTTCACCATAGTGCCCCTTTAAGGTTCCCTTTATACCTCACTACAGTTGTCCTTTTAAAGGAGGAAGGCAGTGGAGGATCAGTGTCGGGATTTATCTTTGTACTCTTTGATGCACATTGTACTCTCATCGATTTGTCAATTAGGGAGCTGTCAATGTTTTGACGAGTTCGGCACCCATCTCATTGTGTAGGGCTAGCATTTGACATGAAAGGAGAGATCATTTACGTATTGATTGGATTTTGTGAGGATGCATTTTCTAGCTGTTATTATGGGTTAGAAGTAGTCTAAACAGTTATAAAACCAGATTATAACTGTGAATTAACACATTTTGGAAGCTTTATTAATATTCATATTGCGGTTCCTTGAGTTATCTAGTTCTGACAGTATTCATACGCACAGCCTCCCCATACATCTTACATTGATATAAACGTGTAAGCTCAGCTGAGCCAAGTGTGCAGGTTTAAGAATTGCCCTTCTTTTCTCCAAAGGTTATTTTAGCTTTACTGTACATCTTAGACGTTTATTTAACCATCACACCAGTAAAACAAAACTCACCTGTCACTGTGGAGCAGTGTGTCCTCCTACAGGGCTGTCTGGGCCTGCTGGCTCTGGTTCTTACAGCAGATGCCAAAAAAATGCCAAAACAGCTAAGTGTAAGCAGAAGATACAAGCCAAATTTGTGGAGAGAGGGAGTCTGAGACTCTAAAATAAGCATTATGCACCATTGATGGTAAATCCCCAGTGCTTCTGCAAGATGCCTAATGATATGGGTGTAGTTCCAGAGGAAGTGGTGGATGCAGGTTCTTAGTTTGACGCAGTCCAGTGGCAGTGGGCTTCATGAGCTTCCAGAGGATGCGAGAAAATCTCAAATTTGTGGAGATGTGATCCTCATAGGCATGGAATGGACACCACAGTTAAGGTGGGTGTCTTGTGCTTACACAGGTTGCCTGGAAGTTAGGGAGAACTTTTAGGGGAGTTGATTAGTGCAGGCTCTAGAGTGGACACAGTCCAGCAACAGTGGACATCATGTTCTTCCTGATGATGCAAGGAGATCCTTGAGGGATTTGTGGAGCAGTTAACCTAATGGGCGCGAGAATGAAAACTGTACAGTGGTGGTAGGGTCTGGTGTTTGCACAGGACACCTGGAGATTAGGGTGATGTTTTGGTGAAGATGGTTAGCGCACGATCTAGAATGGACACCGTCCAGTGGCAGGGAGCATCACATGCTTACAGAGGATGTCAGGAGATATCAGAGGAGCTGTATTCTGTACAGGCTTTACATTTGAAATTGTGCAATGATGGTGGGTTTCTGTGCTTCCATAGGATGCCAGGAGATTTCTAGAAGTCACACAGGCTGGTGGTAGTGGGTATCACAAGCTTCCAGAAAATGCCAGGAGATCGCAGAGGAATTTGTGGACGTTGCGCAGTTATGGTGGAGGTCGTGTGCTTTCATAGGATGCCAGGACATTAGGGAGAGGTTACAAGGGTGGTACCAGTCCAGACTCTAGAATGGGCATTGGGCAGAGTTGGTGGTGTGATGATGGCTGAAGGAGAGCCAGTAGACAGGTCTGGGATGGGAACAGCAGACTAGTGATAGGGCAGTGAATACTGCCAGATAATTTAGCTCAGTCAGACAATCTCACAAAGGATTATTTGGAAGGGGGGGGGGGGTTCGGCCTGCTCACTCCTGCTTTTGTGTATGGGCCTTTCCAGAGCTGTGTGCAGGGGTCATCTCTGGTTCACCATCACCCTGCAAAATACCTCTGCTGCAGCACATGCTGAGACCAGAGCACCCAGCAAAGACTGGCTCACACTGACAGTGACAGATCTGACATTTTAAGTGGAGCTCTCGGAATTTTATGATGTTTGCCCACATGAAGGAGATCTGCTTCATATCCATTCTGGCAATTTTATCAGCATTCAGTCATGTTGTATATGTTGCAGCCTGAACCCAAAGTCTGGGCACTTCAGGTCCTGGACAGCCAATGTGTGAAGTTGTCGGCTGCTCTGGTGTGCACCAGCCCATTGCAATACATTAACCAAGCGGTTTTCACCCCGAAAGTGGTTTTAAAAAACGCCCAGAACCGCTCTTGGTGTGCACCGCCCTTAGTGCCACAGACACCTGAAGTCTTGTGGAGTCCAGGCCTCAACAGGCTAGACCTGTTTTTGCACCACAAGAGGGGAACCAACTTGGCAAGTGGTTATGTTGTGGCTGATCAGTGAATATAACTTTAACTTCCTGCCTCACTTTTTGCTGCACTTAATTTCACCGAAGCCAGGCCTGTGTGATTGGGAACAGTCCTATTCTGCCTGCAGTCTCTAATGATGTGAAGAGCTTGCAGTGCTCCTTCCATGTTTTTATGTTTTATAGTGGGAACAAACATGTAAGCGTGCAGAAGCAAATATGATTGCTCTGTCAGCTTTGGAATGAATTTGTCCTTACAGCTTACACTGGGGCACAATGCTTGCATTCCTGTTTTACATGCAACTACTGCTATTTAATTTGTTTTAACATTTTAAAACCAAATCCAAAAACATCAAAGTGGTAGGGAAGCCAGGTCTCACCCTTAAGAGAGATCACTTTAATTTTGGTGCATTTCCTCTTGTGACCATCGTGAAATCTGCAGAAACAAAATAAAAGGAACACTCCAGTGTGTAGATACGAATGACCGGGTCGTCTCATGGGAATCAAGGACTGCTTACCTATTTAAAGTACACCTGAAATGAGAGCGATATGGAGGCTACCATATTTGTTTCCTTTTAAACAATACCAGTTGCCTGGCTATCCTGCTAATCTTTTTCGCATCAGTAGTGTTTGAACCACACACCTGAAACAAGCATACAGCTAATTTAGACATACTTCAGCCAGTCAATTGCCAGGCAATTTGCATTGTTTGAAAGAAAATAAATATGGCAGCCTCCATTCCCCTCTCAGTCCTGGTGTGCTTTAAAGAAAACCTGTACAGAGAAAAACTGCCCCTGGGGGGTACTCACCTCGGGAGGGGGAAGCCTCCGCATCCTATCAAGGCTTCCCCCGTTCTCCTGCGTCCCACGGGGGTCCCGCTGTGCCCCTCCAAACTTCGGCGATGTAAATATTTACCTTCCCGGCTCCAGCGCAGTAGTGGCGCTGCGTTCCGAAGTAGGCAGAAATACCCAATCGCTGTCGGGTCTGCTCTACTGCGCAGGCGCAAGTCTCCGGCGCCTGCACAGTAGAGGGGACCCGACTGAGATTGGATATTTCCGACTACTTTGGAGCCGAAAGCTGAAACGGTGCCCCCGCTGGAGCCTGGAAAGGTAAATATTGAACAGGCTGACTGATTTGTCGGGCCAGCTTTGAAGGGCTGCAGCGAGTCCCCCGTGGGACAGAGGAGGACGGGGGCAGACTCATCAGGTGAGTGCCCCCCAGCGGAAGTTTTCCCAGTTACAGTGTCTCTTTAAATTGTATCTGTCAGGCATAAAATCAAAAGTCCATTCTTTATTTTTATTTGGTAAACAAGTAATAAGGATGCTAACCAGGCAATCCAAAAGTTAGAATCACTACTACTTTTCTTGTTTAATGATCATTTCCCACTTTACATGACTCTTATTTGGTACGCACAGAGGAAGTTGCAGGGCATGCTGGGTTGTCCTTTTTTGCTTCTGTACTTCCCCCTCAGACTTAACTAATGCAGCCTGATTGGCTGAAGCCTCTTTCCCTCCTGTTTTCC
Source organism: Hyperolius riggenbachi (assembly GCF_040937935.1). Classification (NCBI taxonomy): domain Eukaryota; kingdom Metazoa; phylum Chordata; class Amphibia; order Anura; family Hyperoliidae; genus Hyperolius; species Hyperolius riggenbachi. The sequence goes on along the minus strand of NC_090657.1, from coordinate 203,407,187 downwards.
CCTCCCACACCTCTGTTCCTCTCTGGCCAATATTTCCCATGCTGAGACAATGCACTTTCTATAGTGGAGGGTGGTAAATGCATACACAATCAGGCAGAGGAGAGTAAGGGAGGAAATGACATCAGGATTGGCATCAAAATAGCCACAGTTAAAATGGGAAATGCTAAGAAGGATTTTCTCTTTTATTTTACTGTAGAAAAATCACTAAAATCAGTGCAATACATATGTAAGTAGAACAAGTATTTATCTACTTAAATATGTGTATTTTTTCTGCGATAGTATGGCTGAAAGCTCCTCATTAAGCGGCTGAAGGGATTTTTTTATGTGTTATAAGAAATAGAGTTTTATTAGCCCATCAATGTGGGTAGACATTAGAAGATAGACAGTGTTCTACTGAATTACACCAGTTTAAAGTGTTTTTTTTTCTTTTCTTATTTCTTTATACATGGTTGTGGCATAGAATTCGGTAAACTCCTCATCAAGTGATGAGTCACATGACCTCCATCTTGTACCACAAGCGATTTATCTTACCATCTGTGGGCAGTCTGGAGGCTGCAGGCGGCCTGCATGATGGTCATGAGGCTGCATCTTGTGATCTTGTCCAGTCAGTAATTCTGTGTCTCTCTGTCTGTAGCAGATAACAGCGGTAATGCACTGTAACAGGCAGCTGCCCTAGGTCATCGTTCTGCAAGGGGCAACGTGAACATTCATCTAGTCATCTTTGTGTGTGTTTGCCTTATTTATAGGAACCTGAAAGAGATACAAAAAAAGTTGCCAAAACATCAGGAAGCACATGTAAATAATGGCCAGCCAGGGGCTTGTCAGATATTTATAATTGGGCACTGATCAAAGGTACAATTGGGTTTGTTTCAATTGAAAGAACTCTGGGAGTTTTTTTCTTTTAAATATTTTTTTTCTTGCCTTTTATAATAATACTTTGAAGTGGTTTTTGAAACGGCATTTCTGCGATTGAATAAACAGATTGACATGAAGAGGGTTTAAAGTATTGGTATTCATTTAGAAATTATACGTTCCCAAAGTACACTTTTTTTTTTGCTCTGAAATCTGACTTTGCATTTTATTTATAACTGCTTTATTCATCTTCTAACAAGCAGAAATGCTTTCTAAATTGTCTGACTTTGTTCAAGAGACCCGGAAGTGTCAGAGAAGTGTTTATTTACATTCCTCACTTGATACAATTAAACACGAGAACATTATCTACAGTTCGGATGCATCCAGCTTTGCTGGCAGGGAAGCTTCTAAGTCCTGTGTGTAACTCTTTGAATGCTGTTCTAGTAAAAAATAATGCTGGTTGTATATAATATGCTGTAAATAATCTATTAGAGCAAAGAAGAAATGCTGGGTTTCATTATGCTTTAGAGAGAACCTGAAGTGAGAGGAATTATGGAGGTTGACCTAGTCAGGTCCATAAATATCGGGATATCAACACAATTCTAACATTTTGGCTGTATTCACAACCACAATGGATTTGAAATGAAACAAACATGATGTGATTTAACTGCAAACTGTCATCTTTAATTTGAGGGTATTTACATCCAAATCAGGTGACCAGTGTAGGAATTACCGCAGTTTTCATATGTGCCGCCCCCTTGTTAAGGGAGAAAAAGTAATGGAACAATTGGCTTCTCAGCTCTTCCATGACATTTACAAGGATCAGATAAAAGGTCCAGAGTTCATTTCAAGTGTGCTATTTGCATTTGGAATCTGTTGCTGTCAACTCTCAAGATGAGATCCAAAGAGCTGTCACTATCAATGAAACAAACCATCATTGGGGTGAAAAAAACAAAGCAAACCCATCACAGGGATAGCTAAAACATTAGGCATAGCCAAAACAACTGTTTGGAACATTGTTAAAAAGGAGGAACGTACCTGTGAGCTCAGCAACCCCAAAATGCCCGGAAGACTACGGAAAACAACTGTGATGGATGACCGAAAAATTCATACCCTGTGAAGAAAACACCCTTCACAACAGTTGGACAGATCAAGAACACTGGTTAGGTGTATGTGTGTCAAAATCAACAATCGAGAGAAGACTTCACAAGAGTGAATACAGAGGGTTCATCACAACATGTAAACCATTGTTGAGCCTCAAAAACAGAAAGGCCAGATGAATCTAAAAAGACCTTCACAGTTCTGGAACAACATCCTATGGACAGATAAGACCAAGATCAACTTGTGCCAGAGTGATGGCAAGAGAACTGCTCATGATCCCAAGCATGCAGTCCTGGCCAAAAGATTTGAGACTGTACGGGATTTCCTCTTAGGGCTACCCTCGTTGCCATGGCGATGATCGGAATGTCATCGACGTCATGACGTCAGGGGGAGTCCCGATCCACCACATAGCGCAGCCTGGCAGTGATTGGCCAGGCTGCGCTGGGGGAGGGGTGTCCTCGTTTGTGGCGAGTGGCGGCGTGTTTTTAAAAAAAATTGTAAAAAAAGACCCACCAGGGCCTGAACAATCCACCGCGGAGGTAATGGACGAGCTTTGCTCGTCCATACCGCTAAGGTGGTTCATGACAGCAATGAAATACAGTTGAAAGGGTGTTTTGGGGATTCAGTTAATTTTCATGGCAAAGGACTATGCAACTCCTCTGAACACTCTTCATAACATTCTGGAGTATATGCAAATTGCTATTCTAAAAAGTTAAGCACCAACTTTTCTAATTTCAAATATTTTTGACAATCTCAAAACTTTTAGCCAGGACTGTATAACCTCAGTGAAGCACGGTGGTGTTAGTGTCTGGGTGTAGACATGCATGGCTGCCAATGAAACTGGTTATTGATGATGTGACTGCTGACAAAAGCAGCAGGATGAATTCAGAAGTGTTTCGGGCAATATCTGATTATTATTATGATCTTCCCACCCCGGCCATCCACGAACCTCCCAGATGTGCATGTCACTGTAAACCACACTACCATTCGCCCTACCTCTCAAGCCCGCTGTCTGGGTGTCACCCTGGACTCCGCACTCTCCTTCACTTCCCACATCCAAAACCTCACAAAGTCCTGCAACTTCCACCTTCGTAACATCTGTAAGATTCGCCCTTTCCTGACCTCTGCCACCACCAAACTCCTCATCCATGCCCTCATAATTTCCCGCCTTGACTACTGCAATGCCCTGCTGTCTGGTCTCCCTATGACCAGGAACAGCCCCACTGCAGTCCATCATGAATGCGGCAGCCAGAATTATCCACTGATCTCATCGCTCCACCACGGCAGATCCCCTCCTAGAATCCCTCCACTGGCTTCCTATCCAGTCCAGAATCAGATTCAAGATACTGTGTCTGACCTACAAATCTGTCCACAAAACCTGTCCAACCTACATTTCCGATCTTACTCAGAGGTACACACCTAGCCGCTCACTCCGCTCTTCCAATGAACTTCGCCTAACCACCCCCCGCATCACCCAGTCCCATGCACGCCTCCAGGACTTCTCAAGGGCTGCTCCAACACTATGGAACTCCCTACCTCCACCCATTAGGGCAGCCCCCTCCTTCAAAATCTTCAAGAAAGCCCTCAAAACTCACCTTTTCACTCTGGCCTACTACCCCTCACAAGTGCTCTAAACCTACAGCTGAACTCTGGTCCCCTACCATTCGTGTCCTTACCTCTCCCTCTAGATTGTAAGCCTTTGGGCAGGGTCCTCCTCCTTTTGTGTCCTACCTGATCTTGCACCTCCATTACTGTGAACCCATGCTATGCATCTGAGTGAACCTAACTTGCCTAATCTCCATGCTCCATCCAGTGACTGACTAAGCATTACCTGGTACTCATACTATGGTGTGTGATCTGGTTTTCTTGTATTCCTGTATTGTCATATTGCTGTATGTCACCCCTAAATATTGTCTGTAACCTAAACTAATGTCCAGCTCTGTGTAATATGTTGGCGCTTTATAAATACAATAAATAAATAAATATTCAGCCAAATGCTTCAGAACTCATTGGAAGATGGACTATGGCCCAAAATATGCTTCAAAAGCAACCGAAGATTGTTTGAAGGGGAATAAGTGGAATGCTATGCAGTGTCCAAGTCAATCACCTGACCTGAATCTGACTGATCATGCGTTTCACTTGCTGAAGACAAAACTGAAGGGAAAATGCCCCAAGAACAAGCAGGAACTGAAGACTGTTGCAGTAGAGGCCTGGCAGAGCATCCCCAGGGATGAAACCCAATGTCTGGTGAGGTCTATGCGTTCCAGACTTCAGGCTGTATTTGACTTCGAAGCATTTACAACCAATTATTAAAAAGTGAAAGTTTGATTTATGATTATTATTCTGTCCCATTACTTTTGGTTCTTTAACAAGTGGGAGTCACATATTGCAAACTGTTGTAATTTCCACACTGTTCACCTGATTTGGATGTAAATGCCCCTACATTAAAGTCTGCAGTTAAAGCACATCATGTTCTTTTCATTTCAAATCCAGTGTCAATATAACAGCAGAGCTCCGTGAGGCAGTGAGGAGCCGGTTTTCATTGGCTCAGCGAGTGGGCTTCAGCGATGGGAGAGCGGTGTGAACGGCGAGAGAAATGGGTCTCTGTTGCATGGCGTCGGTGAGCCCCGTTTTTTTTTTTTTTTTTTTTTTTTTTTACCCAGGAGTCTCTGGTCTCTAAAGGGCCAGACACTACTGATACTGAAGTAGTTAAAAGGAAATAAATGTCAGCCTCTCGGGCTGCACGGTTTTTCGGTTTAAAACCGAAACCGCGTTTCGAGGCAAGACGATCTGCTGATCGTCAGTACCTTCGGTTTTTCGGTCCGCTGTCTGTAACATCTTGCTTCTGGCCCCGCTGTGCGCGGATTGGTCAGAAGCAGTGAATATGTATAAGTGTTAATGAGTGGGGGGCGGATCCACTAGAGTGAGCCAGGCACGTCATACAGCATTACCGATCACTGGCTAGCGATAGAATGACGGCAGCGGTAGGCGGAGATGTACAGAGCATACAGCCCCGCCTACCGCTGCCGTCATTCCATCGCTAGCCAGTGATAGGTAATGCTGTATGATGTGCCCGGCCGCTCGCTCTAGTGGATCCGCCCCCACTCATTAACACTTATACATATTCACTGCTTCTGGCCAATCCGCGCACAGCGGGGCCAGAAGCAAGATATTACAGACAGTGGACCAGGCAGTGCAGACCGTGAGCCAAACCCAAGCCCCCCCCCCCCCCCCCCCCCCCCCCCGCCCAAAGTGCGAAAAGCAGGAATTTAAAAAAATCGGGGAAAAATCGAAATTGCAATTTCTGAGAGAAAAATCGCAATTTTGATTTTTCCCTAAAATCGTGCAGCCCTATGACAGCCTCCATATCGCTCTCATGTCAGGTTTCCTTTAAATTGACTTTCAGAAGCGTTTTCCACACCATCCCTAGTGTATTAACAGACAAGCATCTTCTGTCAGGTGCTGTATTGTGATGAGTACTTTTGAAACTCATTCACTTTTTGTTTTTACTAAACTTTCCTTAGATGGGTACTCCTGCATCCTCTCATACTCGCCTATGGTGCGCCTTCACTTTGGAGGTCAGTTTGCACCATCAGTCCGGACTGCCTTGCAGCCTGAAGCCCCCCAGAGCTGCTTTTGCTCCATTTAGTACTTGCTCGACTCTGTCTCCACTCATACCAAGTTGCTACCTCCCAGCATCCTCTTTTATCTAAATGACAGTTATTGGTCCTATTCAATGCCTATTTTAGTGACACTTCATGGTGTTCTTTAACTGATTTAGATTGCAACTTCACTTACTTTTTAAAGCCGACCTGAACTCGGAACTTTCTATCCGCTATGAAAGATAAGCAAACCACATAATAACCGTTAAAGAAAAAAAACATTTATTAGTTACAACTGATACAAATCTGCAGTGTGTCTACTTCCTGCATTCATGGAAGCAGACATATTGTTTACCAATTAGATCTCTGATTACTGATACTATCTAGTGAGATCCTGTCTGCAGGTTCTGCTGTAATGTCTGCCATGACAGAAATGGTGGAGGCTGCCATTACAGTTTGACCTCCTAAACCGCGCTAATTTCTTGGTCTTAACACTTTCTCAATGGTTCATCTAGAACAGGTATGCAGAGGAAGTGTTCATAAAACACAGGGAGGAAGGGGAACAGCTCTACAACTGTGAGGCAGACCACACTGAGGGCCCTTTCACACGGAGGCCAAATTGACGCTCTCTACCGCAGCCTAATACTTCCCTATGGGGAAGTTCATTCTTCCCATGTTGCGGTCCTCTGCGGAAGTCCCTAATCTATTGCTAGCTCAGAACTACGTTACCGTGCGGGAGCTGTGATGATCTGCTTCGGCCCTGAAGTCATGTTAGTCTATAGCAACGCCTTTAAAAAAAAAAAAAAAAAAAAAGTAGACGTTGCGGTGTGCATGCGTGAAAGCGTATTTTTACAATACGCTTCCATACACTTCTGCATACCCCGAAGCAGGAAGTGACCGCAAGCACGCGCCACTTCCTGCTTGGCTGGTGGCGGGACAGGGAACTCCGCGGTGCTCACTGAAGGCTTGTTTCTGGTCGGTGCAGCGGGCGAAACGCACCGCATCGCTTCCGCTAGTTTTCAGTGTGAAACCGGCCTGAAAGTCCACACCAACAGCGAGATTGTCAAAAGGACAGATAAACAATTCCAACAGACATCGTGTAACTATCTTTTTTTAAGAAAATTAACATTAAGCCATGACTGGCGGGAATACAAGAGTGCAAACTGGCTTCAGTAGCGGGTGGCACCTGGCTTTTGAGTTTTTCTCCGATTTGCTGATCGTGGAATTGGCTTCTAAAACTTTCCTGTTGGCTCCTGAATTCCAAATTCATTTGTTAACCTCTAGTCTTATGTTTGTGCAGGCATTCCTCTTCCTGCACAGCCTCCCCAGATCAGTAAGGGGCGTGTACTGTACACTTGCTTTCTACGCTAAGGAGTTTGTCATGAGTAGTACCTGTTAGCACCGCTGGCTGCCATCGTGTAATATGCATGTAGTTACAACCTCACTGCCATGCCTACACCAACCTCACTGCGGCTACGCCCACACTGACCTCACTGCTGCTACATCTACTACTGCTATACCTAACCCCAACCTCACTGCGGCTACGCCCACACTGACCTCACTGCCGCTACATCTACTACTGCCATGCCTAACCCCAACCTCACTGTCGCTACACCAACCTCACTGCGGCTACGCCCACACTGACCTCACTGCCGCTACACATAACACTGACCTCACTGCTGCTACATCTACTACTGCCATGCCTAACACCCACCTCACTGCTGCTACATCTACTACTGCCATGCCTACACCAACCTCACTGCGGCTACGCCCACACTGACCTCACTGCCGCTACACCAAACACTGACCTCACTGCTGCTACACACAACACTGACCTCCCTGGATGCTACACCCAACACTAGCCTCACTGCTGCTACATCTACTACTGCCATGCCTACACCAACCTCACTGCGGCTACGCCCACACTAACCTCACTGCCGCTACACATAACACTGACCTCACTGCCGCTACACATAACACTGACCTCACTGCTGCTACATCTACTACTGCCATGCCTACACCAACCTCACTGCAGCTACGCCCACACTGACCTCACTGCCACTACACAACACTGACCTCACTGCCGCTACACATAACACTGACCTCACTGCTGCTACATCTACTACTGCCATGCCTACACCAACCTCACTGCGGCTACGCCAACACTGACCTCACTGCCGCTACACATAACACTGACCTCACTGCTGCTACATCTACTACTGCCATGCCTAACTCCCACCTCACTGCTGCTACATCTACTACTGCCATGCCTAACCCCAACCTCACTGCGGCTACGCCCACACTGACCTCACTGCCGTTACACATAACACTGACCTCACGGACGCTACACCCAACACTAGCCTCACTGCTGCTACATCTACTACTGCCATGCCTAACACCCACCTCACTGCTGCTACGCCCACACTGACCTCACTGCTGCTACACATAACACTGACCTCACTGCTGCTACATCTACTACTGCCATGCCTAACCCCAACCTCACTGCGGCTATGCCCACACTGACCTCACTGCTGCTACATGTGCTACTGCCATGCCCAACCCCGACCTCACTGTCTACGCCCACACTGACCTCACTTCTGCTACATCTACTAATGCCATGCCTACACCAACCTCACTGCGGCTACTCCCACACTGACCTCACTGCCGCTACACATAACACTGACCTCACTGCTGCTACATCTACTACTTGCCATGCCTACACCAACCTCACTGCTGCTACGCCAACACTGACCTCACGGACGCTACAACCAACACTAGCCTCACTGCTGCTACATCTACTACTGCCATGCCTAACACCAACCTCACTGCGGCTACGCCCACACTGACCTCACTGCCGCTACACATAACACTGACCTCACGGACGCTACACATATCACTGACCTCACGGATGCTACACCGAACACTGACCTCACGGATGCTACATCTACTACTGCCATGCCTACACCAACCTCACTGCGGGTATGCCCACACTGACCTCACTGCCGCTACATCTACTACTGCCATGCCTAAAACCCACCTCACTGCTGCTACATCTACTACTGCCATGCCTACACCAACCTCACCGCGGCTACGCCCACACTGACCTCACTGCCGCTACACATAACACTGACCTCACGGATGCTACACCCAACACTAGCCTTATTGCTGCTACATCTACTACTGCCATGCCTAACACCAACCTCACTGCCGCTACGCCCACACTGACCTCACTGCCGCTACACCCAACACTGACCTCACTGCTGCTACATCTACTACTGCCATGCCTACACCAACCTCACTGCGGCTATTCCCACACTGACCTCACTGCCGCTACACATAACACTGACCTCACAGACGCTACACATAACACTGACCTCACGACGCTACACCCAACACTGACCTCACTGCTGCTACATCTACTACTGCCATGCCTACACCAACCTCACTGCGGCTACACCCACACTGACCTCACTGCCGCTACACATAACACTGACCTCACGGACGCTACAACCAACACTAGCCTCACTGCTGCTACATCTACTACTGCAATACCTACACCAACCTCACTGCCGCTACGCCCACACTGACCTCACTGCCGCTACACATAACACTGACCTCACTGCCGCTACTCATAACACTGACCTCACTGCTGCTACATCTACTACTGCCATGCCTAACACCAACCTCACTGCGGCTACGCCCACACTGACCTCACTGCCGCTACATCTACTACTGCCATGCCTAAAACCCACCTCACTGCTGCTACATCTACTACTGCCATGCCTACACCAACCTCACTGCGACTACGCCCACACTGACCTCACTGCGACTACGCCCACACTGACCTCACTGCCGCTACACCCAACACTAGCCTCACTGCTGCTACATCTACTACTGCCATGCCTAACACCAACCTCACTGCGGCTACGCCCACACTGACCTCACTGCTGCTACACATAACACTGACCTCACTGCTTCTACACATAACACTGACCTCACTGCTGCTACACATAACACTGACCTCACTGCTGCTACACATAACACTGACCTCACTGCTGCTACACATAACACTGACCTCACTGCTGCTACACATAACACTGACCTCACTGCTGCTACACATAACACTGACCTCACTGCTGCTACACATAACACTGACCTCACTGCTGCTACACATAACACTGACCTCACTGCTGCTACACATAACAGTGACCTCACTGCTGCTACACATAACACTGACCTCACTGCTGCTACACATAACACTGACCTCACTGCTGCTACACATAACACTGACCTCACTGCTGCTACACATAACACTGCCATGCCTAACACCAACCTCACTGCGGCTACGCCCACACTGACCTCACTGCTGCTACACATAACACTGACCTCACTGCTGCTACACATAACACTGACCTCACTGCTGCTACACATAACACTGACCTCACTGCTGCTACACATAACACTGACCTCACTGCTGCTACACATAACACTGACCTCACTGCTGCTACACATAACACTGACCTCACTGCTGCTACACATAACACTGACCTCACGGACGCTACACATAACACTGACCTCACGGACGCTACACATAACACTGACCTAACGGACGCTACACCTAACACTATCCTTAGTGACAGTACGCTTACCTATCAATCATAAAGTTGCGCCGGCTGTTACCAATCATCGTAGCTGGAGCGCCGCCACTTGCACAGTCATACCAAATCTAAACACCCCGGCGCACTATAGCCATAATTGACATGGCGGACTATAATTCTGCTGGGATGCAGTCTGTCGCATTGAAATTAAAGGGTAACTGGCCTGAGAGTGAGCTGAAGGCTGCTATGTTTATTTTCAGCGCCTGGCTGTCCTGCTTATTCTCTGCCTCTAATACTTTTAGCCATAGACCGTGAACAAGCATGCAGCAGATTAGTGTTTGACTGAACAGACCACTATCGTGAAAAAAATATTTAAAATTCATGTGGATGCATATGTATAATATGTGCATTTATTCCAGAATAAAATACACTACAAATTATTTTTTTCCTATCTAGCTGTCACTTACGGTACGCAGTAAAAATCAAACAGGTTCTAGAGTAGTCCAGCTCCTCATGGGGGCTCTTTGGGCTTTCTTTATTTTTAAAAGCACTTACTGAACAGCAGCAGTTGCTCAACCCAACTGCCAGAATAGTGTGCAAGCAAGTAGGTGGTCTGGCTGACATCTTTATATTTTGTAGATCCTTTTCATGGAGGTTTTTTTTTCTAAAGAATGAAGAAAATACTGGGAATCCCCTGTGAGTAAATGGACTAATCCAAAACGTGTCAGATCTATCTGACTAAGTGACTGCAACATAAAAGTAATATGTTGTGCATCTTACTCTGGGAGACGTGTACTTCTTATACATATGTATGTTGAATTTCACAATTTTTAGCAATAGTCGTCGTTTAAGTTTGACCAATTTTGCACCATGCTTGTTTCAGGTGTGTGATTCAGACACTACTGATGCATGAAAGATTGTCAGGATGCCAGGTAACTGGTATAGTTTAAAAGGAAACAGATATTGCAGTTTCCATATACCTGTCAGGTCAGTTGTCCTTTAAGTGCTTTGTTGGGGGGTTAGGGTGCAGTCTGTTTCCCACTTTAGGTTTATTTGGCTGAATGCTATTGTATTTCCCCAATGTGTCGACTTCTCAATCAGTATTGGTAACCATCTTTCTCCCCGCCTCCCCCTTCACCCTACCCCTACCACAACATAGTACATCCTAGAGCCCAGCCTACATATCTATACAGGAATTTTTTGCACAGTGTTGCTCTAAGTGGTCATAAAAGTTTGTTTCCCCCTAGACCAGGAATTTGACGCTAATCTGCCCTATTTCATTAGTGTTTGCTTTTTTTGCTGACCATATAAAAGGCAGCCTATGCTGGCTGCCAGTGAATGCGGGCAGAGACAAGTGGATCTGCCAGGATTTGCCTAATCTTTTTAGATTGCTGCTGCTGTGTGCCATCCCTGACATCTTGTGTTCACTGAATGCTTTTTGCTGTTCTTCTTCAAGCCTCCTTTCATAATTCAAGGAGCAGCCTGCCCCCTAGTGTCCTCACTCAGAACTCTCCTGCACTTCTCTAGCATACTGCAGAAGTTTGTCCAGCATATGTATGCCAGCACTTCCGGTGTTGCACTCCTCTCCCTGTGTGTATGTGTGATTTGGGATGGGGGGGGGGGTTGCCAGGTTTATTTTTCCCCAAAAAGAGATTCGCTGGCTGTCATGTTCCTACCTTCTTATAGTATTTAAAATTTTTACAATTTTTTCTTACAAGGAAGAAAATGGAGTCCTCTAAGATGTTAGGTCTGTATCAGAGACATTCCCGCGAGAATGATCACTGTAATTTCCCGTTAACTTGGCATTGTCTTATATTCTGGAGGGATACTTTATCCGGAGCCATAGATTGTGCCCGCCCCTTCCTGTCTTTCTGAACTGCTTCCACTGGCCAGCTGTCCCCTTCCCTAGTCATTTGGCATTGGTGAGAGATATCCTGGGCACCGTACTTTGGTTACCCTAGTATACCTTTTACAAGCTGAGAGATAGTTATAACCCAGTTTTCTGCACGTGGAAAGTATTTTGTGTGTGTAGCCCATAGCAACCAGTCTTGACTACAAATCAGCCCTTGGATTGTTAGCCCGGATTCACATGGCCGGCATTCGGTGGCTCGTTTTTGCTGATGTCAAATGCTTTTCTTCTTCTGAACAGAAAAGTGTTGGGATTCTTTTACCATTGCGTTGTCCAGAGCTGTGGAATCGGAGTCGAGGATTCCGAGCAATTTTGGGTACCTGGAGTCTGTTTCATAAACTGAGGAGTTGGTTGATTTTTTGTACTGACTACAGCCCTGGGGTGTCGTCATGTCTTTGAGTCGCTGGGGGGAGGAGCCGCGAGCGCAGCCAGTGCTAGAAGCTGCATGCAGCGTCCCTTGTCCGTGCACACTAATCAGAAGTTTGTAGCATTATTTTAAAAAGCCTGCAGATCCCAGATAAAATCATAGACATCAGGCAAGTCCTTATTATACATCATTATTTTATGTGTATTTAACTTTTTAAGCACCTTATTAACACAGGTTTACATATAACAACACTCCAAAATATTGCTTGTCGTTGCATGTGGTTTTTGCCCTCATGGTTTTGTGTCGGGATCATTACAATTTTTAGTAACCGTTGGCCGATGTTTTATCCCCAGAAATTTATTGAGTTTGAAGACTCCCAAGAGCAAGATAAGAAGGATCTGCAGGTCCGCGTGGAGAACCTGGAATCGCAAATCCGGCAGCTGGAGCTGAAAGCGAAAAATTATGCAGATCAAAGTAAGTGTGAGGCAGATTCAGGTGACAGCTTGTGGGCTTAATTCTACCCATCGTCTGGTCGCCGGTAGTTCCTCCGAACCATCTTCTCATGGATACTTAGCTTTACTCTCTAACTACTGCAAAGTCCCTGTTATCCAGAACTCAGGCAACCGGAAGTCTTAGCTAACCGGCATGGCTGAGGGGATAACTGGGGGTGTTAGCAGCCTTTTCAATACTTCTTGAGACTCCAGTGATGGCTTGCAGCCTTCCTCTTGCTCCTAGTAGACTTCTAGTTGCTTCCAACGTCCCTGCACAGCTTCTGGCACGTCACGTGACTCGACGTGGGTCAGGTGACCCGCCGACTTCCTGCACGGAGGACACTGGAATGCCGCTGGGAGCAAGAGGAAGGCTGCAAGATGTTGCTGGAGGCTCAGTAAGTATCTATGGGGAAGGTTTGTGCTTTATAGGTCGGTTGCTCAAGTAACCGGCAAGCACATGTATCAGGTTGTCCCCTCTGGTGCTGGATACCAGGGAGACTGCTATATCTAACTGTCTCCCCCTGTTCTATAGGCCCATCTATTTCTATAGTAGTCCTTAGGGGTGATCACCGGTATGCAAATTGTTCTGAGTTGATGCAAATTTATACAAATTATTATGCAAATGTATGCAGCTTGAAAATGGGCCAATCAATTTAAACCTGGATTTAAATTGATTGGACCATTTTCAAACTGCATGAATATGCATACAAATTTGCATAATGTCGGAACAATTTGCATCTCATTGATCAACCCCAGTGGTCCTACAGGGGAAAAGCACTTTTCCAATATTTTCCTATAATTCACTCTTCCCCTTAGAGCTTTTTCATCTTGTGTAAAGGTGCCCATACACTCGTCAGACTGGCAGCAGATAGATAAGAAATGCATCTGATGATCTATCTCATGCGTTTTTAGAACATTTTTTACCAGGATAGAATTCCAATAGATTTCAGTTTGAAATCTATTGAAATTCGATCTGATGGCATTTTTTTGCCATCAGATTTCCATAAAGGCCAATGCAAACTGATAAGCAATCTCATCAGATCGACCTAAATTTTCCACCCTGCAAGTTCGATGGAAATCCATCGAAATCGGCCGTCGATCGGTCGATTGGCCAACCGATTTGCGATCGATCGGGATCGATCGGTCGGCCAGAAAATCGGCTGAGTGTATGGGCTGCTTTAAAAATAACTTTTTGGCACGTGAAAAAGTACTATGATAATTATTCTGAGTATTTTCTTGTTTTGTTTGCTGGAGATTTAAAGGGAATTTTATTGATAAGGTGTAAGAATATCACCTGGGAGAAAAATTCTGAGAAAAAAATAAAGCAAGTCCCTCTCCCTCTTATTAATTTCCCTCCTCTTTAACCACCCTGGCGTTCTATTGAGATCGCCAGGGCGGCTGCGGGAGGGTTTTTTTTTAATTAAAAAAAAACTATTTCATGCAGCCAACTGAAAGTTGGCTGCATGAAAGCCCACTAGAGGGCGCTCCGGAGGCGTTCTTCCGATCGCCTCCGGCAAGCATAAGTAACAAGGAAGGCTGCAATGAGCAGCCTTCCTTGTTTGGCTTTCCTCGTCGCCATGGCGACGAGCGGAGTGACGTCATGGACTATTGTTCCGGCTGCGCAGGGCTTAGGCGGCTGGGGGGACCCTCTTTCGCCGCTGCTCGCGGCGGATCGCCGCAGAGCGGCGGCGATCAGGCAGCACACGCGGCTGGCAAAGTGCCGGCTGCGTGTGCTGCTTTTTATTTGATCCAAATCGGCCCAGCAGGGCCTGAGCGGCACCCTCTGGCGGTAATGGACGAGCTGAGCTCGTCCATACCGCTAAGGTGGTTAAAGGATACATGAGGTGACATGATGAGAGACACACAGATAACAAGGCTGTTTTCCTTTTTTCTTCCTCTGCTTGAGGGCTGGAACCCACAAGGGCGATTTCGAGGGCATTTTTGGAGCGTTACAGAACGCTATACAATACAATACAATAACATTTGTAAAGCGCTTTTCTCCCATAGGACTCAAAGCGCATAGCTGTGTCTCAGATCAATACAGGGTTGCAGGCTGGACTGTGTTACAGAGGAGATAGTCAGGTGTTCATGAATGCCAGACTGAAGAGGTAGGTTTTCAGTTTAGACTTAAATGCTTCCAGGGATGGAGCTGTCCTGATTGGGTGTGGCAGGGAGTTCCAAAGTGTAGGGGCAGCATGGCAAAAGGCTCTGTCTCCAAAGGTTTTGAGGTGGACTCTGGGGGTGACCAAGGTGTTACGTCCTTTTGATCTAAGATTGTGGGGGGTGTGATGTAGTTGCAACAAGTCCTTCAGGTATCCAGGGCCCAGATTGTGCAAGGATTTGAATGTCAGTAAGCCAATCTTAAACAGAATTCTCCATTTTATCGGTAGCCAGTGGAGTGAGCTCAGGGTTGGTGTTATGTGGCAATGGCGGGGTTGGCTCGTTAACAGCCTTGCGGCGGCATTCTGTACTAATTGCAGGCGGCGTAAGTCTTTCTTATGCTAGCGTTTTGCCAAACCGCTCAGCTTATGTTAATGGATGGGGCAACTTCCACTGGAGCGTTTGCGATTCCTCAAATCGCAAACTCAGGACATGCAGCATTTTGGGAGCGTTAGCGCTTCAATGTGAAGTATATAAACACTGGCGTAATCACTCATCAAAACCTGCATGGAGCGATTTTGCTAGCGTTTTAACGTTACCACACACTGTAACAAAGTTAAAATTAATTGAAAGGACCAATCGGACTTTAAAACGCTAATCGCTACACAATCGCTGGCAAATTAATACACTTTGTAAAATCAATTGCTAAAACGCTCATGAAACCGCTGACAAACTGCTCATACAAAATGCTAGCGCTTGCGATTAGCAATAGCGTTTTGCAGTGGGTTCCAGGCCTAAAAGTGTAAAACATCGGGTATGCAAGTGACAGTTTCTGTCTAGGTCAGGACTAGGTCGGACTATAGCATAACTCTCACTGATCAGGATTTCCAGCCATAAAACACTTTCCTGGCAGAAACCAGGAATTAGCAAACCTGGTAAGACTATTTTTAGTAACACTCCAGGACAGGTACACTTCGAGACTTGGCTCCTCCCAGGAAACAGGAAACATCCATGAGCCTCTCTATATCTTTAACGTAACCACAGGAGTCCGGCAGTATGTACCCAAGAAACAAAACTAAAACAGGTCTAACCGCCTCCCTCCTGCTAAATCATATAATCGATTTCTATACGTCCAGTTATGTTTATACATTATTTTGAACAGAGAAATAGAAGAGGGTGGGTTACCCCCACCTGTCCTGGAGTGTTACTAAAAATAGTCTTACCAGGTTTGCTAATTCCTGGTTTTTCCATAACACTCCAGGACAGGTACACTTCGAGATGATAACAAAGAAATTAACATCACCAACCTTAGGGTGGGCTGACTGCTTGTAGGACTTTCCTTCCGAAATCCTGATCTGAAGCAGATAATCGATCCAGTCTGTAGTGACGTGCAAAGGTCCCCAGGTTCTTCCAGGTAGCCGCTCTGCAGATCTCCAGAGGCGAAGCTCCAGCCCTGTAAGCCCAGGTAGTAGCCGTTGCTCTGGTTGAATGTGCCCGGAGACTGTCTGGAGGTTGATGATCCATGACTTTATAAGCTTCCAGTATGCACAGTTTTATCCAATTGGCTAGCGTCTTTTTTGAGGCTTTCTGGCCCACCAGTTTTCCCGTAAAATTAACAAACAAAGCCTCTGATTTCCTCAATGATTTAACTCTATCAAGATATGCTAGGATCGTTTTCCTCACGTCCAGCGATTGCCACTCCTTTTCTTTGTCATTGGACGGGTTAGGAAAAAATGAAGGAAGCACTATTTCCTGCTTCCTGCAAAACATATCACCTACTTTAGGTAAGAACTCCGCACTTGTCCTCAAAATAATCCTATCTTCATGTATGATGCAATATGGCTCTTTATAAGACAGAGCCTCCAGCTCACTGATCCTTCTTGCCGTGGTAATTGAAACTAAAAAAACGGCTTTCAAAGTTAATAACTTAATGTCCATAGAATCCATGGAATTGAAGGGAGGCCGTGTCAGAGCTTTTAACACAACCGAAAGATCCCATTTGGGAAAAGGTTTCACCCTAATTGGTCTGTTTCTTTCTATAGATTTCACAAACCTAACTATTAAAGGATGAATGGCAAGCTTTTTATCTAAAAAAACAGAAAGTGCTGAAATCTGAACCTTGATTGTGCTCAAGGCTAGACCTTTGTCTATACCTGCTTGCAAAAATTCAAGAATAGTTGCAATCTCTGTAGACCTATACTGAGATTGCTGTTTCCATAAATTAAACGTTTTCCAGTACTTCAGATAGATAGCTCTGGTATTTTTCTTTCTACTCTTAATTAATGTTTCAATTACTTTATCAGACAGACCCTGTCTCCTGAGGATCAGTTCTTCAGTAACCAGGCCGACATCTTCCATCTCTCCAGGTCCTGAATTTTCTTCCCTTGCAATGTTATTATTTGATTGTTCACTGGTAGACGAAGGGGTCCTTCCGTTTTCATTTTGAGCAGAAGTGGATACCATGATCTTTTGGGCCAGTCGGGTGCAATCAGTATCATGGTCGTCTTGGATTCTGCCAGTTTCTTCAGCACAAGGGACATAAGATTCAATGGTGGGAAAGCGTAAACCAGACCGCTCGTCCACGGTTGAGCTAATGCATCCACTGCTGCTGGGTTGTCCCTGATATTTAATGAGAAAAAATAGCGGCACTTCGAATTTTCCCTGTTGGCAAAAAGATCTACTACTGGATTCCCCCATCGCTTCGCCAACTCTCGGAATCCCTGCTGACTCAATGTCCATTCCGTATTGGAAGTCTGAGTACGGCTCAACAGATCTGCACGAGTGTTCAGTGCTCCTTTTAAATGTACTGCCGTTAATGACCCTAGGTTCTGCTCTGCTAGGTCCAGTATCTCCAGAGCTAACTGTAATAATTTCATTGATCTTGTGCCCCCTTGTCGATTGACATACGCCACTACTGTGGAGTTGTCTGTTCTCAGCTGAATATGGTGTCCTCTGGTTATGTGTATTGAACCTATTATGGCCAGTTTCACCGCTAATAGTTCCCTGAAGTTTGAGGACTGAGTTTTTATATGCTTCGGCCAAAGACCCTGCATCTCGAAGTCTTGAACATGAGCGCCCCATCCTGAGCAACTTGCATCTGTTGTGAGAACCATCTCCACCGGATATTGCCACAGTCTGCCTTGTGTAAGGTGAGCTGATGTAGTCCACCACTGCAGGTCGTGTTTCACTATCCCTGTGATCAAAAGTACTTGTTCCAGGGATACCACCGTCTTGGCCCAGTTTTTTAGGATCCATGATTGCAATTTCCTTGTGTGTTTCAACGCCCATTGAATTGCTGGAGCCGTTGAGGTCAAAAGTCCCAATAATCTCATCGCTTCTCTGACTGTTATCGAGCTCTTTCCTAGAAAACCCTTTACTTCCTGAATCACCTTGTCTACTTTCGTCTGCGGAAGATAGATTTTTTGTGTTCTGGAGTCCAACAAAACCCCTAAGAATTGGATCATCTGTGTTGGTTCTAACTGGGACTTCTCCCAACTTATTATCCAGCCTGCTCGCTGAAGTTGATCTAACACCATCTCTCGGTGACTCACTAAAGTTTGTACTGATTCTGCCATGATCAGTAGATCGTCTAGATACGGGATCACCATGATCCCTTGAGCATGAAAGGAAGCCACAATCTCTGCAACCACTTTTGTAAATATTCTCGGTGCTGATTTGATTCCAAATGGGAGGCAGTTGAATTGATAATGCTGAACCCCTGTCTCCCCCTTTACTGCAAACCTCAGAAAAGTCTGTGATTCCTTTTCGACTGGAATGTGCCAGTATGCGTCCTTTAGATCTATGCTCAACATGAAGCAGTCTTTTAGCAGCAGATTTTTTATTGAAAAGATCGACTCCATCTTGAACTTCTGGTATTTTATATACGGGTTCAGGGGTTTGAGATTGAGTATTAATCGAAACTTTCCTGATTGTTTCTTCACCAAGAAGATTCTGGAATAGAATCCCTCCCCCTGTTCCCAAGCCGGGACCCAGGACACCACATCTCTTGCTAGCATGTCTTTTAAGATTTTCTCCAAGACCACCTGCTCCTCTGGGGTCAACCTTGAACTGGTTATCACAAATCTTTCCGGAGGATTCCGCAGGAAAGAAATGTGATAACCGTTTTGAATCAAGTTTAATATAAATGGGCTCGTTACAAACTCTTTCCATTGTGGGAAGAACAGGCCCAGTCTTCCTCCCACCTTTCCTTGATCGTCATTGTTGGGGCTTAGGATTGGGGACCGAATTTCTGAACAAGACATTCGGCTTACTCTGCTCTTTGTTAAATGACCAGGGACTTCTTCTCGTTTGGGTCTTTGTTTTGAGATCTTGCTTATTCCTCTGAAAAAGCCTTTTCCCCTGGCGAAAAGGTTTTTTCTTAGGAAACGATTTCTTTTTATCGGAAGTTCGCTCCAGAATATTATCTAATTCTGGCCCAAACAATAAATCGCCTGAAAATGGAATGGTACACACTTTGTTCTTTGATAAAGAACTACCATCCCAGGTCTTAATCCAAATGTGCCTTCTTGCCACATTGGAAAGACCGGCTGCTTTCGCAGTCAACCTAATAGCTTCCGTAGTAATGTAAAATGTAGATTTAAACATTACCGTAAATGAGTTTAAAATCGTTTCCTTGCTAGACCCAATTTTAATATGTCTTTCGACCTGACGCATCCACAACTCCAGTGTTCTAGCAACACAAGTTGTTGCCAACACTGGTCTGAATATTGCACAAATGGCCGACCATGTCTTCTTCAGGGCAAATTCAGCTTTTTTATCAGATTGGTCTTTCAAATTTCCCAAATCTTCGAAAGCTAGCTCATTATCTTTTTCTACTTGTGAAAAAGCCGAATCTAATTTCGGACACTTATCCCAGTATTTACAGTCCTCCTCCGAAAAAGGAAATCTCCTCTTAAACCCCCTCGACAAGAAGACTTTTTTTATCCGGGTTTTTCCATTGACTATTTATCGTCACTTTTGAAGACTCATGAACTGGAAATACCAATGGTTGGCTATTTTCCATACCAGCATATAATGCGTCATGAGTTGACACTTCCTTAGGATTGTCAATGCTTAAACCTAGTGATTCATAAATGGCTTTCAATAATTCCTCTGTTTCGCCTGCCGGAAATTTAAACTTAGAAGGTTTCTCCTTTTCCGCCTCTTTTTCTCCCTCTGAGATCTCATCCTCTGATACCTCATCAGAAACATCTTCCCAATCCTCCTCTGGCTCTGAGTCTGATAATACCGGCCGATCAGATTTGGACTTTGCTTTTTTATGTGTCGTGACTGCTGGCTCTGATACCGTAATATTTCCAGTCTCTGGTGACACAGAAACCCCTGCTGACAACTTGGCTTGGTTTAGCTCTATTGGACTTGGAACCGGAGCAACCGGTTGAGCCACCACATTCTGCGTCTGCATTAAGGAATTAGCTAACGCTTCTCTGAAGGCTTTTATGGAATCAGTCATTTCGTCTTTCATAATTCCTAGGAAATCTTTATAAGGTACTGCCGATTCCTCGTTAAGTACTCTTAAGGTACATTGCTGACAAAAAGTTTTACTCCATGAGGAAGTCAGCTTTATATTGCAGGCTGGGCATCTCCTACTGGGCTTGGGCCTAGAGCTATCGCCAGTTTCGGGATTTCCAGTCTGAAAGACACAATAATAATAGTGCTGCATCAGTCACTAGGTCCCATTAAGGACATATACCTCCACCAAGCTGAGAGGATAGTGACCATGCCCAAGGTAACCGGAACCTCACCAATAGCCATAAGCCAGCCCTGATTCCATGCTGCAACAGAGCCTCCACTAGAAACCATACACCACAGTGGTAAACAGCCCTGCACAGACCCACCAGGAACTAACCCATGTTAAGATACCCGCTAGTGCCTGAACAAACATGGTAGCAAATGATGAGACATCTAAAAAAACTCAAATAGACACACAGTCTTATGTCTCACCGCTCCTGGGACTGGGATTATGCCCTCCGGCTTCCTATTTTTCTCCTGCGTCCGGATTTCCGTCAGTGCTGCGGAGGGGTTCGCTGCAGGCACCGCTGTAAGCAGAGCTACAGGTACCGCCGCAGAGCCGACCGCTCCAGCCGTTAGGCCGTCCGAGCCGCCAGCCATCGACCCGCTCTCCATTGCAGCGATGTGGAAGTGCACTGGACGCCAGGACACCACGGCTCTTCAACCCGGCGCCCGGAAGTGACGTCAGACGGCCGCCGGAAACGTCCGCGCCGCCATCTTGAACACTGGCATCATCAGAGGAGAGCTGGCGTCCGCCTCCGCAATAGCCTCCGCTCCTCTGTGCGTCTACTTCCCGGCCGGCAGCCACCGCACATTGCGTCCTCGCCGTGGTCTTCCCTGCCCTCACCAGATGCCCACGGGCCCGTCAAGCAGAGGCAGTACAAGCGACCGAAGGAAGGGGTTAGTACGGAACCTCCCTTCCCTGTCTGTTTGCCACACCGCCCTTAGCCCCCCAAGCTCTCCAGGACAGGTAGCACTGCATATAGAGAGACCTGTTCCCAGAACAGGAAACATCCATACTGCCGGACTCCTGTGGTTACGTTAAAGATATAGAGCGGCTCATGGATGTTTCCTGTTTCCTGGGAGGAGCCAAGTCTCGAAGTGTACCTGTCCTGGAGTGTTATGGAAAAAATTGCTTCTGAGAAAGCAAATAAGGGTTCATACATTTTAGTTCTTCTATATTCAATGCACGTGTCATTGACAAGAGTTAAGGAAACGGTGTAAACTTAAAAAAGTAGGTTTAAAAAATAAAATGAAACCGTGGGATATCTAAAAAAGTAATTATTAGGAGCATAGATAAAATTATTCATCTCATCACTTTTTCATGTTTCCTTTAAAACACACGCATACACACGTATGCAATTTTTTGTACTTCAAATTCTTATAGGCTTCCGACTGTCACTGGCAGTCAACAGGCTGTATATATATTTTTTTATTTTATTTATTAATTTTTTTTTAATGGTTTTTGGCTGTTTTTTTGTTTTCCTGGGGGAAAAAAGCCATCCTGGCCCTTAAAGGGAATCTGAAGTGAAAATAAATGTATGATATAATGATTTGTATATGAAATACAGCTAAGAAATAAATAAAACCTTAGCAGCACAGATATGAGTCTAAAGATGTTATCTATGCAAAAGAGCTTCACTGATCTCTCTGACTTTCAAACTCGCAGAGAGCTCTGTCTCCTGAAGCTTATTATCTCAAGTGTCTGTCACTGTATTTTGTTTTTTCTGCAGAGGAAAGTTCAAATGGTCATTAGCCAGCTCTGTGAAATCATTTACAATGCTGAGTAATGTGTAAATTGCAAATATTAGAGAATGATGCAATGTTATAAAAAAAAACCCCGATATAACTGAAAATAAAAATGAGACTTTTTTTTGCTACTAATGTTCTATTAATTATCAGTACTACACAACCAATTCATTGTATCATCATTTTTTTTTTTTTTTTGCCTCAGTGTCCCTTTAACCCCAGCATGCTATATCTGACTATTATTCTTTCCTGCCAATAATCTGTGTTATCTCGTTTTCTTGCAGTCAGTCGATTGGAGGAAAGAGAGGCGGAGCTAAAGAAGGAATATAACTCCCTCCATCAGCGACATTCAGAGGTACGGGCTTTCTGATCCGCTGTTAGCCATCTGTTCCGTAATGAACATGTCTCAGGACTATTGCTGACAATCAACTGCAAATATATCTCCACCCAGAACTGTGAAGGCAGCCATACTCTGGTCTCTTGCGACGTGATTACACCACTGATTGCTTCACCTCTGCTGCAGAAGTTGTGCAGCCATATAGAAGATAAAAACAAGGAACACCAAGAGCCCCAATAGTGTAATATGTACTAGTAAATGGTTACTAGACAGAGTAAATATTAATACTCACTAACCAGGGTTACCATTAGGCAACCACTGTAAAGGCAGGTGGGGAGATTTTCCTGATCCCACTCAGGAATAAGAAGTCGCTCTCTGTAGATGAGAAAAAGGGGGGTTCAATCCTCCACCCAGGGTGGACTCAATATTATGCAGGAGAACAGAGGCGCCAAAAGGATAAAAGGAAGCTTAATGAGCTTAAAAACCAAATTCTTGGTAAATAGAGGTGGTAGTGGTGGACTTACCTCCTCCAAGTAGACACACGACTGTAGTAAAGACAGTCAATATATTTTATTTATGAACTCTAAATATGCAACGCGTTTCGCAGGTTTGATCCCGCTTCATCAGGCAATAACAACGGAGCAATAGCATATGTGGTCAGTAGAAGAGCCAGGCACCTCCCTTCACTCTACCTTCCTCTTAAGTGTATGGGCACTCCCACCCTGTACACACTTGCTCCTTTACCCTGTGCAGAAGGGGCATGATGGAATTGCTAGAATAGCCTGGCATACTAAGCTGTTCCCTTATGTGTCACATTGTCGGGGGGGGGGGGGGGGGGGATGGGGGGTTAGCCTGTACAGTGGGGAGGGGAAGGGGAGGCAGCCAGGAACACTTTGCTCTGAAAAGACTGTAAAGAGGAACTCCAGTGCAAATAAAGTAATGATTGAAAGTGCTTAATTTTTACAATAATTATGTAGAAGTTATTTAGTCAGTATTTGTCCATTGTAAAATCTTTCCTCTCCCTGATCTACCTATCACATGGCAACATTTTTGCTGCTGGCAGGTGATGTCACTGGAAGGAGATGCTGCTTGCTTTTTTGGCAGTTGGAAACCGCTTTTATTTCCCACAATGCGCCACGGCTCCCACAGTATGATGTCAGCACCATAGTCCTGACATCACACTGTGAGAGGGGTTTCACCACAATATCAGCCATACAGAGCCCCCTGATGATCCATTTGAGAAAAGGTAGAGATTTCTTGGAGTAAAGTGGGTATCAGCTACTGATTGGAAGTTCAATCCATGGTTACGGTTATCTTTAAAGCACACCTGAACTGAGAGGGATATGGAAGCTGCCAGTCAGACTTCAGTCAGAAACCTCTGATCTCTATGCTTGTTCAGGGCCTGTTGCTAAGGGTGTTGTGAGCACAGCATCTGCAGGACATCCAGGCAATCTGTATTGCTTAAAGGATACCAGAGCTGAATGAAAAAGTAACAAGGGGAGCAGGCATGTATATGAAGTAGTCCTCATGCCCCCTGTCCTTCGTTCCACTCCTTTATTGCGCAAATTCCCCCCGCAGCCACTCCTTGGTCAGTTATTAGGGTGCTGGCCTGGCTGTGTGTGTCCTTGATACCACTGCCAGGAGCGCTCTACACACGCACACAATGTAGTTGTGACGTCTTGCGCAGAGCAACTGTGGGTATGCCATCAAGGACGCACACAGCCAGGTCAGCTCCTGTGCAATAATGCCCAACCAGGAATTGTGCAATAAAGAAGGGGGCGGAGGAGAACTGGGGGGGGGGCATTTGTGCAATAAAGAAGGGGGCGGAGGAGAACTGGGGGGGGCATTTGTGCAATAAAGAAGGGGGCGGAGGAGAACTGGGGGGGGGGCATTTGTGCAATAAAGAAGGGGGCGGAGGAGAACTGGGGGGGGGGGGGCATGAAGACTACTTAATATACATGCCTACTCCCCCCCCCCCCCTTTTATGGTTTCCTTTAAACAATACAGATTGCCTGGCTATCCTGCTGCTGCTCTGCCTACGATACCCTCATCCACATACCCTGAACAAGCATGCAGATCAGGCGTTTCTGACAAGTCTGATTGGATTAGCTGCATGCTTGTTTCAGGAGTTTGATTCAGACACTACTACAAGCAAAGAGATCAGCAGGGGAGCCAGGCAACTGTTATTGTTTAAAAGGTAATGAATATTGCAGCCATCATATTTCTCTCAGTTCAGGTAAACTTTCATTTTGTTTGGGGAAACGTAAGATTCCTTTTGATGACTATTGGCTGGATGCAATCATGTCACTTTCGGTTTAACCACCTTAGCGGTAACCCCGAGTCAGGCGTGGGATGGAAATCCACAGTTCAGAGCAGTAATCCCGAGTTGGATCCATCTGAGGTGTGGAATGTGCAGGGCTGCTGCAGATCTATCTAGCGGTATGATTTTTACGGTCTGAAAGCGTGTGAAAAAAGCACCGCTTTTGGAAAAAAAATCTGGAAATAATCATACCTGCCTCATCTGTAATGCTATGGATGGAAGAACTTGAACACCCCTAGAATCCAACTCAAAACCTTTGGAGCCAGATCCAGGTCATGCTGCGCTTACCTTTTGGAACGCCTTGAAACACCAAATCATTTCAGCCCTGGAGGTGTTAAAATCAAAATTGAAAAGCCACCTGATTGGTCTAGCATTCATAATCTCATACATTTTTCACCTGTTATGCTGGGAATAAAAAAAAAAGAGATTTTTCAGTCAATTTACTGTCCGATCTTATTTTTGATCTATTTTCTTTTCAATTTCCTTATCTTGTCTTACCAATTTCCATTCACTTCTATGAGAAATTGATCAGAAAACAAGATCGGACATGTCGAAAATTATCTATCGAACCATCTATCTGCTAAAAAAACTTATGGTGTATTCCCAGCATAACACCTCCCAAACGGCAATTACCTCATATAATCGTGTATAAGCCTAATTTTTTAACACAAAAAAAATTGCTAAAAAGTTACCCCCTCGACCTATATGCGAGTCAGTGGAGCAGAACGGATGGTGGAGCAGATTTTGTTACTGGCAGAGGAGCGTAAGGATTGTATGCTAGTGATCCTGCTCTTGCCTTCTGGCTCCTTGCTGGTGTGCAGAGTGTGCTGCTCAAGACTACCTGTGCCCCCTGGCTTGTGGAGCAGAACGTGCAAGCAGCCTTGTCAGCGATGCAATGATCAGGGATTCTTCCTGTGTGGCAATTGCTGTGTCTCATATCTATGACGCCATCTAGTGGCATCTTGAGACGCAGCTGTATCATCCTTGCTGCACATCTGGCTATGGGGAAAGGGGCTGATTTGCACAGGGGGCACATCTGGCTATTGTGGAGAGGGCTATATTGTGGAAGGGGCTTATACAAGAGTCAATCACTTTTTTATGTTTTCTGAGGGGTACCTCGGCTTACAGTGGCTTGCAAAAGTATTCGGCCCCCTTGAAGTTTTCCACATTTTGTCATATTACTGCCACAAACACGAATCAATTTTATTGGAATTCCACGTGAAAGACCAATGCATAGTGGTGTACACGTGAGAAGTGGAACGGAAATCATACATAATTCCAAACATTTTTTACAAATCAATAACTGCAAAGTGGGGTGTGCGTAATTATTCAGCCCCCTGAGTCAATACTTTGTAGAACCACCTTTTGTTGCAATTACAGCTGCCAGTCTTTTAGGGTATGTCTCTACCAGCTTTGCACATCTAGAGACTGAAATCCTTGCCCATTCTTCTTTGCAAAACAGCTCTAGCTCAGTCAGATTAGATGGACAGCATTTGTGAACAGCAGTTTTCAGATCTTGCCACAGATTCTCGATTGGATTTAGATCTGGACTTTGACTGGGCCATTCTAACACATAGATATGTTTTGTTTTAAACCATTCCATTGTTGCCCTGGCTTTAGGTTTAGGGTTGTTGTCCTGATGGAAGGTGAACCTTTGCCCCAGTCTCAAGTCTTTTGCAGTCTCCAAGAGGTTTTCTTCCAAGTTTGCCCTGTATTTGGCTCCATCCATCTTCCCATCAACTCTGACCAGCTTCCCTGTCCCTGCTGAAAAGAAGCACCCCCAGAGCATGATGCTGCCACCACCATATTTGACAGTGGAGATGGTGCGTTCTGAGTGATGTGCAGTGTTAGTTTTCCACCACACATAGCTTTTTGCATTTTGGCCAAAACGTTCTATTTTGGTCTCATCTGACCAGAGCACCTTCTTCCACATGTTTGCTGTGTCCCCCACGTGGCTTGTGGTAAACTGAAAACGGGACTTCTTATGCTTTTCTGTTAACAGTGGCTCTCTTCTTGCCACTATTCCATAAAGGCCAACTTTGTACAGTGCACGACTAATAGTTGTCCTATGGACAGATTCCCCCACCTGAGCAGTAGATCTCTGCAGCTCGTCTAGAGTCACCATTAGCCTCTTGACTGCATTTTTGATCAGCGCAATCCTTGTTCGGCCTGTGAGTTTAGATGGATGGCCTTGTCTTGGTAGGTTTACAGTTGTACCATACTCCTTCCATTTCTGAATGATCGCTTGAACAGTGCTCCGTGGGATGTTCAAGGCGTTGGAAATCTTTTTGTAGCCTAAGCCTGCTTTAAATTTCTCAATAACTTTATCCCTGACCTGTCTTGTGTGTTCTTTGGACTTCATGGTGGTGTTGCTCCCAATATTCTCTTAGACAACCTCTGAGGCCCTCACAGAGCAGCTGTATTTGTACTGACATTAGATTACACACAGGTGCACTCCATTTAGTCATTAGCACTCATCAGGCAATGTCTTTAAGATACGTAAAAGGGAAAGAGGCGCCCTGATATAATAAAAGCATCTAAAATCAGCTTAAAATCGAAAAGTGATATGAGGTAGCTTACCTCAATGACGAAACCTCTGTAGTTAATACAAGGGATTTTTATTAGCACAGGCAACGCGTTTCGCGGGTCTCAGCCCGCTTCATCAGGCCAGTAAAAGTGCCAAATAGAAAAGATCATCTAGCATAGGGAGGCTCCCTATGCTAGATGATCTTTTCTATTTGGCACTTTTACTGGCCTGATGAAGCGGGCTGAGACCCGCGAAACGCGTTGCCTGTGCTAATAAAAATCCCTTGTATTAACTACAGAGGTTTCGTCATTGAGGTAAGCTACCTCATATCACTTTTCGATTTTAAGCTGATTTTAGATGCTTTTATTATATCAGGGCGCCTCTTTCCCTTTTACGTGCTAAGTATACCCCCGAACACATCCTGTCCGAGGGGAGGTGGCAGACCACCAGTGGAGTCCCCACAGTGGACTCTGTCCCCTTTTTTCCACTAAGAGAGCGACCATCCTCCTGGTTCTGGCTAGGACCACCCCGAGTGGAGTCGGGTTTATTGTCTCCACCTGCTTCCTGTGGTTGGTTGCCCCAAGCAACCTCCCTTTGTGAGTAGTGCTTTTAATTTATTTTCTTTTATTGTGGTCATTGACATATTGCACTACTGGGCTCCCGTTTTTTGTCTCCTGTGACTTTTTCTACAGGGTGTTCATCCACCCCTACTACAAAAATGTCTTTAAGATAACTGACTGCACTCAGACCAAAGGGGGCCGAATAATTATGCACACACCACTTTGCAGTTATTTATTTGTAAAAAAATGTTTGGAACCCTGTATGATTTTCGTTCCACTTCTCACATGTACACCACTTTGTATTGGTCTTTCCTGTGGAATTCCAATAAAATTGATTCATGTTTGTGGCAGTAATGTGACAAAATGTGGAAAACTTCAAGGGGGCCGAATACTTTTGCAAGCCACTGTATACGTGGGTCTGCTTATATACAAGTATATACGGTATGTACTGATCTGAGGCAAGCACAGGCGCTTTTTGGTCCAACAGGAGAAAAGCGCCTTACAAATGTTTTGTTGTTTGCAGAGTTCCCCTTTAAGCAGCATTGTCCGTTTTACACATTACATGACATTAGGCCTGAACACATTTTTCCTGCCACATCTTGTATTTGTACTCTTTGGATATACATGCCTATGGCTGATGTGATTACGCCTGATTTTCCTGTAGATGATCCATAATTATATGGAACACCTGGAACGTACCAAACTGCAGCAACTGATGGGGTCCGACCAGCTGGAATCTTCCATGCACAACAGAATCAGGTAATCAAGTGTAATGGATTTTGGTCAGTGTCATTTGGTTTACTTCAAAAGCTCACAAGTGTGCAAACCGAATGTTTCATTTTTACTTGATAAAGTGAAGCCCAACTCCAGACATTGATATAAATACTCCATTTTACCAGGGCTGTGGAGTCGGTACAAAAATCTTCCGACTCCTCAGTTTCTGAAACCACGACTCCGACTCCGGGTACCCAAAATTGCCCCGACTCCGACTCCTTAGTCTAATACTTAACAGGGCTGTGGATTTTGTACAAAAATCATGCGACTCCGACTCCCGACTCCTCAGTTTCTGAAACCACGACTCCAACTCCGACTCCGGGTGCCCAAAATTGCCCTGACTCCGACTCCTCGACTCCACAGCCCTGCATTTTACTACGCAGAGTGTTCCAGTAATACACTTTCTTTGCCAAATGACACTTCTGCAGCTATAAATTATTTTGTTTAAAGTGGAGCTGAACTCTTGCACAGGTCAGAAGGAAAACCGAGCAATGCCCCCTGTATGTATTTAGAGAGTTCAGGCTGTCTAATTCCCCCTCATCTGTGACTAATCACCATCCATCTTATTTCTCAAACAAATAAAAAAAACTTGCATTTCTTCTGTACAACCAATCGTTTTTATCAGACTGCTGTAAAATCCAATCATTTTATTGTATCATGTGTGGCCACCTTACTGTGTGTACAAGCATCCCCGGTCTTTGCCTGCAGCCTTTTTAGGCACTGGCTATGCTGGATTTATTCAGCAGGTTGCTACTAGATTACCACGCAGCAGCTTGCAGCGGGAAGCCTCCTGCTTTTCCTCCTCCATAGGACAATAAGGGAGACTATTCCAGATCACAGGCATTGCTAATCTGTATGAGTTTTCAAGATGACTATACACTATGCAACCTCATCCAATCTCTTTACTTCCAGGTAGCGCAACAACTGATCTAAACACTTTGTTCAAAGTCCGCTCTGTCAGCAGGCTGTTATCCTACATGGTGTAAGCGTGTAGTATGGCCAGCTTATAAAAGCGTCACTGGACTGGTTATGCTGTAGGAGGAACATTAACCTCCTTGCCGGTTCAATTCCTCCGGCAAGGAGGCAGCGCAGGTTTTTTTTTTTTTTTTTTCTTTAAATCTTGTAGCGAGCCTAGGGCTCGCTACATGATAGCCGCTGAGCGGCGGCATCCCCCCACCCACTCCGATCGCCTTCGGCGATCAGAGTAAGCAGGAAATCCCGTTCAGAACGGGATTTCCTGCAGGGCTTCCCCGATCGCTATGGCGACGGGGCGGGATGACGTCACCGACGTCATGGACGTCGGGACGTCATAGGGAATCCCGATCCGCCCCTCAACGCTGCCTGGCACTGATTGGCCAGGCAGCGCAGGGGTCTGGGGCGGGGGGGGAGCAACTCGGCGCGGCGGATATCGGCGGCGAGCGGCGGCGAGCGGAAGTTACAAGCAGCTAGCAAAGTGCTAGCTGCTTGTAACAAAAAAAAATTATGCAAATCGGCCCAGCGGGGCCTGAGAAATCCTCCTGCGCAGGTTACCCCGAACTGAGTTCAGGATAACCGGCAAGGAGGTTAACAATAAATACCTTTTACAAACCTTTTTTTATTCAGAAGTTGTAATTTGATCCCTCAGCTGTGTCAGCTGGCTGCCACGGCAGAGGAGCTAATTTGTAAACAGGATGTTAACAATGTGTCGTCTTCCATGAAAGCAGGAGGTAGACACACTGTATATTTATTGCAGGATTGTAACAGCTGTAACAAAGAAATGTTTTTCTTTAACCACTTGAGGACCACAGTGGTAAACCCCCCTAAAGACCAGGCACATTTTCTTTAAAATGGCCACTAGCTGCAGGGCCGCACAACACAGCACACAAGTGATTTCCCCCCCCTCCTTTTCCCCCCACCAACAGAGCTCTCTGTTGGTGGGATCTGATCGCCCCCAAGTTGCTTATTTTATTTTTTTTGCTGATCGCAGCGTTGTACTAACAGTAAAGACGGCAATAGCCGCTCGGAGACTAAAGGTAGGATGGAGCTCCGCCCCCTGAGCAGGAGATGCGCACGCAGCATGCGCGCAATCTCCTGCAAAATGCAGCCCCAGGACTTGACGCTAATCGGCGTTAGGCGGTCCTGGGACTGCCGCCGCGGCCACGCCCATGGGCGTGGAGCGGTGTCCAGGTAGTTAAAGGAAGCATCAATCAAATAATGCTGCCCCATAATATACTTAGCCGGGGCTTCCTCCAGCCCCTTGCAGCTGACAGGTCTCCACTCGCAGCCGCCGACCCGGGGTCCCCGCCTGCGCAGTACACCATGGACAACGTGGGCTTGATTGACAGCAGCGCTCGTGCAGGCGCACTACAGACGACCTCGAGGTCGCCCTCTGCACCGGCGGGGATCCCGGGGCAGTGGCTGCGCGCGGAGATGCTGCGTGGGATCTGTCGGCTGCAAGGGGCTCTATGATGCCCTGGGTAAGTATATCATAGGGCAGCATTATTTGATGTTTTTTAAAGGTTAGTATGTTGTTGCTTATCTTTTTAGAGCATAGAGTAAGTTCTGAGTTCAGGTCCTCTTTAAACACATATCGTATTTACGTTGCCCAGAGGTTTTTTTAGTGTAAACATTTGTAATGTGCGCAGCTGTCAGTCACTATTTGTGAAAGGCATTAGGTGGGGTTGATGCTCTTCTTGACAGACATTTTCCTTCCCAGAGCAGTGACACAGTCCAAGTCCCTCCATCCTCAACACAAGATAAAGGACACAGTGCATCATTTTTGGATAGATACTTGTTGTTGAGTCTGACACACCTCATCTGCTTCTGCTTCTAAAATAGCAGCGGGTTGCTGCTCACACTTGCAGTCCTCACCTGCTGTTTGCACTGAGGCAGCCCATGCACTGATCGCACCCACCCCGCAGCTCTGATCAGTCAGGGAAACGTGAGGCCCCTGCCAGGTTTGTAAGGTCCTAGGGTAGGGACCATTACAAAATGACTACTTCCTGTATCCTGTAAGGCTGGAGACCGCGTTTCATAGCTTCTATGTCGCGCTGGATGGATCTTGAGGTAATGGTCCAAAGATTTCCTAGATTTTTCTGTCAGATTCCTATCACAAATGGTTAATCACAGCTTGCATACATTGTGTTTTCATTTTTAATATAGTGATCTTTATTTATATAAAAGTGATCTTTTTTTTAAACATGTAATCAATTACTATTGGGTGCAATCATGATACTTAACTTTTCAAGCATACTGGGTTGTCTAATAAGCAAACCCAGCAGTCTGTGCATACTTACACAACACTGGAATAAATGTGTTGCAACTACTTATGCTTTTCATTGCCGGGAGAGGAGGTGGGGGTGTTAACCATGTGTTGTGAAAAGAAATCATATTTTACCAAGCATATTTACCAATCATTTTATAGCAAGCATATTAAATACTCTAAAGGATGATCTAGTGCATTTTACTTTAAAGGATACCCGAAGTGACATGTGACATGATGAGATAGACATGTGTATGTACAGTGCCTAGCACACAAATAACTAGGCTGTGTTCCTTTTTTTCTTTCTCTGCCTGAAAGAGTTAAATATCAGGCAGGGCTGGCCTTTGACCTGAGCGACCGGTGCGATCGCTCAGGGCGCCGGCTTCCAGGGGGTGCTCCTGGCCCCTGGCCGAATGTTTTAATATGGATGCTCCCGCTCCGCCCCCTGGTGCCGCTGCTGGGGGCGATGGGGGGGGGGGGGCAAACATGTCCGTGCGCCGTGATGGAGGGGGGAACCGCAGCGCGGGGAGGGCAGCCCGACCTCTCCCTCCCTTCCTCTCCGGGCCACCCTCTGTGCTCCCCCCTCCGATGCAGACTGCAGCAGAGATAACTCGCCTCCCTGGTTCCGATCGCCGGCGCCTCTCACTTGCAGTTGCCGCTGGTATCGTCTACATAGTTACTGATGCACACTAAACTTCCTGCTTAACAGGAAGTTTAGTGTGTATCAGTAACTATGTAGAAGAGACCAGCGGCAAGTGAGAGGCGCCGGCGATCGGAACCAGGGAGGTGAGTTATCTCTGCTGCAGTCTGCATCAGAGGGAGGAGCACAGAGGGTGGCCGGGAGAGGTCGGGCTGCCCTCCCCGCGACTCCCCCCTCCACTATGAGGGGGGGGGGGGGGCACCTACCTACCTACCTTATACTGGGGGCAGCTACCTATCTAGCCAATACTGGGGGCACCTACCTATCTAACCTATACTGGGGGTCGGCTACCTATCTAACCTATCCTGGGGGGCACCTACCTAATTAACCTATACTGGGGGGCAGCTACCTATCTAACCTATCCTGGGGGGCACCTACCTAATCTAACCTATACTGGGGGGCACCTACCTAATCTAACCTATACTGGGGGGCAGCTACCTAATCTAACCTATCCTGGGGGGCACCTACCTAATCTAACCTATACTGGGGGGCACCTACCTATCTAACCTATACTGGGGGCGGCTACCTATCTAGCCAATACTGGGGGCACCTACCTATACTGGGGGGCAGCTACCTATCTAACCTATACTGGGGGCACCTACCTATCTAACCTATACTGGGGGCACCTACCTATCTAACCTATACTGGGGGCAGCTACCTATCTAACCTATACTGGGGGCAGCTACCTATCTAACCTATACTGGGGGCAGCTACCTATCTAACCTATACTTTGGGGCAGCTACCTATCTAATCTATACTGGGGGGCTCCTACCTATCTAACCTATACTGGGGGCACCTACCTATCTAATCTATACTGGAGGCACCTACCTATCTAACCTATACTGGGGGCAGCTACCTATCTAACCTATACTGGGGGGCAGCTACCTATCTAATCTATACTGGGGGGCTCCTACCTATCTAACCTATACTGAGGGCACCTACCTATCTAACCTATACTGGGGGCACCTACCTATCTAACCTATACTGGGGGCACCTACCTATCTAACCTATACTTGGGGCACCTACCTATCTAACCTATACTGGGGGCAGCTACCTAACTAATCTATACTGGGGGCAGCTACCTAACTAATCTATACTGGGGGCATCTACCTATCTAACCTATACTGGGAGCAGCTACCTAACTAATCTATACCGGGGGCAGCTACCTAACTAGTCTATACGGGGGGCATCTACCTATCTAACCTATATTGCAGGTACCTACCTATCTAACCTGTACTGGGGGCACCTATCTACCTACGCACTACTAAGCCCCCCCCCCCCATTAGTGTATGTGTGTGGTGCACTCACATGCGAAGAGGATGAATTGGGGGGGGGGGGCACCAAAATCTGGTCACGCTCAGGGCGCTGTGAAACCTAAGGCCAGCCCTGATATCAGGTATAAAAGTGGCTGACTCAGTCCTGACTCAGACAGGAAGTGATAACAGTGTGATCCTCACTGATAACAAATTCCCCTTTTTATCTATTTCTTGCTCTCAGAAGCCATGTTCTGGTAGGAAAGTATTTTTATAGCTGGAATTTCTCATCAGTGAGGGTCACACTGTAGTCACTTCCTGTCAGGACTGAGTCAGCCACTTACATACCTGATATTTAACTCTTTCAGGCAGAGAAAGAAAAAAAGGAACACAGCCTAGTTATTAGTGTGCTAGGCACTGTACATACACATGTCTATCTCATCATGTCACATGTCACTTCGGGTATCCTTTAAAGTGGACCTGAACTCTTGCATTGTACAAAAGGAAAACAGAGAAAAATCCACCTTTCATGTATTTGGAGAGTTTGGCCTGTCTAATTTCCCCCTCATTTGTGACTAATCACAAGTGTAATCTGAGCAGAGCAGCTAATTTATAAACACAGGATGTTAACCCATGAATGCAGGAAGTAGACGCGCTGTAGATTTATTGCAGGAGTTCTGTGTAAGCTGTAACAAAGAAATGTTTTTCTTTAAAGGTTATAATGCTGTTGCTTATCTTTTAGTGCAAAGATGAATTTTTGAATTCAGGTCCGTTTTAAGCAATTAAATAGCTGAAGTGTGTGGGGAGGGCTTGGGGCAGGCCTCAGGCTGCTTTGTCTGTGGCACAGAATGGCCCCATTGTATGTAAATCCGGTGACAATGCCTGGGCTGATGCAGAAAAGCTGCCTCCATGACTGGAATGTGACAGGAGCAGCACTGGAGGGGGCAGGAGAGACCCTTTCTGCTCCAAAGTCTTTCATACCCCAATGCTAGATAACATTATAGATTTACATTAGCAGTATTTCTGGTTTTCAACTTTATATTTCTTGACTGACTTTTTCTTTGTAGACCCCATAAAGCTCTTCCGGTCATCTTTACATGGTTACACCGCTGTACCCCCTGTTGAAGTTTTTTGCAGTTATTTGAAGTTATTTGAATATGCCTTTTTGGAGAGATGTTCCTTGTGAACCCTTTGGAAAATACTCGAGTTATTTCCGGAGGCAGGCAGGTCTTTACTGCGCACTTACAATTCTGGGCTCGCGTATAAACTTTGGATGGGACCCCCTCCCCTGCAACTTTGTATGATTCCTTACCAGTGGCTGAGCAGATGGTCATTAGAACAATTGTGCAGAGGGCAGAAAGTTTATTATCTCTCCTTGCACTTTAGTTGTCAGTCTCTCAGGATGGGGCCCCCTGTGGCTTCTGGACCCCCCCCCCCCTGCAGCTGCAACCCTTGCAGGGCCTATTGTTACGCTCCTGGCGGTGCACCGAGAGCATGGAGAGAGGACCAGGGAGGCTCCATGGCAGCCGTGGGCAAACCCATCGACACAGGGCCCGGCTTCCGCTCTTCTCCCCTTCTACCTCCCGCCGTCCTTAGAAAAATAAGTGCAGAGAATCTACAAGAAAAGGAAGTCATCCAATCATCTTCTCCAGGGAAGATCTCCATGGGAATGGCAGCGTCATGTGACCCACCATCATTACATACCAGTGTGTCACATGATGCCACCGTGGTTATGGAGATCGCCACTGGAGAGTGAGATTGGGTGAGTTATACCCAATCCTTTCCTACCATTCTGGGAGGGAGGGAGGCCGATGGAGAGCTGCAGTAGTTCACCCCATCAGATGCTTGGGATCCAGAGTTATCCCTCTCCATAGGTAAGTATAATTTTTTTTCCAGGTGCTTCATATTTGCTTAAAGATTTCCATTGTGCCACAAGTGGGTCCCAGGCCTAAATGATGGAGGGAGGGAGAGAATGGCTGGAACAGTGCAGCTGATGTTTACGGTTTTTGTTTTGCCAGAAAATGATTTTTTTTTTATGAAATTTTTTATTTTTAATATGCATGATTCATTTAAAATAATGTTCTATGAAATAGTAAAAACTGGTGCTTGAAGTACCTGATTAAACAGTGCTGCAGGGGTCGCTGTAGAAGACGACGCTGATGCTCATAATGTTGAATTGGGTTTCACCCTAACGTTACCACAAAGTGCTGACTGTTCATTGGCTCAGCAATGGGTCACATGACTTTGCTGCAAGCGCTTATGGTCATACCCCCAATGGTCTGAATAAACAATTCCCAGGAAGAGCAAATAAATACCGTATATTCCAGCGTATGACGACTGGGCATATAAGACAAACCCCCAACTTTTCCAGTTAAAATATAGAGTTTGGTATTTACTCTCCGTATAAAACTACACCTCTTCTAACACATACCAAATACAAAAAAAAAAAATTCATCTACTGATGCTGTACTGTATGTGGTACCCAGTATATAACCGTACACAGGCGATTGGCTGGTTGGATTGGTCAACTCTCCCTAAGCGGATTTTTCAGCTCTACCTGCCTCCAAGCGGATTGATCAGCTCTCCTTGTCTACCTGTTTAACAGTGGTATGGAAGAATAGATCACGCTGTGCCCATAAAACATGCCTCTTTCACCCTTCTGTGGCCCGCCCTTGTATTCTATTTACCTCCTTCTCTGCCTCTCAGATCTCGCACATGTGCGCCTGTGCTGCTTCACTATAGTCCTCAGCAGCGAGATTTGGTAACAGGATAGGGCGTATCACCCAGCATCAATGACACCCGACGTATAAGACGACCCCTGACTTTTCAGATTATTTTCAAGAGTTAAAAAGTAGTCTTATAAGCCAGAATATACAGTAGTTGGATCAGATGCTCCGAGTGCAATTCTAGAAAACAAGACTCCTTTAACCTCCTTGGCGGTATGGACGAGCTCAGCTCGTCCATGACCGCCGGAGGGCACCGCTCAGGCCCCGCTGGGGCGATTTTCATATTTGTTTTTTTTTTTTAAACACGCAGCAGCACTTTTCTTGCTGCGTGTTTGGGA
The DNA here is from genome assembly GCF_040937935.1 of Hyperolius riggenbachi. Lineage (NCBI taxonomy): Eukaryota > Metazoa > Chordata > Amphibia > Anura > Hyperoliidae > Hyperolius > Hyperolius riggenbachi. The sequence continues at coordinate 203,370,113 of NC_090657.1, read as the reverse complement.
CGATCACTACCCGGCGCGAAACAGGGCCCCCCCCAGAAACCTTGTGCGCAGCCTGACCAATCAGTGCCAGGCAGCGCTGAGGGAAGGATCGGGACTCCCTGTGATAGGCTAAAAGGTTGTTTTGTTATAGATAGTTGCTTCGAAGTTGGAAAAAGCTGTTATTTCCCACAATGCAACAAGGCTCACAGAAAGGAAACGGTCATGACCATGGTCATGACATCACACTGTGGGAGGGGTTTCACCACAATTTCAGAGACTCCCCCTGCCCCCCATTTTCTCCTGATGATCTCTTTGGGAAAAGGTAATGATTTCTCATGGGAAAGGGGGTATCCGCTACTGAGTGGGATACACTTCAATCATTGGTCCTCTTTTTTAACCACTTCAGCCCGAGAGCAATTTTCACATATAGGCGCTGCTCCCATTCATTTCGCCAATAACTTTATTACTCCTTATCATAGCTAAATGATCTATATATTGTTTTTTTTTTTTCAGGCCAAATTCGGCTTTTATTGTGTGTTAATTTTGTTTAGTAATCACCTTATTTTCTATGCATTTTAAAGGGAAAATAAAGGAAAAATTGAAAGAACAAACCCTTTTCACGTTAGAGCTTTACATTAAACAGTGCTGACTATAAGTTAAACCCACTAATTTTGTTTGCTCATCCATCCTGGTTGCAGGGCCGTACAACTCTGCACACAAGTGATTTCCCCCCCCCCCCCCCCTTTCTCCCCACCAACAGAGCTCTCTGTTTGTGAGGTCTGATTGCCATGTGTTTATTTTATTTTTTTATAAATATTTATTTGTTGTTTTTTTAATATTTCTTGCTATTTTATTTTTTTCCAAATCCCCTCCCTCCCCCCACCTGGCCAATCACGGCGATCAGCTGTCATAGGCTTCTGCCTATGAGAGCCCATCGCTCTCTTGTCCCCCAGGAGGACAGCTGTGTCACACGGCTGTCCCCAGTACAGCGCTGCTGCAGATCGCAGCGCTGTACATGTAAATAAACGGCGGTTTCGCCGTGTAACAGTCTTCCGAGCCTGAAGGCAGAGCTCTGCTCCGCCCACCAGGCAGGAGATGCGCGTGCAGCCAGCGCGCGATCTCCTGCAAACTGCTGCCCCAGGACTTTACGCCAATCGGAGTTAGCTGGGGCTGCCGCCGCGGTCAAGCCTGTCGGCGTGACGCGGTCGGCAAGCAGTTACTGTATGGATATGTCCAGCAATAAAGGATTGAACCTCTGAGGCAGGTGCGGGCCTATCTTCTTACCTGGATACCTTGGCAGAGGGAAGCATCTGGATCCTACAAAGGGCTGTACCAGTGCTGTCCCCTCTGGAAAACTGTCCAAAAGGGTTAGTTGATGGCTCACGTTTGCTCAGTAGCACGACCTCTTTGTGCTTTGGCAGTAAAAGCCAAGCTTGATTGGGTCCATTTCACTGCGCATGCACAAGCCATCTGCACAGTAGCACAGATCCAACCGGGCTGGCTATATCCACTGAAGCCTGAGGGGGTCCGTGCTACTGTGCAGGCGCAATGCTGCCGTGCTTCTGGGGTCCCTGTTCTCAAACTGCTCGGGGGAGGAAAGCCTCTGGATCGTCCCAAGGTAAGTATCTCATTTTTTTTTATCCACATAAGTCACAGAGATTTGTATGAATACCAGTGGTTCTCGGCGTCGGCAGATAAGTGACTGCACTTAAAAGACTGCATAAAAGCGAGTCGGTGATTCTAAATTATTTATTAGATTCTGTTTAATTATTAGATTCTGACCAATTCTAATTTTTTTTTTTTTTTATCTTGAAGGGATTTCCCACTTCTGGTTTGGACGGGAAATTATGTAAAGTCTTATGCCTGGTGCACACCATGCAATTTCCTATCAGATAGATGGGTGGATAGATCATTTCCGACAGATCCTATTGGATTGCCCATAATTTTTCTGATCACTTCTATGCATATCGATCAGAAAAACGATTGTAAATGAGATTGGACCTATCGGAAATGATCTATTCAACCTATCTAGCTGATGGGAAATTGCATGGTTTTTAACAGGCTTTAGGGGATACAAGACAGCAATAAAAATGATCAACCGGTTGAACCTAGCGCTGGACAAATGCCAGGTGACGGGAACTCCGTACAGGTTACAGCAGGTGCCTAGCATTGGAGTTTTCCTGCTTGTTGTCAGGGGAGGCTGCTCCTATACATTTCCTGCATGCATTTGCATTCCATTTTAGGCTCCCTGCACACTGCAAATTGGATTTGTGATTCCGATTAGCAATTCCGATTTTCCCTGGATGCTATCAAAGCAAGGAGAAAAACACAGAAAAAACGCAGCATGCAGTACTGATGCATGTAAAATCGCATCAAAATCACAAATCTGAATCGCATATAGTGTGCAAGAGCCCTAAATTGGTTTAGCCTAGTTCTAACACCTGAGCACACTGTCCAAAACTGGAGTGTGTGGCATGTACAGTCAGGTCCATAAATATTGGGGCATCGACACAATTCTAACATTTTTGGCTGTATACACAACCACAATGGGTTTGAAATGAAACGAGCATGATGTGCTTTAGCTGCAGACTGTCACCTTTAATTTGAAGGCATTTAAGTGAACAGAGTAGGAATTACAACAGTTTGCATATGTGCTTCCCACTTGTTAAGGGACCAAAAGTAATGGGGAAAAAAAATAATCATAAATCAAACTTTCACTTTTTAATATTTGGTTGCAAATCCTTTGCAGTCAAATGCAGCCTGAAGTCTGGAACACATAGACATCAGCAGACGCTGGGTTTCATTCCTGGGGATGCTCTGCCAGGCCTCTACTGCAACTGTCTTCAGTTCCTGCTTGTTCTTGGGGCAGTTTTGTCTTTAGCAAGTGAAATGCATGCTATAGACATTGTGTATTCCCTATATATTCCTTTGTCACGGATGTCTAAATGCATGTAGTTCAACTTTATACTTGACTTTAAATGTGCAGATAGTTGTAGGTTGATGCGGAATTATGTAAATGTTATTGCAAATTTTATACAGCTTGAAAATGAACCAATCAAACGCTTTTACCACAAGATTTGAGTCTGAGGTTAGCGGGTTGACTGAAGGCCAAAATTGGGAGTTCTGGGAAGATATGTTTTATAGAGCCATCCTGTTATGATGGGTTTGTAGCACATTGACTTTGTGCATACATTCTAGTACTGGACTGTAAATGGCTGTTGGTGTTATACATGTCCCTGGCTTTAGTCTTTTTATTGCAGACATTTTCCCTCTGGCTTAATACTTTTATGCTGGTGTTTATGGTTTGCTCCTTTAGCTTTTTTTGACAAGTTGAGATGCTAATTCAGGTCTTCTGCTGGTTCAGAACCAGGGCTGTGGAGTTGGTACAGAAATCATCCAACTCCGACAACTCAGTTTATGAAACCTCCGACTCCAGGTAACCAAAATTGCTCCAATTCCACAACCCTGTTCAGAAAGTATCAAGTGATATCTGATGGCAAAGATTTGTATGGTGGCTTCCCTGGTTTGCTGGGGGTGCAAATGTTTGCGTGTTTTAAGAGTGTCTAGAAAGAGTTTGCAGAGTCCATTTTTAACCCGATCCTGAAAATACACAAGCTACATGGTGGTAGTTGGTCTCCTCTGCTGAGAATCTACCGTGTGAGTGGTCGGTTCCCAACCTGTCACAGAGCACAGGCTGATGAGGGCGCTGTTCTCCTCCTTACCCCTCTCACTCCTTCATGTGGTCTGTACACAATTCAGCCCAGAACTGTAGTCCGAGGGATCGAGTTCCAATCCCTGCAGGCATCAGTAATTCTATGGCCGATTGCCATACAGAATTTTATCAATCGAAATGTTGAATTTTTCGTTTGTATCTAAAGAGAGCAAGTGCCCTAATCACCAGTTTGAGAATAAACAATAATCAACGATTGCCACTTGATTACTTATGGCCCCCCTCAGAGGGGCTCACAATCTAATCCCTGCCATAGTCATATGTCTATCAATGTATGTATGTTTTGTGTTGTATATGTATCGTAGTTTAGGAACAATTATAACTGAAAGCCAATTAACTTATCTATGTTTTTTTGGGATATGAGAGGAAACCAGAGTGCCCGGAGGAAACCCACACACACTGGGAGAACATACAAACTCCTTGCAGATAGTGCCATGACTGGGATGCAAACTGGTGACCCAGCGCTGCAAGGCGGGAGTGATGACCACTAACGCCACCCAGCTGATAAACAGAACCCCCAAATGCTCCTGGATCCCATTGCAGTGGGCGTGGCTATTGTGGTACCACTACTGGATACAAATTTCCTTGCAAAAAGTCTGTTTACTTTTTAAAGCTATGTATAGCTATTATGAAATTACAGGGGTTATGACTTTGACCGTGGAGTATTTAGTTATAGAAAATGCTGTAATATCCCCACACACAATCTGGCAGTTTTCTCATTTTCTTCATTTTATCGGGTTGTTTAGATTACGATCGTTCACCTTCAAATCTGTATCTGAAGGAACACTAAACACATTTTTTGTATTTTTTTTTTTTGTGTGTGTCATTTAATGACAGTACTGTTGTTTTCAGTTAACATTGCTGGAATTGGTGTGAAAAAATTGTAAATGAGCATCCTAATCTACAGAAATACATTTGTTGCTTTTTTCCTGTATAGGATGTGAGGGATCTGGTTGCTGTGGGTTACAGAGTTTGCTCTTGGAACTTGCTTGCGGCACTGCCTTGGTTAATTAGCCCGCCTGTCTCTTTAACGCATATGGAGTCTGTATTGTTTTGCATTGATTCCCAGCGTTAAGTGCCTGGCCTGCCTCTCTCCTGTGCTGAGGTCCCCAGATGCTCGGCGAGCCGCGATTGGCTGCAGCTCAGTAAAGAGCATCTTCCCTCTTCATCTATTTCCGAGGGAGAGACACGGCCGGGAAGGTGGGGGGTGGGAGCAGGATGATGTCATCGCTCTGAGTCTGCTGCTGCTGCAGAAGCCCACACAGTGCTCTATGGCATTGCATCTGTGGCACAGGCTGAATGAGCTACCCTGAGCAGAGCCCGCGGACCCTCTCGCCACTCGCGCGGCACCCTTGATGCCTGCCACCATGCCAGCGCAGAGCCATGAGTCCCAGATGCATGCTGCTGTTTGTATTTGGCTTCGTTGGAGGGGCGGTGGTCATTAACTCAGCCATCCTGGTGTCCCTGTCTGTCCTGCTGCTCGTCCACTTCTCCTTCTCCACCGGCCTGCCGGCCCTGACAGAGAGCCTTCCTAGGATCCTCAGGTACTAGTCTGCTTGCCCGTCTGCCTGGGGTTTAACCCTTTGGCCTCATACTTGTAGCCAGGCCCCCCTCCTTGCTGCACCTGTACGGAATGTGTAATTCACTGCCTGTGTGCTTTCTAGTTGATGTTTACGCAAAATGGCACAGAGGGCTCTGGAGGGTTTGTGTTATTTACGAAGGAACTACCAGAACTTCCTGTATAAGGGAGGTAAATAAAGCGGTGCTCTTATCAGCCTAGTATAGGAAGAGACTGTTATATGTACTGACCTGGTAACATTGATGGAGTGCCGGTGTGGTGACATTTTTTGCAACTTTATCAGATTTTGCAACCGGTTGCACTTATTTATACGTATAGCTATCAGAAAGTGCAACCTAGCCATTGACTTTAACCTATCTGTATCAGAAAATGCAACCCAACCAAACCCTATTCTCACACAGAACCCTCCCCTCTTGCTCAACTAATAACCCCCCCTGGAGGGAACAATCCCCCCTCTTGCTCAACTAATAACCCCCCCTGGAGGGAACAATCCCCCCTCTTGCTCAACTAATAACCCCCCCCCCCCCCCCCAGGGATCAATCCCCCCTCTTGCTCAACTAATAACCCCCCCTGGAGGGAACAATCCCCCCTCTTCCTCAACTAATAACCCCCCACCCCCCGAGGAAACAATCCCCCCTCTTGCTCAACTAATAACCCCCCCTGGAGGGAACAATCCCCCTTCTAGCTCAATGGGATCTGTGGTTGCAAAAAATTACAGGCGTGTTAACAGAGAGGAGCCACGCCTACACAGTCATACACTGTCCTCTATGGCAAGTTGCAAAATATGATAGGTAGCAAAAATTTTCACTACACCGGACTCCGCCTGCCAGTTCTGTTTGCGATGTTACGCTCTGCGCACTGGAGGCGAGCGGATTGTCCTTTCAATGCACGATATGTCATTTGCCTGGATAGTTATAAGTACCCTCCCTGTATTCTCAGACATTTGGCCCATTTAATGTTCTGATGCACACTGGACTGATATATCCGTTATAAAGCTTATCAAGTATCATCTGACTCTGTTATTTATTGATCTCAGAAACTATTGAGGTCAGCGCTGTGACTTATTGGTGTTCACTACCCCCCCCCCCCCCCCCCACCCCCAATTGTTTTTAAGCATTAGCACTTTACATCTTTACAATCATTACACATGATTTTTTTAACGCTTGGGGCCTGATTCACAAAGCGGTGCAAAGTGTTTGCATGCCTGTGAAAAGCCCTTTATCACGCCTAAACTCAGTTTAGGCGTGATAAAATGAAATCGCGCGGCGCACGGTGCAGTGCGCGTGATACGCCCATTAAACCCTATGGGCGCTGCGCGCGCAAAACTTTGCGCGCGGGGCTTTGCGCGCGATAAAGAGCACAAAACGGTGCTAGCTCAGCAGTGCAAAGGTTATCACGCCTAAAGTCTTTTAGGCGTGATAACGGAGTTATCAACCCTTTGTGAATCAGGCCCTTTATATTCTATAATACTGAACCCGGGTTTAATTCATGAGGAGGTTTTTGAACCCCAATTCATTCTGTACTTATTGATCGCTAGTTTGTCCATGATCAATTATTTATTGGCTATACATGATTTTCAGGAGCTCTGTGTGTTTTATGGGGGTTTTTAATAATTGAATAACCATGAATTGTGAACTAAGTTAGGATTGAACAAAGTTGCTTTATTTTCCTTATCCATTGAGTGGTGCTGTTTCTAGGCTCCTGTCTGTCCTCTTTGTTTGCCATGAAAGGTGATTTGTATTATTATAGTGTTGTCAGTTTCTTTACGTGTCTAGTTGTGCGATTGTTATGATGATTGTTTAGTGTTTTGTATTATGTCTTTGTTAGCAGTTTTATATGATGGGGAGTGCATTATATATTTTTTATTACTGTTATTCTCTAGACCATAAACTGGTTGTTTAGGTTTGTTTGCCCTGTAGTGTGTGTGTTTTTTAAATATTGCTGTAGTAATAGAAACCTCTATAGTCTGGAGTGCTGACTGTGCAGAAAGCAGTGCTGTACAGCCCACGATCATATTACACTGCATATTGTTTAGATGTTGAAAATGGGGTTATATTGCACTGTGTTCAGTCATACATATTGCACAGAGTCTGGTTATGATGTTCAGTATCTGGTGGGATTGTACAGTGCCCAGTCATATTTCTCAATTTCTGGTAACATTGATCAGCATCTGGTTGTTTCATCCTATATATTGCATACTGCACAGTGCCTAGTCATATTGGACATCACCCACTCCCATTGTATAGTGCCGGGCGATATTGCTGAGTGATCATGCTATACAGTAAATAGCCATATAACATATCACCTGATCATATTGCATAGCGCCCAATCATATTGCTCCAATATCTGGTCGTTTTGTCTTTTTATATGGCACATCACCTAATCATATTGCATAGTGTCTAGCTATATTTCATATTACTCAGACACATTGTACAGTGCCTGGTTAAAGTGGATCTGAACTCTTACAAGGGACAGAAGGAAAACCGAGAAATGCACCGTGTGTATTTATACAGTTTAGCCTGTCTAATTACACCTCTTCTGTGAGCAATAACAACTGTAATTTGATATCTCAGCTGTGTCAGTTGGCTGCCTCTGCAGAGCAGCTAATTTTTAAACACAATATGTTAACCCTATGTCTGCCCCTATGAAAACAGGAAGTAGACACAAAGCATATTTATTGCAGGATTTGTACCAGCTGTAAGGCCTAGTTCACATTATCAAGCACTGAGCTTTTCCCTGCGCTTTCAGAGCGATTTGCTCTTTAAGCGCTTTTCTAAGCGATTTTTTTTTTCTTCTGGACAACAATCAGGAAGTGAACTCTTTGACCTGGAACTGAATAAATACAATGCAATTTTTTTTTCAAAGCGCTTTTTCAATAGTCTTTCGATTCCCCATACTTTGTATTGAAGCGCCAACGCTTAGGAAATGGTGCAGTAGCCGCGTTTGCGATTGGAAAGAAAGCTCATCGGTACATTGACAAACATTGCTCAAGCGCTTTTAAAGCACTTCTAAAGATGGCCATCGCTTTTAAAACATGAAAAGTGCTCATACTGTGAACAAACCTTAACAAGGAAGTGTTTTTCTTTAAAGGTTATTATGCTGTTGCTTATCTTTTAGAGCAGAGAGGAAGTTCTGAATTCAGGTCTGCTGTAAATTGCATGTTGCCTTATTTATATTGCACATCGTATGGTCATATTGCCTAGCACCCAGTCACAGTGCATAGTGTACATTCCCATTGTATAGTGTCTGCTCTTATTGCACATCATCCAGGCACATAAAATAGAACACAGTGATATCGCACGTCACCTGGACATAATGAACTGTGCCCAGTTATGTTGCATTTTCCAAGTCACATAATGTCATCCAGTCATATTGCCCTGCCCCTAACTGTATTGCACTGTGTCCAAGTCTGTGGGTTATCCTGTAGTTTGGCATAAACCGCATACCATATATAATGCATAGTTTGTTCCTCTTTGAAGCCGTGCTTACAATTAGCCGATCCCGTGACTGCAGCGACTTAGTGAAGTCTGTTGTCATTAGTCACAGCCAGCCGCCTGAACCATTAATTTGTGTGACCTTAATTCCCATTGTGTTTCCCGCAACAGGGGCACGAGGCTGTTCTAGAAATCACACCGACTGTCTGCTGTCACCCTGATATGACAATGACACCAGCTGGTCTGCTGTTACCCTGATATGACAATGACACCAGCTGGTCTGCTGTCACCCTGATATGACAATGACACCAGCTGGTCTGCTGTCACCCTGATATGACCATACAGCACTTGTGTGTCTCTTATCCAAGGCTGACTTTTTTTCTCCACCTGAACAAATGGTAACGGATGCTGTTTTGAGTCAGGCGTCAGTGTTTTGAAAAGTACCTGTCATACTGTCACAGTGATCCATCTGATGTAGCAGTCACACCCATGTCAGAAGGAACCAATCACTTATATTAGTTCAAGTGAAGAGATTTTTGTTCTTGTACAGAGTACAACGCTGCTCCCGGGCTTCTACTTGCCATAGTTGTCTAAGTAGAAAATCATGGTGTCTCTTTGTGTGGAGCATTGTGACCAATACACATCAGTTTTCCAGATTTTGTTACCTTAGCTTCCCTTCCTCACTCCATAAGGCAAACTGAGTATATCTGAGATAAAAACGAAACTGACCCAAGTTCTGTTTTTGATGTCCCAAAATACTTCTGGTCTCAAACTCAATTTACCTGGGGGCCGCAGGAGGCAAAGTCAGGATGAGGCTGGGCCGCATAAAGCTGGCCATACACTGGCCCGATTTGCGGCCGTTTCGACAGCAGATTAGATCACTGGGATCGAATCTGCTGCCAATCGTTCGCGCTACACGCCGAATTTCGATCCATTTCGTCCGATCCCGTCGATTGCTCCGTGCGGAAAATTACCGTCGATCGCCCACGGGTAGGGCGCGCGTCGCTAGCGGCATTCGATTGCCCGACGACCGACGCAATAGAACGGCAATAAATTACCTGCTCCACCGGCGCGACTGCCCCCGGTCACCGCTACTCTGTGTCCGCGCTGGTCTCCGGCATGCTTCAGTTCCTCCTGCCCGGCAGGAAGTTTAAACAGTAGAGGGCGCTGTACTGTTTAAACTTCCTGCCGGGCAGGAAGAAGCAAAGCATGCCGGACCTGGAGACCAGAGACCAGAGCGCAGACAGAGCAGCGGTGACCGTGAGGACTCTTGCCGGCGGAGCAGGTAATGTATGCGGGGGGGGGAGCGGCGGCGGCAGCAGCACCACCACCACAACAGATTATGAACGGTTTCAGGCTGAAATCGGTTCGCAATCTGTTTGCAGTAAAGGTAGCCATATGATCCCTCTCTGATCAGATTCGATCGGAGAGGGATCTATCTGTTGGTCGAATCTGATGGCAAATCGACCAGTGTATGGCTACCTTAAGGGATTTCACAAAAAAAGTCAATCAGCAGCTCCCAGTACACCCCCCATCCCCCCCCCCAACCCCGGAACCTTGCATTGATTTTTATTTCAAAATCAAATTCACACTAAAGCGAACTATTTTGCCTATTTTACCTTATAGTTTGCTTCAGTGCTCCCATTACAAGTAATCCGACGTGTCCCCGCTGCAAAACGAGGGCTGCAGAGCCCCCAAATTTCCCGGGGGCAATCCGCCGGCATTTCCTGCGGCGGGGATGCGGCGGATTATTTGGGAGCACTGAAGCGAACTATATAAGGAAGCTTTTGCCGGCGCGGGCCACAAAATATTGTATTGAGGGCCGCAAATGGCCCGCGGGCCGCGAGTTTGAGACCCCTGGTTTAAACATTGGCCTCAATTCACTAAGATCACGCTGGAGATAAGGCAAGAGAAAACTTAACTCCACACAGTGAGAGAGTTATCTTATCTCTTCATTCCTTAAGTTACCTCCTCTGTAGTTACAGACTAACCAGCATGCTCATGGTGAACCAGAACTCATTGGAGTGTGTGAGGGACTACAATGGTCCCAAAAGCCCCCTTACTAAAATACTAAGGAAAACGAGTTTGCTCCGACTCCTCAGTTTCTGAAACCACGACTCCGACTCCAACTCCGGGTACCCAAAATTGCTCAGACTCTGACTCATCGACTCCGACTCCTTAGTCTAATACTTAACAGGGCTGTGGATTTTGTACAAAAACCATGCGACTCCGAATCCTCAGTTTCTGAAACCAAGACTCCAACTCCTACTCCGGGTGCCCAAAGTTGCCCCGACTCCTCGACTCAGACTCAGACTCCACAGCCCTGCTTAAAACAGACAGAATTTGTGATAATTCAGGTTGGAGTGAGCTTGAGATGTCTCCCAGGCACCACTGCTGAATATATGCAAATTAACCATTGTTGCCCTTAGAAGCTCAACACACCTCCAGAACCGCTGGAATGCAATGATGTGTCAGCTTGTTAATTTGTACAGAGTCATAATAATCCAACATGCATACAGACTATTTTGGATTGTTTGTTCCTCATCAGTGCATGTCATGGATTAATTTGGCTCTATGGAGTAAGGCTTGTAACACCGAGAGGTACAGACTAACCAGCAAGCTCATGGTGAACCAGAACTCATTGGAGTGTGTGAGGGGCTACAATGGTAGTTATGTAGTTATTTTCACACGCAGTTAATTAACAGCCTGTCTTTAACTTCTGGAGTTATTTTAAGGATTGAAGAGTTAACTTAAAGACAGAAGAGTTAACTTTAGGTTTGCCTGAGGTAAAATGTTTCCTGAATACTACATGCCTCATCACCATGGTGATAACTCTAGAAACGTTATTAAAGACAGGAGATAAGCTTAGTGAATTGAGGCCATTGTGTTTTTTGTTCAACTGGTGGTTAATTTTTCACCTAAAATAATCATTTGTGATAATTTCAGGTGACAGTTTATACACTGTCATTGTACAGATTGGTTGCTGAGTTCCCTGTTAAAGTGTAACTGTCAGGCATAAAATAAAAAATCAATTCTTTATTTTTATCTGGTAAACAAGTAATAAGGCTGCTAACCAGGCAATCCAAAAGATAAAATCACTATTACTTGTTGATAAATGATCATTTCCCAGTTTACCTGACTCTTATTTGGGAAGTTGCAGGGCATGCTGGGTTGTCCTTTTGTGCTTCTCTATTTCCCCTCAGACTTGACTATCTCTGATTGGCCAATATTTCTCATGCTGAGACAATGCACTTTCTATAGTGAAGTGCGGGCAAATCGGGCAGAGGAGAGTAGGGCAGGAAATGACATCAGGATTGGCTTCAAAATGGCCACACTTAAAATGGGAAATGCTAAGAAGGAATTTCTCTTTTTTTTTTTTACTGTAGAAAAATCGCTAAAATCAAAAATGTGGACAGTGCAATACATATGTTATGTAAGTAGAGCAAGTATTTATCTACTTATATATGTGTTGTGGTGTTTTTATGGGATAGTATGGCTGACAGCTCCTCTTGTCATATGGAGAGCACTGGGAGGGATTTGATTGGAGGCTGCTAGGCAGTTCCTCACACTGCAAGAAGCTCCAATGAGCCGAATCCAGTAACAACCCTTTCCATGCTATCTAAATAAAGCTTTAAAAAAAATAAAAAAAACATCTAAGGCTTCTTTTTTTTGCTCAGGATTGCTATCTGTGTTCTCATCTGGGAAATGTCCTCTGACTTCTTCTGTTTAGTAGTGGGTAAATCTCTGAAAGTTAACAAATTACCATATATTCCGGCGTAAAAGACGACTGGGCGTATAAGACAACCCCCCAACCTTTCCAGTTAAAATATAGAGTTTGGGATATACTCTCCGTAGAAGATTGCGCCTTTTCCAACACACACCAAATAAAAATTAAAATAGATCATATTCTGGTGCTATGTATGAACAGATACTGGTGCTGTATGTGGTACCCAGTATATAACAGTATACAGGTGTTTGACTGGTTGGATTGGTCAACTCTCCCTAAGCGGATTTTTCAGCTCTACCTGTCCCCAAGCAGATAGGCCAGCTTTCCTGGCCTCCCTGTTTATCAAAGCGGTATGGAAGAAAAGATCATGCTGTGCCCATAAACACGCCTCTTTAACCCTTCTGGCCCACCCTTGTATCCTACTTACCTCCTTCTCTGCCTCTCAGATCTCGCACATGTGCGCCTGCGCCGCTTCACTACAGTCCTCAGCAGCGAGATCTGAGAGGCCGTAACAGGATAGGGCGTATCACTCGGCATCAATGACACCCGGCGTATAAGACGTCCCCCGACTTTCCAGATGATTTTCAAGGGTTAAAAAGTAGTCTTATACGCCAGAATATACAGTAAATCTTTTGTGTAGGAGAGGAAGAATTATTGCGTCTAAGTTTTTCTGCAACTCCTTATTTCCTGTTCCTTAGTCCGCTAGGGCTCATACTAAAGCCTTGCAAGGCCCAGAGAAAGTTAGAAAGTAAAAAAAAAACCTTATTGGGGAAACGGATAACATTAAAAATGCGTACAATTAGTTTTCTACGTTAATGAGTTTGGTGCGAGCGATAAACGATTAGTATTAATTTTAGTAATTTTATATTATTGATGTACTGTTTAAAACATAAAGCTGGCATCAATCTCCTGTCCTAATCTATCCTTGCACACTAACCCTCCTACTGCCTCTACACCTAACACTAACCTTCCTGCCATGACATCTACTACCGCTGCCCCTAACAATAACTTTCCTGCCGCTACACCCAATACCACTCCGCCTAACGCTAACCTTCCCGCCGCTACACCCAGGTGTAGCAACAGGAAGGTTTAGGTGTTTCCTAAAAACACCTCAATACCAGCATACTAAACCCTTTTCCTTACCTGCCCATAACCTTCCTGCCACTACACCCACTACCACTGCTCCTAGCACTAACCTTCCTGCCATGACACCCAATACCACTCCCCCAACACTAACCTTCCTGCCATGACACCCACCACTGCTGCCCCTAACACTAACCTTCCTGCTGCTACACCCACTACCACTGCTCTTAGCACTAACCTTCCTGCCGTGACACCCAATACCACTCCCCCAACACTAACCTTCCTGCCATGACACCCACCACTGCTGCCCCTAACACTAACCTTCCTGCTGCTACACCCACTACCACTGCTCTTAGCACTAACCTTCCTGCCGTGACACCCAATACCACTCCCCCAACACTAACCTTCCTGCCATGACACCCACCACTGCTGCCCCTAACACTAACCTTCCTGCTGCTACACCCACTACCAGGCCTAACACGAACATTCCTGCCTCCACACTTTCTACCGCTGAGCCTTACACTATCCTTACTGCCGCTACACTCACTACCACTGCACCTAACACTAACCTTCCTGCTGCTACACCCATCACTGCTGCCACAAACACTAACCTTCCTGCTGCTACACCCACCACTGCTGCCCCTAACACTAACCTTCCTGCTGCTACACCCATCACTGCTGCCACTAACACTAACCTTCCTGCTGCTACACCCACTACCACTGCGCCTAACACGAACATTCCTGCCTCTACACTTTCTACCGCTGAGCCTTACACTATCTTTACTGCCGCTACACTCACTACCACTGCACCTAACACTAACCTTCCTGCCGCGACACCCACTACCACTGCGCCTAATACTAACCTTCCTTCTGCTACACTTTCTACCGCTGAGCCTAACACTAACCTTACTACCACTAACACTAACCTTCCTGCTGCTGCAATATCTTCTACTGCTGCGCCTAACACAAACCCTCATGCCACTACACCTACTATGGATGCTCCTAACACTAATCCTTTTGCTGCTACATCTACTACCGCTTTGCCCAACATTAACCTTCCTGCCCTTACACCTAATACTGCTGCACCAAACACTAATGTTCCTGCTGCTACACCCTTTACCGCTGCACCTAACACTAACCTTCCTGTCACAACACCCACTACCACTGCACCTAACACTAACCTTACTGCCGCTACACCTACTTTTGCTGTACCTTCTATATATCGTGGTAGACCTAAGCCTCTTCTCTCAATCCCAGTGTGCACCTTGGTATTAAAATAGTTTTTAAACAGAAAACCGTTTCAGTACTGGAGAGTCACTTATTTATTGGACCTGACCAGAAAAGACAGTTGTGCTCAGCTGTCACTTTGTAGGCTGCATCTGGACAAGCAATCAGGCAGGTGATAAGGCAGGACTTGTGTCTCAAGATTACCTTACAAACAACTGCCAGGTCGGTGCATGGGCTGCAAGAAGAAGGCCCCAACACCCTCTGGGCTGGAGGTGTCTCCCAAAGCTTGCATTGTCTCTTGTTTCCACCAGTAGCACCAGCCTACTCAGGAGCTAGAAACTCTCCCACTTGGCCTCAGTGTTGATGGCCCCTTGTGGAACAGGACTGTAGGCAGCACTGCTCCTTAAAGATCCACAAAACTGTATTAAAGGACAATTGTAGGAAGAAGAATATGGAGGCTGCCATATTTATTTCCTTTTAATCAATACCAGTTGCCTGCCAATCTATTTGGCTGCAGTAGTGTCTGAATCACACCAAAAACAAGCATGCTACTAATCTTGTCAGATCTGACAATATTGTCAAACACTTGATCTGCTGCATGCTTGTTCAGGGTCTATGGCTAAAAGTATTAGAGGCAGAGGACCAGCAGGAAGGAAATAAATATGGCAGCCTCCATATGCCTCTCCTCACAGTGGTCCTTTAACAATAAACTTTAATGAATAAACCAGGTACTTAAAGCGGAACTGTAGATCGAAAATAAACCCATTGTTTCACTTACCTGGGGCTTCCCCAAACCCCCAGCAACTGTCCTGTCCCGCGCCGGTCCTGCCCGAGCCTCCGTTCTCCCGCCGCCGCTCCGTCCCGTACCTCGGCTTGTAAGTCGAGGCCAGCGCAGCCCTGCCAAGCGTATCTTTTCTTTGTGTTCCCCTCTGCAATAGCGGTGAACGTGAAGAAAGGATTCGCGTGGCCAGAGCTGCGCAGTGGCCCGGCGGCGAAACCAAAAGTAGCTGGCGGCAGGAGAACGGAGGCTCGTCGAGGAGCGGCGCAGGACAGGACGGCTGCTGGGGGCTTGGGGAAGCCCCAGGTAAGTGAAACAATGTGTGTTTATTTTCGATGTACAGTTCTGCTTTAAAGCAGAGCACCAGTGAAAATAATGTAATAAAAAAAGCTTACTTCTTACAATAATTATGTATATATGATATAGCCAGTGTTTGCCCATTGTAAAATCTTTCCTCTCCCTGATTTACATTCTGACATTTTATCACTTGGTGACATTTCTGCTGCTGGCAGTTGATATCAGTGCAAGAAGATGCTGCTTGCTTTTTTTGGCAGTTGGAAACAACTGGAAACAGCTTTTATTTCCCACAATGCAACAAGGCTCCCATAGTGTGATGTCAGAACCATAGTCCTGACATCACACTGTGGGAGGGGTTTCAGGACAATATCAGCCATACAGAGCCCCCTGATGATCCGTTTGTGAAAAGGAAAAGATTTCTCATGGGAAAGGGGGTATCAGCTACTGACTGGGATGAAGTTCAATTCTTGGTTACGGTTTCTCTTTAAATTCTATTGCTCATCTAACCACCACAGCCAGATATTCTTTAAGTAAAAACCTCACCAAAAAGTACCCCATTAAGCTCTAAAAAGTTGTTTCACACCACTGGTGTGACTTGCCACATAAAGTTGACCACGATGTAAACTACAACTCCTAAGAGAGCGGAGGGTGGGGAGGTCGTCCTTAGTCGCTTTGGAAAAAGACAGCTGAGCTGCCAGACAACACTCTCTTTATTTCAGTGGGTTGCAAAAGTATTTGGCCCCCTTGAAGTTTTCCACATTTTGTCACATTACTGCCACAAACATGAATCAATTTTATTTGAATTCCACGTGAAAGACCAATATAAAGTGGTGTACATGTGAGAAGTGGGTTGAAAATCATACATCATTCCAAACATTTTTTTTACAAATAAATAACTGAAAAGTGGGGTGTGCATAATTATTCAGCCCCCTGAGTCAATACTTTGTAGAACCACCTTTTGCTGCTATTACAGCTGCCAGTCATTTAGGGTATGTCTCTACCAGCTTTGCACATCTAGAGACTGAAATCCTTGCCCATTCTTCTTTGCAAAACAGCTCCAGCTCAGTCAGATTAGATGGACAGCGTTTGTGAACAGCAGTTTTCAGATCTTGCCACAGATTCTCGATTGGATTTAGATCTGGACTTTGACTGGGCCATTCTAACACATGGATATGTTTTGTTTTAAACCATATCATTGTTGCCCTGGCTTTATGTTTAGGGTTGTTGTCCTGCTGGAAGGTGAACCTCCGCCCCAGTCTCAAGTCTTTTGCAGACTCCAAGAGGTTTTCTTCCAAGATTGCCCTGTATTTGGCTCCATCCATCTTCCCATCAACTCTGACCAGCTTCCCTGTCCCTGCTGAAGAGATGCACCCCCCCTGAGCATGATGCTGCCACCACCATATTTGACAGTGGGGATGGTGTGTTCAGAGTGATGTGCAGTGTTAGTTTTCTGCCACAAATAGCGTTTTGCATTTTGGCCAAAAAGTTCGATTTTGGTCTCATCTGACCAGAGCACCTTCTTCTACGTGGTTGCTGTGTCCCCCACATGGCTTGTGGCAATTTGCAAACGGAACTTCTTATGCTTTCTGTTAACAATGCATTTCTTCTTGCCACTCTTCCATAAAGTCCAACTTTGTACAGTGCATGACTAATAGTTGTCCTATGGACAGTCTCCCACCTGAGCTGTAGATCTCTGCAGCTCGTCCAGAGTCACCATGGGCCTCTTGACTGCATTTCTGATCAGCGCTCTCCTTGTTTGGCCTGTGAATTTAGGTGGATGGCCTTGTCTTGGTAGGTTTACAGTTGTGCCATACTCCTTCCATTTCTGAATGATCGCTTGAACAGTGTTCTGTGGGATGTTAAAGGCTTTGGAAATCTTTTTGTAGCCTAAGCCTGCTTTAAATTTCTCAATAACTTTATCCCTGACCTGTCTGGTGTGTTCTTTGGACTTCATGGTGTTGTTTCTCCCAAAATTCTCTTAGACAACCTCTGAGGCAGTCACTGAGCAGCTGTATTTGTACTGACAATCGATTACACACAGGTGCACTCTATTTAGTCATTAGCTCTCATCAGGCAATGTCTATGGGCAACTGACTGCACTCAGACCAAAGGGGGCTAAATAATTATGCACACACCACTTTGCAGTTATTTATTTGTAAAAAAAAAATGTTTGGAATCATGTATGATTTTAGTTCCACTTCTCACGTGTACACCACTTTGTATTGGTCTTTCATGTGGAATTCCAATAAAATGGATGCATGTTTGTGGCAGTAGTGTGAAAAAATGTGGAAACCGTCAAGGGGGCCGAATACTTTTGCAACCCACTGTACTTAGCTTACCTGCTGTTACCTGTTGCAACATTGTATTCGCACAGCAACACCTGTAAACATCCCTTATCTACCTGAACCGACCAATCAGGTTTTACTTACCTAGCTGACTCAGCAAAATTCCGTTAACCTGTATAGAGGGCTGTAGCCAATCAACTAAGCCTTTACCTCCGGTAGGGAGAATATGAATTTTACCTCACGAGGGGAAATATGAATTTTATCTCATACAGAGCTAGTCCACACTAGGTCCGGAAACGTATCCGTGGCTGCGTTTTTCAAACCGGATGAAAAACTGAGTCCCGGATACTAATGTTGATAATAGCAGCCAGCCTCACCCAAGTAAAAAACGGATCCGTCTGCGTTTGCGGGGATCCGTTTTCAAAACCTGAACGGAAGGTCCGGATCTGCTGCATTTTCACGCAACGGATCAGGACCACGGATACACGCAGGGGGTAGTGAAAGCAATGAGAAAACGCATCTCCAGCTCCACAGGCAAAAAACGGATGTTAAAACGGATAGCCTGAGCTTTATGATTGGCCCAAAAAAATCCTCCCACTCCTTCCTAATGATGGAGACGTTTTCTGTCAGGGAAAAACCTGAACGAAAACTGATGCACTTTCATCAGTTTGCAGTACGGTGGGTACTTCCCCTGATCCGGACTGCAGTGTCCGTCCTGCAACTGTGTCTAGTGTGGACCAGCTCGCAGATCCATGTAGGGGCTACTTTATACAATTTGTCCCTTTTCATTCTGATACTCTGTTATACAGAAAGGCTGATGTTTGAAGAGGGGCACAGATAAAAAATAATTCTAAATAGTTGTTCTGAGCAACTGCTCAACTTTTGCTCCTTATTTACTTGTCCTGTTGAGAGAAATCAGACCCACTTTTTAAAGAGGAACTAGGTTTACTTTGCTCTGTAATGCTGCATTGTTATGGAGAAGACACACAGTGGTGTCTCTGTGGTCCTACAGAGCTCAAGATGAAACCTAAAGTCCAAGCTATGGGCACTCCTGCAGATTCCCAAACCCTCCTGTAACCTTCACAACGGTCGGGGAATTCCTGTTTTATAGCGCAAGCATGGTTGCCACGCGGTGATTGGCTGTTATGCTGGTCACCAATTATTACCCACGGCATCTACCATACTTCAATTTTATGACTTTGTAGACGACCTATTCCAGGGTGGAGAAATTAGTTTTGAGTTTGAGGGCCAGTCTGCCCTGTTTCGAAGGTAGCAGGAAACATTTAGGAACTAGAGAAAAACGTTGAGAGAGTAAAATGTAGGGAGCTGTCATTTTTTGAGGTGTGCTAGTGACTTGCCACATGGGTTTTTTGACCCTGTAGGTTTTTTTTTTGTTGTTTTGTTTTTTGCATTCTCAGAAGTGGTCTTTGTTCAGAGCCAAGTCATTAATATTCATTAGTAATTTGTTTTTGTTTTTTAAATGAATAACAGATTAATTTGCTGTCTGTTCAGGTGTTTTGCATTGTCACATGACAATAATGTGTCCTCCATTTAGGAAGGAGCGTCCAATCTCCCTGGGCATCTTCCCTCTGTCCCCCGGCGACTCCTTGGTGTTACCGGACTCCCGAGGTGCTGAGACCCCTGGCAATGGACCTTGGAAGGTACAGGAGCAGAACCACGCACGCAGTAACACCAGTCTGAAGGTACGAAGAATTAATCAATGTAGAACTGTGTAAAGGTAGTGATGAAAATGTGTATCGTCATGGAGATGATCACCATGTCACTGGAACTGTACCGCTTACCGCAATAGTTAAAGTTGAATTGAGCTCTTGCACAGCACACAATAAAAAGTATTTACTCCACATATAGTTGCTCAAGAAGTTCACTTCTCTGTCCAACGTGTCCTAGTTAGTTCTTATTAGCAACAGTGAAGAGTACCCGAGGTGGGTTTGAAGAACGTTATTAGGACACAGAGGCTGGTTCTGCATACTATCACCAGCCTCTGTGTTTGTACTGTGCCCAACCCCCCCCCCCCCTCCCACCAGGCCCCTTCTACGCTCTGCTGTCCCCCAGAAAACAACGCTGTGCTAGCGACATGCCCCTTGTCACTAGCTGGCTGTCTCCACCGCTCCCCCGCCTTTGTGCTGCCTGTCACCACGGCTCCCCCGCCTCCGCTGATTGGAGGGAAGGGATGCAGGCAGGGAGCGGCGCTATGGAGGAGGCAGGGGAGCGGTGGTGACAGGCAGCACAAAAGCGGGGGAGCGGTGATGGCAGGCAGCACAAAGGTGAACAGCCAGCTAGTGACAAGGTGCATGTCACTAACTCTGGGGGACAGCAGAGCGCAGGAGGGGCCTGGGGGGGGGGGGGGCACAGTACAGACACAGAGGCTGGTGATAGTATGCAGAACCAGCCTCTGTGTCCTAATGGCATTCTTCAAACCCACCTCGGGTTCTCTTTAAGGATTTCCCTAAATTGCAATGAAGATTTATTTTTTTACTTAATGGTTATCATGCTGTGGCTAATCTTTTAGAGCAGATAGGAAGTTCTAAGTTTAATTCCACTTTAAATGGCACATTGCCTCTAAGTAGAAAATAAATCCATATTTTACAGACATCCATACCTACCTTTGTGTACGTGTTTCATATCAGTTAATCCATAAATAATCCATATTGGAATACAGGTACCTTTGTATATATGCATTATGGATTACTTGTTAATGAACTTATACATTGTCAAACTCTTTCCCGCAGAGCCATCAAATTTGGCCTTTAAAGAGACTCTGAAGCGAGAATAAAACTCGCTTCAGGGCTTATATTCAGCAGGGGCATTTGTGCCCCTGCTAAAACGCCGCTATCCCGCGGATGAACGGGGGTCCTTTACCCCCCAAATCCCCCCCCCTGCAAAATCAACGACCAACTTGGTCGTAGATTTTGCTGCTGCTGGAGGCAGGGCTAACGGCTGCAGCTCTGCCTCTCAGCGCATCTATCAGCGGCGTATCACCGCCTCTCCCCTGCCCCTCTCAGCGAAGGAAGACTGAGAGGGGCGGGCGAGAGGCGGAGATACGCACTGACAGACGCGTGTAAGGCAGGGCTGTGGCCATTAGCCCTGCCTCACCGGGAAGAGATCCCTGCAAAGAACGGAGGGGATTTGGGGGGTAAGAGACCCACGTTCAGCCGCGGGATAGCGGCGTTTTAGCAGGGGCACACATGCCCCTGCTGAATATAAGAGCTGAAGCGAGTTTTATTCTCGCTTCAGACTCTCTTTAAGTGGTTTCCATTATGTTTGGTCTACTTTCGTCCACCAGGGGAGCTATATTGGGGCTGAAGAACTTCACACCAGGAACTGTATGGGGGGGGGGGGGAGGGGGCGGGCGCTCACTAGACACCAGGGAATTGTTTAGGGGTGCGAGGGGGGGGGGAACTATTTAGGGGTGGGAGAGGAACCACAAGGCACCAGGGAACTGTACAGGGGAGAGGGGGCCACTAGACACCAGGGAACTTTATAAGGGACGGAGGTGGCCACTAGACATTGAGGTTGGCCTGTGGCTTGGTCCCAGTTTGCAATTTTTGGCCTACTTTGTATTTGAATTAGACTCCCCTGACTTGGATGAAAGAGTTGGTGCCCTTTAGTTTATCTGTAGCACATGACGGGTTGCAGCTTATGCAATGGTGGATAAATGCTAATGTGTGTTGGTAATGATGTTTTGCTTTCGATGGTGGATGGCCAGCTAGATAGTATATTGGTAAGACCGTTGCCTTTGGCCACTTAGCAGAATCGCATGAGGTTTCCTCATAGAACATAGTGGAAAACGCATGCCATTCTGCTAAGTGTGACCCTGGCCTTTGAGCCCTTTTGATATGGGTTTGAAACCCCATCTCAAGCCAGTATGTAAAACAGTAAGGAGTCTTTAGACAAGGCTCCCTAATGATCGTGGTCGCTCATGGAGCTCGCCTTAAAGTGGCTGCAGCTCTGGTGTTGGAGTCCGCCAGGAGAAAAGCACAAAATGAATGTTCTGTGTATTGGTTATGATGTGTGCTATATACCTTGAGGCTCTGTTATAATGCAGAACTGTGGGCAAGCATCCAACCACATGCACAGGTAGTTAAATGCTCCCAGTCAATAGCTTAAGCATTAACATGTATTATTAATATTATTCATTTCTAGTTCTGACAAGTTTTACTTAGTGCACTATAGAGTACATTAAACAATTCACCACCTTTATGTGGCCCTGAACTCTTGCACAGGACAGATAGAAACCCTAGAGACATGCACCCTGTATGTATTAAGAGAGTTTAGCCTGTCTAAAGGTGCGTACACATGCCGGACTCTTTCAAACTACGGGTCGTTAGACCCGCCCACGGGACGGTCGTTCTGACAACAATTGCACGTGAGTACACGCTATCGTCAGACTGATAAGACTGGTTTTGACTGATCCACCGAGCGGATCAGTCAAAACCAGTCTCACCAGTCTGACGACAGCCTGTACTCATGTGCAACAGTCAGAACGACCCGTAGTTTGAAAAAGTCCGGTTTGTATATGCGCCTTTATTCCCCCTCATCTGTGACTAATCACCACTGTAATTTGATCTCTCAGCTGTGTCAGCTCTGGAATCTCCTTTGCCATGGTAGAGCAGCTAATTTGTAAACCCTGTGTGTTAATACTATGTCTGCTTCCTTGAAGGCAGGAAATACAAATCTTGCATTAAATCTGCAGTGTGTCTATCGTCTGTAACAAAGATATTTTTCTGTAAAGGTCATCATGCTATTGCGTATCTTTTAGAGCAGAGAGGAAGTTCTAAATTCAAGTCTGCTTTAACCTACCTGGCGTGATAATTATTTCCAGATTTAGGGTTTGAAAGCCGTGCAATTTTTTTTTCACAAGCTTTTAGACCCTAAAAACAAGAAAAAAAACCTAACCACAGAGAGATCTGCAGCAGCTCCTGCATATTACTCGCTCAGGCATAGGATTACCGCTCTGAGCTGCGGATTTCCTTCCCGAGCCTGACTCGGGATTACCGCTAAGGAGGTTTAAATTTCCTTCAGCAGGGTGACAGTCTAATGTTCCTCCATTTATTCTGCAGTCAGTTCTTTGGGTTTAGCCAACTAACCGGCCAGTATGGGGTTGAATTATGAGAGGCAACTGGAGCATTCGGAAGAACCAACACAAATGTTCAGTGAACCTAAAACTCCATGAAATGGGTGGCCTGCCAGGAAAGGAACCTGGGATTCTCCCTTTACCCTGACAAATCGCTTAGATTTTGAGTTTCCTGTTGCATAATTCTTCGCCACTGTGTATTAAATCTCATCTTTGCCATAGACTGTATAATCATGTTTTACAAATGCAGATTGGTATTTTTGTTTGCTACTAAGCTTTTTAGAGATATAAATGTTTACATTAGAAAGTGGTAGGAGATAGACGTTGAGAGGGCTTACTATTGCTATTCACTGGCAGCAAACAGACACGCAAGTAGTGGAAATATGTGATGGATGGTACTTCAGACACAAAGGGGTGTAGCTACAGAGGAGGGCATCCATATACAATTTATTTAAAAAGACATCCAGAGTTCAGTCTATCAGGTCTTTCTACATTCAGGAACACCTGACCAGTTATAATAGTGTTCAGACCTGAACTCTTGCACAGGACAAAGGGATATCATAGAGAAATGCACCCTGTATGTATTTAGAGAGTCCCTGTATATACTCGAGTATAAATCTAGAAATGTATGTCTGATTCACTTCATAAAAGTATAGGGGTCGACTTATACACGAGTCACAGGCAACACTGAGCACACTGAGTAATGTGTGTACTATTCGTGACATTTGCAGCAATTTACCCTGTGGTAAGTGATAATTTGAGGAAAGGAAATGCCCAGAAAGCACAGGTCTGAAAGTCCTTACCACAACAATTAACAAGGAAAGGGGCAGGGGGAAATACTGGGCTGCATAAAAGGGAGTGAATATTTGCAGCACTTGGGGGACATGGAGGAGGTATTGGCTGCACTTACGGGACAGGAGGGATTATTGGCTGCAATACTGTATGCAGTGCAGTCATTAACCCCTCCTGAGCCCCAAG
The DNA here is from genome assembly GCF_040937935.1 of Hyperolius riggenbachi. Lineage (NCBI taxonomy): Eukaryota > Metazoa > Chordata > Amphibia > Anura > Hyperoliidae > Hyperolius > Hyperolius riggenbachi. Next base: position 203,345,921 of record NC_090657.1, on the reverse strand, counting down.
TGCAGCCATTAACTTTGATGGGTAGACTTATACTTGAGTTAATCAAAAATTCCAACTTAAGAGGGTTGAATATTGGAATCGACTTATACACGAGGTCGACTTGTATTCGAGTATATACGGTAGTTTTGTGTTTGTAATTCTCCATTATCTGTGTCTAATCACAAGTTTTAATTTTGTCTCTCCCCTGTGCCGCGGCAGATAAGCTCATTGGACAGCACAGGATGTTAACAGTATGTTTCCTTCTATGAATCAGGAAGTAAACGCTGAAGATGCGGCTAGCCCAAGCTCAAGCTATGCTCGGGCTAGCTGCCGGGAGCTCTATGCAGAGTATAACGCGCAGTGGGAACTTTTACTCGCCTCCCAGGGGATCCAGATGTGGGCAGCCGTTCTTTTTCCTGTCCTCTGAGGCTCTGAATCACTCTGGTGAGATCATGGTCAGTGATCTCACTACAGAGCTACAGTGCCACCCGGAGGATGGAGGTAAAATTGCAGGGCTGGAGCCCAGGGAGGTGAGTGAGAGCAGGGGCTTCTGCAGACATTCTGGCTGCATGATTTTTTCCCCCTGATTTTTGGGTCTGAAATGTGCTGAAAAAAACCCTACAATCCGGAAATAATCATACTGCCAGGGATTATGCTGTTCCATATCTTTTAGAGCAGAGAGGACGTTCTGAGATCAGGTCCACTTTAAAGTGGGACTTTACTGAATACGGGTAGTCGCCAGGTTATGAACGTCCCAAGTTATAGACAACTTGATGCACACGGAGTGCCTTTTGCAATGACCTCACTTCCAGGCTGAAAAAGAACACAAAGAGCTTGTCAGAGCTCTGTGGGTCATTTTCAGCAGTGACTAAACACACAAGTGGGCACAGTGCAGGCACTGGGAGGACAGAGGGGGGCACTGGAGACTTACCTGAGGCTTCTGCCAGCCCCCTGAGCCAACCTGTGCCCATGAAGTTACCAAACGATCCTCTGTTCCCCCACCACGGCTCACTTTTGCTTCTGGTTGTCACAGTCCACTGCGCCGGCACAGGACGCTCCTGGCCACGGGAACACGTAAGAGAATATGCATGGCCAAGGCGCAGTGCACATCGACTTACAGGTCTGAACAGTGAGCCGCGGCGGGGGAACGGAGAATTGTATGGTAACTGCGGAGGTACAGGCTGGCTGCAGGGGGCTAGCAGAAGCCCCAGGTAAGTGAAACACTTATTCATTTATTTGTTTTTTTAAGGACTTTTCAAGCTTACAGTCCCTATCTCATTTGTTAACTGGGGACTTCCTGTACAATGACGTTTAATAAAATGTCTTATTTTTTACAATATTTTAGAAATTCTTTAGTCAGTGTTTGCCCATTGAAAACTTTCCTCACCATGATATACATTCTGAAATGTATCAGGCGACTACATCTTTACTGCTGGCAGGTGCATCACTGCGTAATGTTTACGGTGTCATTAGAAATAATACCTGGTATCCCAGAAGTTTCTGGAAGAATATAGACTATTATTCAGCAATATATAGATATAGATATAGGAAGTGTTTCTGATGCTGGAGCCTGGAAAATTAACGTGAAAGTGGTTATCCTGAGTAATTGACTGCATTTTACTAAATGTCACTACAGTGCCTCTTTAAAGAGAACCCGAGGTGTGTTTAAAGAAGGTTATCTGCATACAGAGGCTGGATCTGCCTATACAGCCCAGCCTCTGTTGCTATCCCAAACCCCACTAAGGTCCCCCCTGCACTCTGCAATCCCTCATAATTCACAGCCGTGCTGTGAGGCTGTGTTTACATCTGTAGTGTCAGTCTCAGCTGCTCCCCCGCCTCCTGCATAGCTCCGGTCCCTGCCCCCGTCCCTTCCCTCCAATTAGCAGGGAGGGAAGGGATGCAGGCGGGGACTGGAGTTCTGCAGGAGGCGGGGAGAGCAGCAGACTGACACTATAGAGATAAACACAGCCAGCTCTGACAAGCTGTTTGTCAGCAGCACGGCTGTGATTTATGAGGCATTGCAGAGTGCAGGGGGACCTTAGGGGGGTTTGGGATAGCAACAGAGGCTGGGCTGTATAGGCAGATCCAGCCTCTGTATGCAGATAAAGATCTTCAAACCCACCTCGGGTTCTCTTTAAGAATGTGCCTTGTTCCCCTAAACCACCCGTTCACTTCAGAAGTGATGCTTGGAATCTGGAGGTTTGATACTAGGTGTGTTGGAGGATAAGTGATGATGGCACCTTGCTAGAGTAGTGCTTGTGTTGGGTTGTATGAGGTTCTCATTGACTTACTCTTCTAGGATGAGTTGTTGAACCTCAGCCAAGCCGGGAGCAAAACTGGAGTCTCCGATGCTGACAACATGGTGCTTGCTAAAGAGCAGAAAGATGAGGTCATCATGAGGGCCAACCTACAGAACAACAATGTACACAACAACAAGAAAAATGAGGACGTCCAGGTCAACCAGGAGACAACGTCGGCCTCTACAGGTGAGCTGCTCTTCCATAGGCTACACACTAATACCTCTCCCCTGCTGCCTAGTCTAGCCTGTAAATTAGCAGCTATGGAATAGACCTGCTGTGCCAAGCTGCTTCTGATGACACTTTCTTCAAACAGAAAAGTGATTCACCCAATGCTGCTCGAAACTGGTCATAAATCATTTTGATATATTTCAAAATATAATGGGAATAAGACAATATGAGCTTCGAAGGCCTGTTTTATAAGCTGGGTGTTTCTCAGTTCTCCCAAAGTCATCATCCTTTTATTTTACAGTGATCAAGAATGACTTCCTTCCTATAGATAGAGAAATTCTCCTAAGAGAATAGTGATCTGTTCTGTTAAACTCCCATCTTGTGCTCTGACATTATGACATAATGTAGGGAAATGACCACTAGTCTCATGCCATTAAAGGTCCCCCATTGCAGAATTGTATTTTTTTTACATTTGTGTATGCGAAAAAAATCTGTATTTGTTCCAGTATAAAATACACTGTAAATGTATTTTTCCTATATTGTTGTCAAATAAACACTAAAAATCTAACCGGGTTTGGACTAGCCCATCTCAATATGAGGGATTTTAAAAAGCATGAACTAAATGACAGGTCCTCAGCCCAGCTGCCAAAATAGTGTGAAAATGAGCGGGGTGGCTAGCTGGCGTCTGGGCATAAATCCTTTCCAGGGATTGCTTTTGTAAAGAATAAAGGAAATCCATGAGAAAATGGACTGGTCCATGATCTGTCAAATCTGTTTTTACTAACAGATCTTTACTGTCTACTGTAAGTGAAAGCAACATAGGAAAAAAAAGTTATGTATAGTAAATTTTACTCTTGGATAGACATACGTTAAATTTCAAATTTTTTTGTGATGGTGGTCCTTAAAATGATACAGCATAACACTGGGAGAGGCAGTGAACGGTCCTCTTGTTGGTCATCATTTAATATGATGCAGCATAGAAGAGGAGGAGTGTTGAATAACCCCCCTGCCAGTCTTGCCCCATACAGTATAGTGCAGGGAGAGGCAGTGAGCGATCCCTCAGTCCTCAGACTAGGCAATATAGTGCAGCAGAAGGCTATGTGTACCCCCCCCCCCCCCCTGCCAGTCTTGCCCCATACAGTATAGTGCAGGGAGAGGCAGTGAGCGATCCCTCAGTCCTCAGACTAGGCAGTACAGTGCAGCAGAAGGCTATGTGTACCCCCCCTGCCAGTCTTGCTTCATACAGTATAGTGCAGGGAGAGGCAGTGAGCGATCCCTCTCTCCTTAGACTAGGCAATATAGTGCAGCAGAAGGCTATGTGTACCCCCCCTGCCTGTCTTGCTCCATACAGTATAGTGCAGGGAGAGGCAGTGAGCGATCCCTCTCTCCTTAGACTAGGCAATATAGTGCAGCAGAAGGCTATGTGTACCCCCCCCCCCCCCCCCCCTGCCTGTCTTGCTTCATACAGTATAGTGCAGGGAGAGGCAGTGAGCGATCCCTCTCTCCACAGACTAGGCAATATAGTACAGCAGAAGGCTATGTGTACCCCCCTGCCAGTCTTGCAGCCTCAGACACTGCAGCATGGTGCCGGGAGACGCTCAAGGTCATGTATAGGACATGGAAATCATGCACTCTTGTGGCTTTTATAACACTTAATTTATTTATGTCCACTCTGGCTTTTAATGGATTGCAGTGAGTATCGATTTACGTCTGAGATACGGCAGGGATCTGGAAGGGGATCTGAGCTGCAAGCCGAGTGGTTTATGTGCAGAGTTACTGCTGAACAGACAGTACTGTACAGCTCTCAGAAGGCTGGTGATGGCTGCTCTTATGCTGTCTTTTCCCTTGCTCCATACAGTATAGTGCAGGGAGAGACAGTGAGCGATCCCTCAGTCCTCAGACTAGGCAATATAGTGCAGCGGAAGGCTATGTATAACCCCCCTGCCAGTCAGACAGTACCGTACAGCTCTCAGAAGGCTGGTGATGGCTGCTCTTATGCTGTAACGGGCTGTGCAAGGCCTCCACGGTGCTCTACAAGTGCAGCTGTGATGGGATAGCAGCTGCCAATGCAACTATATCTATTTATCTATCTATATATATATATATATATATATATATATATATATATATATATATATATATATATATATATATCTCCCATTTATCTATTGTGCAGCGCTGTGTAATGTTGGCGCTTTATAAATACTATATATATATGTGTGTATGTATATGTAGGAAGTGAGATCAGGCTATTTAAAGACTTGCCTGTTGCTTGCTCTGTTTTCCAAAAATGTAGTAGGAAGGAAATTGAGGATCAGCATGATGGCCCTGGAACTTGCATGTCTAAACTTTTATATACCTAAACCTAGGTCGGATTACAGTATCTTACAGTGAATCAGAGTTGTGAGGAGGCCAATGGAGGCTGCCATGTTTATTTCCTTGTGAACAATGCCAGTTGCTTGGCAGCGCTAGTAGTCTTCTGGCATAAGTGGTGTCTGATTCAAAAAATCCAGTAAAAGCTGAGTCAGAGTACCTGATCCGCTGCATACTTGTTCAGGGTCTATGGCTGAAAGGAGTAGCGATAAAGCAGGGCAATAAGGAAATAAACATAGAAGCATCCATATCCCTCTCACCTCGGATTCCCTTTGAAGATGGAAGATCTACAACACATCTGGTCAATGACTCAGGTTTTACTGGATTAGCCATATGCTTGTTCCAGGGTTTTGACTCAGACACTACTTATGCCAGAAGATCAACAGAGCTGCCAGGCAACTGGCATTGTTTACAAGGAAATAAATATGGCAGCCTCCATATCCCTCTCGCCTCGAGTTCCTTTTAATGTAGTTCCCAGTTCTCTCTGCAGATTCAATACATATTTTGGTTTGTGTTGTGAATGGCCTAGGGTCACTTTGGCATACAATAGCGAGATGGGGGAAAATTACCTTTTTAATTACCGGTTTAAAGAGGAACTGTAACGACAAAACGGCCCCTGGGGGGTACTCACCTCGGGTGGGGGAAGCCTCAGGATCCTAATGAGGCTTCCCACGCCGTCCTGCGTCCCTCGGGGGTCTCGCTGTAGCCCTCCGTGCAGCGGTGACGCAATATTTACCTTCCTGGCTCCTGCGCAGGCGCTCTGACGGCTGTCGGCGCTGAAGTAGGCGGAAATACCCGATCGCCGTCGGGTCTGCTCTACTGCGCAGGCGCAAGTTTCCGGCGCCTGCGCAGTAGAGCGGACCCGACGGAGATCGGGTATTTCCGTCTATTTCCGTGCCGAAAGTCGCCACAGCGCCCCCGCTGGAGCCAGCAAAGGTAAATATTGAACTGACAGTCGGCACAGTCGCCGGCTGTTCGGAGGGCTGCGGCGAGACCCCCGTGGGACAGAGGACGGCGTGGGAAGCCTCATTAGGATCCGGAGGCTTCCCCCACCTGAGGTGAGTACCCCCCAGGGGAGGTTTTTGTTGTTACAGAGTCTCTTTAAGCCTTCATTTTATACTTGTATTCCTAGTTAACATAGTATAAAAGATTTTCTCCTCCTTTACAAAGTTCTATGCTCACACCAGTGCAGTGCAAGTTTTGTGGAAGTCCTAGAAGTAGTTAATTAGCTCTGGTTAGACATTAAGTACCCCACCTGTGAACGTTTGTGGCTTTTTTTGCGAAGCAAGTGCTGTAAGGGTGCATACAGTGTTCTTCCCAGTATTTTTTTTTCCAGCCGGGTGGCATGAAAAAATAGCCGGGTGGGGCGAGATGAGAGAATGCAGGGCCTGTGCTTCTGCGCTCAACTATGCTTACAGCATAAGTGGAGGTGAGCTGATAACAACCGGGTGCTCACCAAAACTAGCCGGGTGGAGCACCCAGCTAAAAGAGCCTGGGGAGAACACTGGGTGAATATACACACATGGAATTTTGATTGAACAAATTTACTACTTATACAAAGTATGAGAGCTCACCTAAACTGTTTATAGTTTTCGAATTCTGTTGGCTCCCCTACTACATGGAAGTGGTAGAATTGGTCAACGTTTGGCCAATTGAGTGGGTCTTGAGAACAGGGTTGGGGAACTTTTGCTCCTTAAACCTTGAACCTCCGGACTAAAAATCTACTCAGCAGAACTGAAAAGGCTTGGTGTTTCTTTAACAGTTTCACAGCATCAGAACTTTGTTTTTCTTACCAAAGCATCATTTTTTAGCAGCATTTTTAACTAAGCTCCACCCATCAAAGAAAAAAAAGCCCGGGCTTTTTTCCCCTGATGCTGTGCAGAGCTTGATGGGATTTCCTATGTTGTTGTTCACGTTGCCTAGCAACTGGGAGAGGCGCTCAGGACACAGGACAGTTGGAACTGTGTCTCATGCTCCCTGTCACCTCCTTTCAACCAAAAAGATGGCTGCCCTCATGAAATCAAACATTTGCCTGTTCTCTTAAAACCGTGTGGGTAAGAGATTATATTACCTACAGTGTTCTCCCCAGAATTTGTTTCCAGCCGGGTGGCATTAAATAGTAGCCGGGTGGCATGAAAAAGTAGCCGGGTGGGGCGAGATGAAAATGCAGGGCAACTCTGCTTACAGCATAGGAGGAGGTGAGGAGCTGAGCCGATGATAGCCGGGTGGTCACCAAATCTAGCCGGGTGGAGCACCCGGCTAAAACAGCCTGGGGAGAACACTGACCTATATATTTTAATTAACATAACTAATGTAACTTAATGACAGTATGTTTGTTTAGGCTGGAGTTCCTCTTTAATATTAACTGTTGAAGGCAAGTACAGTCTATCCATAATAACTATCGTTTTCACCACTTTTTTGTGTAACAGATAAATGATTCTGCCACCTTTACAACAATTAGATAAACTCCCATTAAGGACCTGTAGGCTTACTGTAGTCTGCCCAACATATGAATAGAAGATTAAGACTGGTGTGTGTTTATTTTCAGACACAAACGAAAATGAGGAGAAATCAGAGGTCCAGTCTATCATCGAATCCACTCCAGAGCTGGACATGGATAAGGATCCAAAACCTTATCAGGTCACCAGGTAAGAAAAACAACCAAAAAACACAGCGAGTAGGCTAGTCCTTAAAGGCCAACTGAAGAGAGAGGGCTATGGAGGCTGCCACATTTATTTCCTTTTAAGCAATACCAGTTGCCTGGCAGCCCTGTTGCTTTATTTGGCTGCAGTAGTGTCTGAATAACACCAGAAACACGCATGCAGCTTATCTTGTCAGATCTAATGGTGCAGTAATGCATTTAGATCAATTTGCAATAGATTTCCAAAAGATTTCATTCTGAAATGTACTGGAATTCTGTTCCTAGTGTGTGGCACACATCGGATTCCTGTCAGATTCGACTTGACAGGCATATGACAGAAATCTATCTCACAGTTGAATCTGCTGCAGATCTATAAGTGTATGGCCACCTTTAGTTCCCTTTAAGCAATACCAGTTGCCTGGCAGCTCTGTTGATCTCTGTGGCTGAATAAGCGTTTCAATCACACCGGAAACAAGTATGCAGCTAGTTTTGTCAGCTCTGATAACTATGTCAGAAACACCTGATCTGTTGCATGCTTGTTCAGGGGCTGTGGCCAAAAGTACTTGAGGCAGAAGATCAGCAGGACAGCCAGGCAACTGGTATTGCATAAAAGGAAATAAATCTGGTAACCTCCATACTCCTCTTTCTTCAGTTGTACTTTAAAGTGAACCTAAAGCCACGGGAAAAAAATGAGATGAACTCACCTGGGGCTTCCCTCAGCCCCCTGCAGCCGATCGGTGCCCTCGCCAAGCCTCTGCGATGCTTCTGCACCTGCCGGCGAACACTTCCGGTTTGGCCGTCACCGGCCGACAGGCATGGGAACGCAAGTGATTGTTCACGTTCCCAGCCTGTATATCGCCCCCTATGCTGCTATTGCGGCGTGTTCGCCGGTGGGTGCAGAAGCATCGCAGAGGCGCGGCGAGGGCACCGATCGGCTGCAGGTAGCTGAGGGAAGCCCCAGGTGAGTTTATCTCATTTTTTTCCCGTGGCTTTAGGTTCACTTTAAGCAGCAGTGGAATAATTTTTATGGCATGTTGTAGTAACAACCTCTTCTTCTCTTGCTCTCAGTACCCCCGCCAAAGGCATTGAAAATAAAGCTTTCGACCGTAACACAGACTCTCTGTTTGAGGAGCTTTCTTCAGCTGGAACAGACCTCATTGGAGACGTGGATGAAGGGGCAGACTTATTAGGTACAGTGGAAACTTGGTTTGTGAGCATAATTAATAGCGGAAACCTGCTTGTAATCCAAAGCACTCTTATCTCAAATCAAATGTCTCCCATAAGAATGAATGGAAACTCCGATGATTCGCTGCATAGTCCAAAAACATTTATAGAAAAAGGTTTAATACAAAGTACTGTACTGTATAAAGTAAAAATGTAAAAAAAGGCTTTCACTATAACTAACAGAATCATTGCTGTCTGTTGGCTAACCCCAAGTTTTTTTTTTTTTTTTTGTGTGTGTGTAGTGTACGTGGCTTTAACAATGACAGTTGCTTTTGCCTACTTTTAACCATTTCAGCCCGCTGGGATTTTTCACCTTATGCATCGGAGCAATTTTCACCTCCCATTCATTCGCTAATAACTTTATCACTACTTATCACAATTTATTGATCTATATCTTGTTTTTTCCGCCACTAATTAGGCTTTCTGTGGGTGGTAAATTTTGCTAAGAGCCACTTTACCGTAAATGCATTTTAACAGGATTAATAAGAAAAAAATTTAAAAAATTCATTATTTCTCAGTTTTCGGCCTTTATAGCTTTAAAATAATCCACGCTACCATAATTAAAACCTATGTATTTTATTTGCTCGTATGTCTCGGTTATTATACCATTTAAATTTTGTCCCTATCGCAATGTATGGCGACAATATTTTATTTGGAAATAAAGGTGCATTGTTTCCGTTTTGCGTTCATCGCTATTTACAAGCTTATAATTTAAAAAATGTTTGTAGTATACCCCCTTCAAATGCATATTTAAAAAGTTCAGACCCTTTGGTAACTATTTATGTCTTTTTTTTTTTTTTTTTTTTTTTTTTTTTTAATTGTAATTTTTTTTTTTTCCATTAAAATTTTTATTTGGGGAATATTTTGGTGTGGGGCATAAACAGTTAATTTTTAATGTTGTTCTCTGTGTAAATTGTAATGTTTAAATTTTTTGCTGTAGTTTTACTATTTGGCCACAAGATGGCCACCTTCATTTTTGTTTTCAATCCTTGTACTTCCTGCTAAGCGGAAGTACAAGGGCGATGCGGAACTCTCTCCGGGCAGAAGAACTGAAGCCTCACAGGTGAGCGCTTCGGTTTTTCTGCGGGGGAAAGGGATCGGTGATCGGGAACCATGTTCCCTTTCACTGATCCCAGGGCTACCGGGCGGCACAGCGGGGATGCGGGGGCGCGCCCGCGATCGCGGGCGGGAGCGTGCCCAAGCGTGGGAGCGCTGCAGAGCTGCCGCCCGGACGTGAGCTTCACGTCCGGGCGGCGGAAATGGTTAAAGAGACACTGAAGTGAAAAAAAAAATGATATAATGAATTGGTTGTATACTATGAATAATTACTAGAAGATTAGCAGCAAAGAAAATATTCTCATATTTTTATTTTCAGGTATATAGTGTGTTTTCTAATATTGCATCATTGTCTAATATGTGCAGATTACACAACACTCTGCATTCAAAATGATTCTTTCAGAGCAGTCTGTGAACTAATGACCTCTCCTCTAGCAGATAAAAAGAAAACTGTTCACTTACAGTTGAGATAATAAAAGTCAGAAGACAGCTCTCTCCGCCACTTTGAAAGTCGTAGAGATTAATGGCTTTTTTGCATAGAGATAACAACTGGAGTTTCTTAACTCTTCCTGTACTGGTAACAATTACACTGATGTATCTGATCTTAATGTTTTATTTCTTAGCTGTGCTACACATACAAATAATAATATCATAATTTTTTTTCGCTTCAGTGTCTCTTTAAAGGATCTCACGGAAACATGACATTGAAGTGTCACTCCCTCCTCATTTGTTTAATTGGCTCCGACTCTTTGTGACCATATGAACTTTTGCACGCCAGATGTCTCTGTCACTCACTGCTTTATCCAGCTCTTGCAGTGGCATGTTCATAGTGTCACATATGCTATCTATCCGTCTTGCCCTTTTCTTCTTTTGCTCAGTTCTCAATGCTCAATTCCTCAACTATTCCAAGCATCAAGGAATGCTCCAAAGAATCCAGTCTTCTCATTATGTAACCAAAACTATTTGCTTTTTATAAATAGTGTAAGCCCTTCTAGTGAACACTGTTGCCTTGTTTCTTTAAAGCACAGTTCCCCAACCTTGTCCTCAAGGCCCACCAACAGTGCATGTTTTGCAGGAAATCACACACAATCACTGATGGGGTAATTAGTGTCTCAGCAAAGCTGAATAACTACCTTTGTGGATTTATACAAAACATGCACTGTTGGTGGGCCTTGAGGACAGGGTTGAGGAACACTGCTTTAAAGGATACATTAGCGCTAGTTTAAATCTAAAAATGACCCCCTGTGTGTGTGGGGGGAGGTGCGCTTAGGCTTACCGCACCTCCCATGGCCCGGTGTCTTCTATGGTTCTAAAAATGATGCCCTGTGTGCAGGCGTGTCTTCTATGGTTCGCCCGCTGTGTCTCCCGTTCTGTAAATCTGTCGGCGCCCTTTGACTCGGACATGCTGCGCATGCACAGTATATCCCACTGGGCTGCCTGTGACCGCGCTCACTGGAAACCAGTATACTGTACTCACGCAGGAGGACGTACCCGGCGTGTGCAGAGTCCACCGGGAAGCGCAGTCACAGACAGCCCAATGGAACATACTGTGCATGCTCACGTATGTAGAGGCCAAACAAAAAAATAATTCCTGGAACTTACTGGCCATTCAAAAGTGATGGCACCCCAGCATGTGTGAGGGAGCATAGATCTGGGAGTAGGCAACACTAGGAAGAAAATTGTAAAACCAGATCGTGCTTCACATCACCATATTCTTTATTTTACAAAAAGATAGACAACGCTGTATAACCAAATTAGTGTCAGTTTAAAACCATAAAATGGCGCTCCTAGATTGTACAAACCGCACAGCCTGCTGGGCTCATAACAGCACACATACTCACATGCACTCCATACACATCAAACACCCCAGAGGTGGTATGATAAATTCTTTCACAGCAAAGAGCATATCCTTCATTCTGAATGCATAGCTCAGAACCAAGTGATGGAATGCAAACAAAGGATCGGCTTTGTAGGCTGATCATAAATCGCTGCCTCACAGAGGCTCTCACCAGTTACAGGTCAGATCTGCGGAGTATCACAGTCACTTGCATGGGGGGATCCATCTGTGTAGTCCCAGGCAGGCAGGGTTTTCCACACTACTGGGGATTGTTGCAGGCATGGGCGCACATGGTCCAGTGACTGCGAGTTGTCATCCAAACCACCCCTAGTGTAACGCCATCTGATTACTAAGCGGGTACTAGGCTCCTTGAGAGGCCATTCGGGGCTTGTGGACCATAGCTGTGTGGAAGAGAGCGCACGCCTCACCACACGTATCGGCCGCTTCTAGCCTTAATCATGTGATCGGCTGGCGGAAGTTTCATAGGAGTTCTTATACTGTCTCATGCGTATGCGTAATAATGTACGGGTAGAGTGCGCTCCATCTTGTGGTTATTTTGCTAACTACAAGCATGTCACCATTTATTTTAAGTGGATTTCCATCAATACATATTACATCATGTATCTCTGCTGCCTCTTGTGGTCAAGGATCATGTTTCACTTAAGTAGAGGGAGGGCTGTGGATCCGGTAGAGCCTTCCTGGTCCTCTGTGTGCCCTCGTTCCTCCGCTGCCTCCCCATTGAAATTATATACCCAGCAGGTTAAATACGTCTTTGGCCATCCTCAGCCAGCCCTTGGAAGTACTGGCGTCCCAAGTACTTCTGAAGAT